>NW_026782106.1:1807500-2266084 GCF_031769215.1 Ylistrum balloti | reverse complement strand
AATTATGTCATTGGAGAAATGTTATGTTCACAGATGAGTCTAGGTTTTGTGTTGACTTCCATGACGGTAGGAGGAGGGTATGGAGAACCCAAGGAGAGCGCTATGCAGACTGCTGTGTTGTCCAGCATGATCGCTTTGGTGGTGGGTCAGTGATGGTTTGGGCAGGGATCAGTGTTGACTTCCATACAGACCTCTACATCATAGACAATGGATCTTTAACAGCTGTTCGATACAGGGACGAGATTCTACACCCTATAGTAAGGCCCATTGCAGGAGTTGTTGGCCATGATTTTATTCTGATGGATGATAATGCTCGTCCTCACCGTGCTCGTGTGGTCAACGACTATCTTCAACGTGAAGCAATCGTTCGCATGGACTGGCCAAGTCGTTCTCCTGATCTGAACCCTATCGAGCATGCTTGGGACACCTTGCAACGCCGGGTTTCAGCTCGACCTAATCCGCCACAGAACCGCCAACAGCTTATGATTGCTCTGCAAGGGGAATGGCAGCGCATCCCACAGATCAGCCACCGACGACTAATAAGGAGCATGTGCAGACGTTGCAGGGCAGTTATTGATGTCAACGGAGGTCATACTGCCTATTAAACTGCCAATTGCAGTTTGATGAGTTTTCCTTGTCTACATGATTAACTTGCTCTACTTCCTCTTACACTTTGATTTCAAGGGTGCTGTTACTCAGGGTTATCTGCTCTTGGTAGCAATTACCACAAATGAATTTGTTTTGTGTAATTAAAGACTAAAATGAATGTTCTGTCATTAAAATTTAAAATATAATCATATTATTATTTGTATGTAAAACTGCACTGTTTCAAGTTTATGATCCTTAACTTATTTTGTTCAGTATATTATATCTGAAACATCAATGCAAAAAAACTGAAATGCTTTGTGTAAATGGAACTGATGGTCCAGTAACCCATCGAGACTACAGGGATAGGGTACACTGTTTAATAAAAGTGGAGACATTCTCTTTATGTTCTTGATTAGTAACTACTAATACACCACAATTTGGTGTCTACTGACCACTACTACCATACTGGGAAACATCGTCACTGGGCTGAAAATGATGTGAATCCCTACTTTGATATCTTGCCTTTGTCTTCATTTTGTTGAGTCGTCAATCGTTAATATATAATGGACAAAGCAGCGTTTGAAAGAGATACATTCAAAGCCAATCCATCCTAATGTTATATCCACATTTCAAGATTTATATGGCAAGTATGTTTTTCATGCCTGCAGTTCAGGCGTCCAGTAACTTCATCTTTGTCTGCAAACACTATTACGTTTCCTGTTTACAAACAAAAATATCTCGGGTTGCTTTATAACGAAGGAAACTCTAACTAGACATTATTCAATCTTTCATATGACGTAATACTAGCTAATCATGCTTCGGTATTACAATGATTTAGATTGCCTATTAATGATAAGGATACAGACCTTCCCCAACAGGCTATTGGCATAGCTATGGGATCTAACTGCGCACTTCTGCGCCTGACTTGTTTTTGTTTTCATACGAGCAGGAAGTTATTGAAGAGCTTATCAGAACATGTCCCAGAGTCGTTTATTTTCACCTTAAGATATATATATAATTTATTGACCACGTCCATCGTATATATCCACCTGAACTGGAAATCGAAGACACGACGTACTCTTCTACATC
The DNA here is from genome assembly GCF_031769215.1 of Ylistrum balloti. Lineage (NCBI taxonomy): Eukaryota > Metazoa > Mollusca > Bivalvia > Pectinida > Pectinidae > Ylistrum > Ylistrum balloti. The sequence continues at coordinate 2,264,407 of NW_026782106.1, read as the reverse complement.
AACTGCTTATCTCAATCTTTTCGTACAACGAGACAAACACCAGCTTTTCACCAAGCTTCATGATAAACGTAATGATTTTAATTTCATTATTGTGAATTTTCCATTTCTGGATAGCAATATCCCTGCATTTCTAACCTATGGTATTTACATGTCATCATTCATTCGATATCAAAGGGCCTGTTCCCATTATCACGATTTTCTTGCAAGAAGTCGTCAACTGACGTACAATAAGGGTTCCAAAGATACTGGTTGATGAAAATATTGGGGAAAGTTTATGTTCGCAATGGTGATTTCATTGAGTAATATTCTATTTTTTGTGTGATATGAAGCTGGACGTATTTGATACTCGTTAGGTTGGTTCCGTTTTTGTTTACCTTGTTCTCATTTGAGAACGTGCCTTACTTATTTTGATTGATCAAGGTTTACATGGCGGGTGTCGCCAATGAAGTAGAAGACGCTAATTCTTCTTGAACACGCCTTATTCTCCTTGTACTTTTTCAGAATCATTCTTTTGTTCATGTTTCTCAGTTGTATGGAATTTAAGTTTAGATTATGATTACGTTGGCATTTTCTTGATGTTTTAGTAATAAGCTTAAGAAGTTACCTCCATTTCCAGTCGCACATGCAAAAATAACCCAGCTGACACAAACTCCCCACACACTTCTATGGACAGTATTGTAAAATGCAGCAACGGATGTAGATAATAAAGTGCCGGTAAGAGAATCATACAAGCCGTATACAATTAAACATGCAACGAGAGCCGCTACCAACCAGCAAAACAGGTTCACAGCCTAAAAATGAAAACACCACATTCATTCCATGCAATGAATAACACATATATAATATTAGTATGTTTTCCCCTATCAATGGCAAAATAAGTTGTTTTTAATATATGCTCATGTCAAAAACACAGTAGGAAGATATGAATGACTTGCTTTCAACAGTAGACGAACCGACTGTTACGCCAATTCCCTACTAATATACACAGAAAAGATCAAGCGAGTTATCTTTTCCTAGTGTTCTTATGGATGTGACTAAGATAAAGCAAGTGTCAGATGAGAAGGAATATGCAGTTTAGTTCAATTTATTGTTGATTTACGTCCTATTAACAACTGGGATCATTTAAGGATTTGGCAGGTATGTGGGATGGAGGAAAATCGGAGTTCTCGGAGGAAAACAACCAATCGGCCCAACTCTGCAGTAGGACCACAAGGAACAACAAAGTTGCAAAGGGCAAAGGCTAATTGAAGCTACAATAGAAGATGCTGAGGAAATATAGATTTTCCAATGAGCACGTTGAAATAAGATATCTAGCCTTATTTCTCCATTGTATGTCATTTATATGTGTTAGTAATAAAAAGTTATTTATGCTGATTCATTAATTCATTTATTTCTGTAGTTTTAACTCTACCTTGTTTATCTTGAATCGACAGTTACAAGCCTGTAGGAGATATCCTGCCATTATTCCCACAATATAAGGTCCTATCCTACACCATGGCTTGAAGTAGTAGTCCATCATGTAGGAATTGGTGGCTCTGTAAAGAACAAATAATGTTTTCCTGCTGAGTATTGCATCTCACTAGGGAGACTAATTCCCTGTTTTCAGAATGTGTATAATGACGCTTAACTTTATTTATAAGTAGACATCGTTTATTTAGAAATGAATTTATAGGATTTTAAGAAGAATCTAAAACCTTAACCAGGTTTCCGGTTTCACGAATCTTTCTTAACTTAAAAATTGCCCCTTGGAAAGAATTAGCTTTTCCTTAACTTACGTAATCCATTTTTATGATAGTTGAATTTCCTTGAAAAAGATTCTTAAAACTAGGGACAGCCTTTTCGAATCAAAATATTGCGCATTTCAATGATAATTATATCGAATCATATATCAATTCTTGAGGAGCTCGTCTATAACGGGTTTAATATTTTGGTTTATATATCTTAATATGAGGACTCAACAAACCTTTTCTGCGGTAACCTCTTAATTGCGTATTGTTATGTATGGTTTTATTGGTATCTCTCTCCTAAATCAAGAACAATGTGCATATTCCTATATTTCAAAATAATACGAAATTTTTCCATATTAATTGGATCATTTTTGTATACGTACTCGGGGCCTACCCTTGGTTCCATAGGGCTGGCGGCCCATCCATGGTGGACGCTCAACAGTCCAGTAGCAATGAACGACGCCAATAGGAAGATACCACAGACAACGAAGCCTATAAACTTATTACTGTAAAGTAAGATAGCCAAATATTGATGTACAGAGATTTTGTAATATATATAACAAACGGTCGATAAAAGTGTTAGTTTTCCCTGTCACGGTTTTACAAAATAAAAAATACATTCAAATGTTACTATTGTGTTTCGATTCTTTGTTTATAAATATGTGGTTAATTATTACTAAATTCAAAAAATATGTCCATCAAATAATTTGCGTCTATTTGAATCTCTGGTAAGTCTTCAGCAAAATTAAAATTTTACTTATAGAAAGTTACTATCTAAGTCTGTAAAATCAGGTATATATGAGATCAAATTGTATAGAGGATCATGACAAGTATACTTACTAATATAATGGAACCAGCATCAAAGGACTGATCACGAAAAACTGCATATCATTAGCCAGATACCATGACCATCCTATACACTGACACAGAAGAGAAACAAATAAGACCGTCAAATCTCTTAAAAAGGTCATTTATCTCTGAAAATTTGAAATTTTCGTCAAATGGAAGCTCTGTTGAATCATGTTAATGATTGATTAGATTGAAATAGCAACTGAAAGCATAGTCATGTTATGTAATAGTGTCGAGTGCCCTTCCTCGAAATTCCAAGGATTACGATTAATCATAAGAGATCGTAACGTTTGGATTTTAGGATGTATAGTGTCTTGCACCGTCATCTGGTTAAGATATCTTACTAGTGTTATTGCTGTGTATGTAAAGGTTGCCCTATAAGGCACTCGCTCCGGTTTTTGTGAACACAATAACCTCAACCCCAAGCCCACTCTTAAGTAACTGATCAATTGAACCCAAAAAGAAAACAAAACTATTTGACAACTTACCATCTTTTCTGGTTTTACAAGGTTATTTATGTACAACAGGTTCGTCCACCAAGTGTCCTTGCAGTAATCCTGTTCGGTTCCCTTCCTAGACCACATAGGCCCGCCGTCTCCGCCCATGTAGCGAGTCAATGTCGCGCTTATCATTAGCACTAACATATATGGAGGTGTCAATCTAAAAAAGGTAAACATATTCGGGGATGAATTGAAAACCCTTCGTTTTCCTCAATTTGGTTTATTTTCTTCGTTATCGCAGATTTTCTCAGTTCACCATCATAATCTGTCTACCAACGTGTACTTGGTTTGTAAATGGAAAGGTAATTTTTACAAAGGATAATCTTATTTATAACAGAAATAATCGTATATATTGTTTTAACATGTATTGCTTGATTTAAACTAAGTGACTTAGCTGCATTTAGCATTTTGTCAGATTGTTTGCATGAACATTGTTACAATATCTTTCACTTTTTTCCTTTATGTTAGCAGTTAAACATTATATGTTTTGACACTAATTGAGCAAAACAATGTGTTATTATTAATAACATGATAAAAAGTACTAATTCGTGTGAAGTTTTAAATCAATCGTTTGTATTGGAACGGCTTCCATACCTCCAAAATCTATGGAAGTAAAACATAGGCCAGTTCATCTTTCCGTTATTCTTCTTCATTTCCTTCATAAATAAGTACGCGAGTAGTAGACCACTGGAAGTACAAAAACATTTCAAAAATTGAATGTAAACCTATGAATCTGAACCAAATATACAAATAAATCATCTATGCAAAATGAGTTGCAGCCTAGCGATGGTAGTTCGAGAAAATATGGTGCTGATACATTTTTGTACGCTTGTGATTCCATGATGATATTTTACTTTCTGGCTAGAGGCGCTGCTACCTCTTGAAATATTATGCGATAAACGGGATAAATTCTGCATTAAATGCGTATGATATGTGTTTGTTATTTCTGCCATCCTGTTTCTGTCATCAAATTAAGACAAGCAATAAGTATTGGTACTCACAGCACTGTACCTCACTTTAAGCTATACATGACTTAGTGATCCGGGCGGTTTATTATATAATAGGATGTAATTAACATGATTAAATCTATCAAACTGATTTTATTGCACATATCTATACATTAGTATCCGTGTATAAAAGCATATAAAATATATTTCCTTATATTTTTAAAAACATTTTTATGCTGGGTATTCATTCTCGCGCCATTGTTGATGAAAATAACAAAATGAAATTCTCGAACATATCACTAATTATGCAGTGGGTGTTATGTTTCCGTTGTGACCATATGGCACTTCAATGAGTTAACACAACGAAAGCACTCAAAATTGATCATTGAAGGACTCCCATCTGTCGTACCAACTGCTAACGTAATGTCCTAGACAGTCGCGGGACCAAATTTATTCTATGAGAACAGGTGTCAACAGGGACTCAACAATACAAAAACAACCAAGAAAATACCGAAATGTAAAACGGAACCTTAATTCAAACTCATATTCCATAAATTTGGAGCAAAATATCAACAAAGAAAGTCAACACGGAGATGCTTGAAAAAGTACAAGTATAATAGCACCATGTGTTCAGCAAGACTATGAGTCTTCTGCTTTATAGAAATCACCCGCCATATACATCTGTGTCATTTCATGTAGGTAATACCAGGTTTCTATAAGAGAATAAGGGCAATAGCAGCATAACTACCAGGTAAACATTACGAAATGAGAAAATTGAAACGAACAGAAAACAAGGATTACAATATTTGACAGTAGTTCAGAGTCTCATCAATATCACCTTGAACGGTAATATCGAATAAAGCCCTGATTCTGCAGGTTCGCTTGTGCCATTTTGATCGCAGGATATGAGATGAAACGGACAGAGAGGTCGTTATAAGACGTCAACATACACATACTGTTCTGTTAGGGGTAAGGTCACCAAGGGACCAACTTTCACCTGCTTCCTTATAGCATACACTTCAGTTGTTCATTTGGATCCTTGGGGATGCATTTGCTTCAACATGAAATCAGACTAGGCAAAAAATATCAACTAACGCATTCGTTTTACGTATACAAATGGAGTATTAATTTTAGTTATTTACCTCATGGTGAAGAAAGAATCCACAGATACAAAGGCGTTTCCTATTGCTTGAAATGTCCATCTATTAATCATCTCCGTGTAGAAAGGAATCATATTCACTTTGAGGAAATAAAAATAAATTTATAAGTTTGTAAATCGGTCAAACAAAAAAAAACTAGATGAAAGGTATCTCACTACAAGTCACTCAAAACACAGTAAAATAGGCTTTTATAGGCAGGAATTTGTTTCAGCAACCAGGTGTGGATCGGTATTATACAAGTGATTTTAAAGTTCAAATTAAACAGCTGTTTCGTCCTTCTAGGACTCATTGGTGAGGCTGATGATGGCTTACATTTTTGAAACCGAGGAGGTGACTGAGGGGGAAAATCATCATGTTGATGGAGAGATTATCCTTAATTCAACACAATACGTAAGATCCATTAGAGAAATTATCACTTGACGTTGAGCACAAAATTGATTACAATGAAAATTATTTGCAAGTATAAAAGTATCGGACACTAACCCGAAAAATCTAAACCTGCTGAGTAGTTATGACCAAGTATAACCCAAGTGATACTCAGAAATCTCATGCCATTTAAAGCAGTAAGACTTCCTTCGCCTTGTGCAGTACTCAGAAGCTTTTCACCATTCGTCTTCATCGAAAATGCGATAAGGATTTTTCCGATTGTCCCTGGAAAGTTAATTGGTATGACATTTATTAACGAACTCTTCTTTGTAAATGTATGATAAAAAGCCAACGTATTGCATTTTTCGCAGTGAAATATCAGGTTTTATTTTGAAATTACCGAGAGAAATTAATAGGGCTTAACTAACGTTTTACATTCAGATGACAGTTTCTGCAGGGCGAATATCAATTTATCCCAAGGTACATTGCAGTATGATCAAGGAATAATAACACTAAATGACATTGTGATAATACATGCACTTACTTTTCCTGGCCAACCTAATTAAATTAAAAGAGTGTTACTCGTGTTGCATTTACCTACTTTGTGATAGATTATTGCAGTCTTATGTCTTCGATGTGAAACATATGTATATTATCTGACGGAGAATAAAAGAACACACTAATCGACCGAGTGGCAAACTCAAACTGTCTTTTTCTTCATTTCTTGGTGATAAGTAAGTACACTTCATCTTGTGGGGTTGAAACTGTGATATATCATCCGTGCTGCACACACCATTGAAATACAAATCAGTTTGCAGTTGATGTGATGATGAAATATTACTCTAATTCACCAACAAACAAGGAATATATATATCCTTACTATGATTCTATGACAAACTATGCTCGTCATTAGGGTCTAATTTGTTCTTCAAACTTCTGCATTGCCTGTGGAATATCAAAAAAGTTCCTTTAAGGATTTCCTGTAAAACTTCACTTTTGTCTATCTAGTTTTTACTACTTGTCGGCTTCAATTTGGATTACATTGGATTTCTGTAATTTTTTAAGGTTATGTTTTTGAAAATTCTTCTTAAAATGATAAAACTCAGAGCAACTTAATCTTACCTTCTTCATGTTTAACGACCGTTGGTTTTTGTTTGATTTTTTTCAGAAGTGTTGTACTCTCGTTCAGAGAAGATTCTGATTGGTATCGGTCAGCTTCCATGTCGGTTTTCACAATTTGATCTCGTTTCTCTTGTTCCTGTCTCTCCTTTTCCCTTATATATCGTACGACGATGACGTCATATCCTGTCCCTAGTACCATCATCAATCCTATAATACTGCAGATCGTTCTGTAAGATTTACAAAAGACATATGAGTAAACAACACTTTTCGATACAGATTTAGAATGAAATGAATTAGGGCCAAATAATGCAATAAAATGCATACAGCTGTTCCGTGTTTATATAACTCATCCGAGACTCGAATATTGTGTTTTAAACTTTGTATTTTACATTACGATGATACTAGTCACTTAACATTCCATCCATACCTACCACAATTCAACTTACAAGCTAACAATGGCCCGTGCGTCGTATTCTGTCTCTACCGATGGGCAGTCAGTGAGGCTGAAATGCATTTTGTCTGACAGCAGTGATAATGCTAAAACAGAAAAAAAATATTATGTTTACAACACGAAGTTCGAACTAATCCAGAGTCATCCTGATTTAAATTTCTGTCCTTTTAAAAAAACACCATTAATGTATAAAAATGGCATCTGCGCAAACCTTTCCCCAAAAATACTGATGTCGGATTAATGTATCAATTATTACAACTTACAATCAATTCATTATCCGCTTATATTTTTGATGTTACAGTTTCCAATTTGTATGATTTTTGAATGTATCATTCATTGTAGCGCGCCTCTGTATCTCACTACACATCATAAGCGACGGAGTTTATCCTCCTTCTCACATATATTGGGGTCGGGCAATTTTGTCTTGTTTGTTCTCGTAAAAAGATATTGAAAAACTCTAACATTGTGACAGTTTCGTACTGTTTATAACCAGCCGGTGAACTAACTTGTCTATTTATATTTTATATCTCATATTTTAATCTTTTGTGTTAACATACCCATTTAAGATTTTTAGCATTTGTCTTTTACCTTTTAGTTTGTTTGATGTTATTTCCTTTTTGGATCGCTGTGTGTTTCACCTGTCGATTACCCTAATGACCTTTTATGCGTTGACGAGCCGTTAAGAATGCAATAATAGTTTTAGCTCATAGTTCAGTGTGATAGCAATTGCGCCTACCCTTAGGGGCATGGTATCACAAACAGTAAACCTGCCCATTCAAGTAGGCCAAGATGTGCTGATAAAACACCGTCTCCCCAACTCGCACCCTAACCATAGGAGTACTTACCTAAATTCATCAATGCTGTGGTATCTTCTTCGCTGCACGTTTTAGGAACACAAGTCCCATAAGTAGCCGTTATACCCTGAAAACCCTGTAAATGGAAACACGAGTAACGATTATTACTATGTCCTTCTTCCAACCATTAGGTCGGAGAAATGAACTCCCTGCTCTTACCACAGTTAAAGGCGTTTAAGTTCGGGAAAAACCTCTACCATCACCACAATCTGACTTTCTTACTTCCTCGATGATTTTCTTTTTCATTTAATGTTCATGAATACACAATTGAAGCGATATCATATCCATTCAGTGTCCATGCTGCAACAACAGACCCAAGAAGGTTCCTAGCGCGCCTACAATTATCTAATCTTTATTTTTTATAATTAAGCTGGTTCATACACCATCTTTTTATTTGTTCTCTCCATTGATCAGAAATGAATAAATTACACGTCAACATATCAAGCATAGGCAACAAAATTCCGGCATTTATTACATATATTCCTATCTCTCCGGTATTTTATCAGAAATACATAAAAATGCAATTCAATACGAATTCTAAGATGGCAATCTGTTGATTTTTTCACAATAACAAACTTCAAAATTCATTGTCAAAATGAAAGATGGCCAATTGTCCGTCTTTTTTCTTCTCATCTGTCCAAAAATCAAAAGGACACAACAAGGCAGCCAGGGAAACTAACACAAGAAATAGAAGAACGGTCAGTCCCTTACTAAAATGGTGATGTTAATCTTTGTCGAAATCCCAATACAATCGGAATATTTATTTACCCGAAGACCCTTGTAAATATACATTGAGTATGACAATATCTACATAGCAAAGGAAGTTTTTGTGTTCTATCAATGACATCAGACAGGTCAGAACACTTGATATCGTATGATCATAATGCGAACTAGGATATTATCCACACTCGCACATACTAACGTTAATCTAACATAACGTTTGATGCTGTTCTCTTCTAAGATACGTTGACAAACTTCAAATAATGAATCAAATATGAATTTTAAGAAACACAACAAATGTTTGAAAAGAAAACTTATCTAACCCCTGGTCGTCCTTTTCTACTATTTGTATGACTTTGCTTCTTGTTTTGAATATACAATGAGTGCAGCCAAGCAGAGAGAAATTGTACCGAGACACCCAGTCAATTCTACCTCCGGAGAGAAATCTCAATACAGAATTGTAAGCATCGCTTTCATATCAAATGATACACTAAACATTTCTTTGTTTAATATGATAATTTAATGTTAATATTTACGTTTATTATGTTGTTTGTGATATTTACATTTATACTGATTATGAGCATGAAAAGCATATATATATATATATATATATATATATATATAAGGGCATCATAAATGTGAATATTGACAGTATATTAACATTTCAGAGACAGAACAGTTTGTCTTTAGATACACCTGTCTTCCACCAAACACAGCTCGTTAGTGTTAGTAACCCGACTTGTTCACTCGTATGTTTTCTATTTTATCAACTCGGCCTTTTGATATTTCTGTTCAAACAATACATTACATGTACCCGTATGACATACCAGAGCCAGCTGTCCTTTACAGTATTTGCCTTGGAGTATATATTGCGGTCCAGTGTTGTTCACCATGTCTGTATATACTAATCCCTCTACAGAGTTACACTGGTCGTACGAGCCAATCCAATGTACGTTTCCGTCGGTCAATCCACTGCCTGGCTTTCCAAGAGAGTCGATTACTGAGAAGAAAGAATATAGCATGAAATACGACATAAGTACTGTTTTAATCATAAAGATAACCTTCTGACAAGTAAAATTATTTTAATTCAAACTCTAATATTTACAAAAGTCAGATTTGTTCCGCGACCCCTGGAAAAGCGTAAGGAGAATAAGACCAAGTGTTCTGAAGAGTAAACGTCTACTGCTTTATCGATGACACTCTCCATATAATGAATGGTCAATCCAAAGTAATTGATATCACGTTATCAAATGAGAACAAGCGAATGATTGTGCAACCAGCATGCATACTAAGATCTATACACATTGACTCTTTAGTAATTGAAGATAATATATACTTATTATTGGTAAAAACGAAATGTCGAAAGAATCCTTTATAGAGACTCTCAAGATATGGAATCTTGTACAAATTTCGTTGTACTCCAGCATATGTTATAGTACTAGACAACTTGTGCGGTTTCTGCTAATTCGTTCCAAGTCTTCGATACGGGGACACAAATGCTCTCGTGTTTAATTTTGTCCTGGTTAGATATTCACTGTGATGACACTATACAACCAATCACCATCGTTCTAAATATTCATGGAACCTTCTTTATAGGACTTTGACTGTTGCAAGGACGTAAAGCCCAAACAGATTAACAAATAATGTATACTTACATCGTGAGGCCCAATACTCCCTTCTTTGAAAACCAAGTATGATTTGTTTTGTGTCCCTCAAACAAGTGTCAGACACGTTATACATCTCTGCGGCTTCAGCATCGAAAGTAGAAAGAGCGTCACTAAGCTTCTGTTGATATGGCTGCAGCACATCACTAGAAATACTGTGAAGCAGTTCTGTCTTTTCCTCCATTTCCCGTGCAGTCGAATGTTTTCTTTTAGCAAATTCCAAAAAGTTTGCAAACATTTTGTTGTATTGTGAAATTTCATCTGCTTCCGTGGATTTTGATATAACGATGACGCATGGTACTACCAAGAGAATAAGTCTTTGGAAAAACATAGCTGAATTCTTCTAGGTTCGTGTTCTGTGTTACTAACGTGAAAGAAAAATAAACGCTCAGAGGTAAACCGTGTCTATATACCCGGAGCTGTATTCTGGTTAGATAAGTGATGTAAACTCACGTGATAATGACATTGCCCGACCCAAATTTTCACGTCACGAATTGTGTATTACAAAATCACCAAGCGATTCCTTTGTGTACATAAAGGTTTGGCGTGATATTTTTATGGAGATACGGATTATACCAAATATGGTCACAAACAACAAGTAAAATTGACGTTGATATCTGTGGCCAGTCAGTGCTTGGCAAATAAAACATTATCAAGTTATAATGATCTATTTATAAAATTGTACCCCATATAACATACCTTACCTGTGATTACTGGTCTTTTCTTGGAGAAAATTATTTTCACCAAAGTTGAACTCCTGTCCTAATTTGATAACTTATCTTAATCTTTCTTTGTATCTTATATTTCATTGACCATCAACAAACAAATCAATGCTCCTCTCGTTGTTGATGACACCCATTATACGTCCGTAAAGAACATCTTGGGTGTTGTTGGGATGTCCAAGGCAATTAAATAAACGAGTCGGTTCAATGTCAATTGCAAATATCTTAATATAAACACGATAATGTTGGTGAACAATTAACAATACAGCACTGACATATGGCTTACTTGTTCTAACAAAACATAATTTAAAACTGAATGTCAAGTATGGAGAAGTGTGAATTATAGATTTAGGTTTCCTTATAGTAGACCACATATAGACTTCCAGCTGAAAGTGCGCTGTGCACATAAAGCATTGCCAAATTTAAATAGAGATATTTAAGGAATGCAGCATATCAACGGTTAATACTTCGGTGTCACCCAGACACGAAAGCATATCATTAATTCATGTAAAAAAAACAAATACGGATGAATACTGTATCTGATAATATTAAATGTAAACTGGTAAAATAAACTTGAAAATTCAAGGTTTGTTATTTGGTTGTTTCTCCTTAATAAAGGGAGATGTACAGCATTTAGAAATGTCTGTTCGTGCGTCCGTAATTTTGATACCAGCGGGACAAAAATAAACTGAAACCTACCATTTTTGAAATTTAAAAAAATAAAAAATGTAAGTAAAAACAAAAAAAAACCTTAAAGATCTCATCCTCGACAGATTTAATTGGTATTTTATGTATTAGATCATGTTCTCAAGACTTGTCACCCCGTTAGGTTTTTGTGGTCATTACACGACTTAATAGGTCTTTCGAGTCACTTCAGAATAAAACAGATTTTAAAGTAGGGGTAAATCTACGCGACCCCTTGTTCACAGCGTTGTTAAACTCTAGAAAATTGATGCATATGTATAAGTTGAAAATATCTTGATATAAATTTAAACACTTTTCTTGTGAAAGGAATTCCTTACTGTTATTGGTTATTGTTTCCTGTCCAAATAAAGCTGATGTGAAGGTGAAGAAAACAACAAAGCGTGGCTGACAGCTGATCGGTGTGTATGTTAAAGGTTCAAGGTAAGCGGATCATAGTCATGTCAGCTATTATTTATGTAACTGTAAGATTCGTAAATAGATATCAAAGTTTTCAATGAGCAATATACTGATATATGACCCAGTCATCCGAGTTCGTCCTAGATAGATTAGGCTGTAGTATTTCACCAAAGTGGTGACATCCCCATATATTATCAATGATCATATTAGTCATCAATTACACGGGAATCAGACGTGTACACATATCTTTCTTCATCTTGTCTGGAGATCCTCTTTAATATTTTAAGCCCTTGTCATCATTCAGTGTTTTATTTTCACAGTTGTTTTCTCTTTTACCATTTTAATCCTGTTTTGGTGTTTCCAATTTCTTATCGATTTATTTGAAATTCGCAAGGGCCAATCATCACGAAGCAAAGAAATTGTGTTTTACAGGAGACATGTTGATTCGACAACTCTTACAAGGGTTCTTGTCGTTTCTGTTAAGGCGTGTGTGTGTTGTGTTGTGTGTGTAGGTGTGTGTAATGTCTTGTTACAAAACCTGGATAAATCTATTGAAATTTCGAACTATTTTTGATGATGGAATGATTTATAGGTGCCTTTTGATCAGGCGACTACATGGTTACATTCATATTTTGATTTCTCTTTTTTTCAGGTACCTTGAAAATTTATGTATTTCCCTTTGGCGTCGGATGGGTTTATCGCCATCCTATTCGATATTGGTCAATGATATAAGTATGTACTTTTATATTATAAGCATCATATCATGCCATGATAAAGGTCAAGGTCATCTTTATCTTCATCATATACATACAATATATTAAAAGTCACTGACCAACAATATTTTCTTTTTGTGTCTGGAAAATTCCACATCCAAATTTGTTAACTTGTAGTTTCTTGTAGTGTTCGGTAACATTTGCTGTGACTTCACGGAAGAAAATTTAACACATCACAATTTGTGTTGTAACCATGTATGACAGTACACATTTTTTCATATCATTTTCTAGTGTACATAAGGAAAATAGACATATCAGTGTCTGGTGCATAAATGTGGTGACTGGGTAATAGATATGTCAGTCTCTAATGTCGTTAGGTGATGACTGGGTAATAGATATGTCAGTCTCTAGTGTAGTTAGGTGATGACTGGGTAATAGATATGTCAGTCTCTAGTGTAGTTAGGTGATGACTGGGTAATAGACATGTCAGTCTCTAGTGTAGTTAGGTGATGACTGGGTAATAGACATGTCAGTCTAGTGTCGTTAGGTGATGACTGGGTAATAGACATGTCAGTCTCTAGTGTAGTTAGGTGATGACTGGGTAGCAGACATGTCAGTCTCTAGTGTAGTTAGGTGATGACTGGGTAATAGACATGTCAGTCTCTAGTGTAGTAAGGTGATGACTGGGTAATAGATATGTCAGTCTCTAGTGTAGTTAGGTGATGACTGGGTAATAGATATGTCAGTCTCTAGTGTAGTTAGGTGATGACTGGGTAATAGATATGTCAGTCTCTAGTGTAGTTAGGTGATGACTGGGTAATAGACATGTCAGTCTCTAGTGTAGTTAGGTGATGACTGGGTAATAGACATGATGCCAGTCTAGTGTCGTTAGTCAGTCTAGTGTGTAGTTAGGTTAGGTGATGACTGGGTAATAGACATGTCAGTCTCTAGTGTAGTTAGGTGATGACTGGGTAGCAGACATGTCAGTCTCTAGTGTAGTTAGGTGATGACTGGGTAATAGACATGTCAGTCTCTAGTGTAGTTAGGTGATGACTGGGTAATAGAAATGTCAGTCTAGTGTCGTTAGGTGATGACTGGGTAATAGATATGTCAGTCTCTAGTGTAGTTAGGTGATGACTGGGTAATAGATATGTCAGTCTCTAGTGTAGTTAGGTGATGACTGGGTAATAGATATGTCAGTCTCTAGTGTAGTTAGGTGATGACTGGGTAATAGACATGTCAGTCTCTAGTGTAGTTAGGTGATGACTGGGTAATAGACATGTCAGTCTAGACTAGTGTAGTTAGGTGATGACTGGGTAATAGACATGTCAGTCTCTAGTGTAGTTAGGTGATGACTGGGTAGACATGTCAGTCTAGACATGTCAGTCTCTAGTGTAGTTAGGTGATGACTGGGTAATAGACATGTCAGTCTCTAGTGTAGTTAGGTGATGACTGGGTAATAGATATGTCAGTCTCTAGTGTAGTTAGGTGATGACTGGGTAATAGACATGTCAGTCTCTAGTGTAGTTAGGTGATGACTGGGTAATAGACATGTCAGTCTCTAGTGTAGTTAGGTGATGACTGGGTAATAGACATGTCAGTCTCTAGTGTAGTTAGGTGATGACTGGGTAATAGACATGTCAGTCTCTAGTGTAGTTAGGTGATGACTGGGTAATAGACATGTAAGTCTCTAGTGTAGTTAGGTGATGACTGGGTAATAGACATGTCAGTCTCTAGTGTAGTTAGGTGATGACTGGGTAATAGACATGTCAGTCTCTAGTGTAGTTAGGTGATGACTGGGTAATAGACATGTCAGTGTCGTTAGGTGATGACTGGGTAATAGACATGTCAGTCTCTAGTGTAGGTAGGTGATGACTGGGTAATAGATGTCAGTCTAGTGTCGTTAGGTGATGACTGGGTAATAGACATGTCAGTCTCTAGTGTAGTTAGGTGATGACTGGGTAATAGACATGTCAGTCTCTAGTGTAGTTAGGTGATGACTGGGTAATAGACATGTCAGTCTCTAGTGTAGTTAGGTGATGACTGGGTAATAGACATGTCAGTCTCTAGTGTAGTTAGGTGATGACTGGGTAATAGACATGTCAGTCTCTAGTGTAGTTAGGTGATGACTGGGTAATAGACATGTCAGTCTCTAGTGTAGTTAGGTGATGACTGGGTAATAGACATGTCAGTCTCTAGTGTAGTTAGGTGATGACTGGGTAATAGACATGTCAGTCTCTAGTGTAGTTAGGTGATGACTGGGTAATAGACATGTCAGTCTCTAGTGTAGTTAGGTGATGACTGGGTAATAGACATGTCAGTCAGTGTAGTTAGGTGATGACTGGGTAATAGACATGTCAGTCTCTAGTGTAGTTAGGTGATGACTGGGTAGCAGACATGTCAGTCTCTAGTGTAGTTAGGTGATGACTGGGTAATAGATATGTCAGTCTCTAGTGTAGTTAGGTGATGACTGGAAAATAGACATGTCAGTCTCTAGTGTAGTTAGGTGATGACTGGGTAATAGACATGTCAGTCTCTAGTGTAGTTAGGTGATGACTGGGTAATAGACATGTCAGTCTCTAGTGTAGTTAGGTGATGACTGGGTAATAGACATGTCAGTCTCTAGTGTAGTTAGGTGATGACTGGGTAATAGACATGTCAGTCTCTAGTGTAGTTAGGTGATGACTGGGTAATAAACAGGTCAGTCTCTAGTGTAGTTAGGTGATGACTGGGTAATAGACATGTCAGTCTCTAGTGTAGTTAGGTGATGACTGGGTAATAGACATGTCAGTCTCTAGTGTAGTTAGGTGATGACTGGGTAATAGACATGTCAGTCTCTAGTGTAGTTAGGTGATGACTGGGTAATAGACATGTCAGTCTCTAGTGTAGTTAGGTGATGACTGGGTAATAGACATGTCAGTCTCTAGTGTAGTTAGGTGATGACTGGGTAATAGACATGTCAGTCTCTAGTGTAGTTAGGTGATGACTGGGTAATAGACATGTCAGTCTCTAGTGTAGTTAGGTGATGACTGGGTAATAGACATGTCAGTCTCTAGTGTAGTTAGGTGATGACTGGGTAATAGACATGTCAGTCTCTAGTGTAGTTAGGTGATGACTGGGTAATAGACATGTCAGTCTCTAGTGTAGTTAGGTGATGACTGGGTAATAGACATGTCAGTCTCTAGTGTAGTTAGGTGATGACTGGGTAATAGACATGTCAGTCTCTAGTGTAGTTAGGTGATGACTGGGTAATAGACATGTCAGTCTCTAGTGTAGTTAGGTGATGACTGGGTAATAGACATGTCAGTCTCTAGTGTAGTTAGGTGATGACTGGGTAATAGACATGTCAGTCTCTAGTGTAGTTAGGTGATGACTGGGTAATAGACATGTCAGTCTCTAGTGTAGTTAGGTGATGACTGGGTAATAGACATGTCAGTCTCTAGTGTAGTTAGGTGATGACTGGAAAATAGACATGTCAGTCTCTAGTGTAGTTAGGTGATGACTGGGTAATAGACATGTCAGTCTCTAGTGTAGTTAGGTGATGACTGGGTAATAGACATGTCAGTCTCTAGTGTAGTTAGGTGATGACTGGGTAATAGACATGTCAGTCTCTAGTGTAGTTAGGTGATGACTGGGTAATAGACATGTCAGTCTCTAGTGTAGTTAGGTGATGACTGGGTAATAGACATGTCAGTCTAGTGTAGTTAGGTGATGACTGGGTAATAGACATGTCAGTCTCTAGTGTAGTTAGGTGATGACTGGGTAATAGACATGTCAGTATCTAGTGTAGTTAGGTGATGACTGGGTAATAGACATGTCAGTCTCTAGTGTAGTTAGGTGATGACTGGGTAATAGACATGTCAGTCTCTAGTGTAGTTAGGTGATGACTGGGTAATAGACATGTCAGTCTCTAGTGTAGTTAGGTGATGACTGGGTAATAGACATGTCATGTGTAGTTAGGTGATGACTGGGTAATAGACATGTCAGTCTCTAGTGTAGTTAGGTGATGACTGGGTAATAGACATGTCAGTCTAGTGTCGTTAGGTGATGACTGGGTAATAGACATGTCAGTCTCTAGTGTAGTTAGGTGGTGACTGGGTAATAGATATGTCAGTCTCTAGTGTAGTTAGGTGATGACTGGGTAATAGACATGTCAGTCTCTAGTGTAGTTAGGTGATGACTGGGTAATAGACATGTCAGTCTCTAGTGTAGTTAGGTGATGACTGGGTAATAGACATGTCAGTCTCTAGTGTACTTAGGTGATGACTGGGTAATAGACATGTCAGTCTCTAGTGTAGTTAGGTGATGACTGGGTAATAGACATGTCAGTCTCTAGTGTAGTTAGGTGATGACTGGGTAATAGACATGTCAGTCTCTAGTGTAGTTAGGTGATGACTGGGTAATAGACATGTCAGTCTCTAGTGTAGTTAGGTGATGACTGGGTAATAGACATGTCAGTCTCTAGTGTAGTTAGGTGATGACTGGGTAATAGACATGTCAGTCTCTAGTGTAGTTAGGTGATGACTGGGTAATAGACATGTCAGTCTAGTGTAGTTAGGTGGTGACTGGGTAATAGATATGTCAGTCTCTAGTGTACTTAGGTGATGACTGGGTAATAGACATGTCAGTCTCTAGTGTAGTTAGGTGATGACTGGGTAATAGACATGTCAGTCTCTAGTGTAGTTAGGTGATGACTGGGTAATAGACATGTCAGTCTCTAGTGTAGTTAGGTGATGACTGGGTAATAGACATGTCAGTCTCTAGTGTAGTTAGGTGATGACTGGGTAATAGACATGTCAGTCTCTAGTGTAGTTAGGTGATGACTGGGTAATAGACATGTCAGTCTCTAGTGTAGTTAGGTGATGACTGGGTAATAGACATGTCAGTCTCTAGTGTAGTTAGGTGATGACTGGGTAATAGACATGTCAGTCTCTAGTGTAGTTAGGTGATGACTGGGTAATAGACATGTCAGTCTCTAGTGTAGTTAGGTGATGACTGGGTAATAGACATGTCAGTCTCTAGTGTAGTTAGGTGATGACTGGGTAATAGACATGTCAGTCTCTAGTGTAGTTAGGTGATGACTGGGTAATAGAGTGTAGTTAGGTGACTGGGTAATAAACAGGTCAGTCATGTCAGTCTCTAGTGTAGTTAGGTGATGACTGGGTAATAGACATGTCAGTCTCTAGTGTAGTTAGGTGATGACTGGGTAATAGACATGTCAGTCTCTAGTGTAGTTAGGTGATGACTGGGTAATAGACATGTCAGTCTCTAGTGTAGTTAGGTGATGACTGGGTAATAGACATGTCAGTCTCTAGTGTAGTTAGGTGATGACTGGGTAATAGACATGTCAGTCTCTAGTGTAGTTAGGTGATGACTGGGTAATAGACATGTCAGTCTCTAGTGTAGTTAGGTGATGACTGGGTAATAGACATGTCAGTCTCTAGTGTAGTTAGGTGATGACTGGGTAATAGACATGTCAGTCTCTAGTGTAGTTAGGTGATGACTGGGTAGCAGACATGTCAGTCTCTAGTGTAGTTAGGTGATGACTGGGTAATAGACATGTCAGTCTCTAGTGTAGTTAGGTGATGACTGGGTAATAGACAGGTCAGTCTCTAGTGTAGTTAGGTAATGACTGGGTAATAGACATGTCAGTCTCTAGTGTAGTTAGGTGATGACTGGGTAATAAACATGTCAGTCTCTAGTGTAGTTAGGTGATGACTGGGTAATAAACAGGTCAGTCTCTAGTGTAGTTAGGTGATGACTGGGTAGCAGACATGTCAGTCTCTAGTGTAGTTAGGTGATGACTGGAAAATAGACATGTCAGTCTCTAGTGTAGTTAGGTGGTGACTGGGTAATAGATATGTCAGTCTCTAGTGTAGTTAGGTGATGACTGGGTAGCAGACATGTCTGTCTCTAGTGCAGTTAGGTGATGACTGGGTAATAGATATGTCAGTCTCTAGTGTAGTTAGGTGATGACTGGGTAATAAACAGGTCAGTCTCTAGTGTAGTTAGGTGATAACTGAGTAATAAACATGTCAGTCTCTAGTGTAGTTAGGTGATGACTGGGTAGCAGACATGTCAGTCTCTAGTGTAGTTAGGTGATGACTGGGTAGCAGACATGTCAGTCTCTAGTGTAGTTAGGTGATGACTGGGTAATAAACAGGTCAGTCTCTGGTGTAGTTAGGTGATGATTGGGTAATAAACAGGTCAGTCTCTAGTGTAGTTAGGTGATGACTGGGTAATAGATATGTCAGTCTCTAGTGTAGTTAGGTGATGACTGGGCAATAGATATGTCAGTCTCTAGTGTAGTTAGGTGATGACTGGGTAGCAGACATGTCAGTCTCTAGTGTAGTTAGGTGATGACTGGGTAATAGACATGTCAGTCTCTAGTGTAGTTAGGTGGTGACTGGGTAATAGACATATCAGTGTCTGGTGCATAAATGTGGTGACTGGGTAATAGATATGTCAGTCTCTAGTGTAGTTAGGTGATGACTGGGTAGCAGACATGTCAGTCTCTAGTGTAGTTAGGTGATGACTCGGAAATAAACAGGTCAGTCTCTAGTGTAGTTAGGTGGTGACTGGGTAATAGATATGTCAGTCTAGTGTCGTTAGGTGATGACTGGGTAATAGACATGTCAGTCTCTAGTGTAGTTAGGTGATGACTGGGTAATAAACAGGTCAGTCTCTAGTGTAGTTAGGTGGTGACTGGGTAATAGATATGTCAGTCTCTAGTGTAGTTAGGTGATGACTGGGTAATAGATATGTCAGTCTAGTGTCGTTAGGTGATGACTGGGTAATAGACATGTCAGTCTCTAGTGTAGTTAGGTGGTGACTGGGTAATAGATATGTCAGTCTCTAGTGTAGTTAGGTGATGACTGGGTAATAGATATGTCAGTCTCTAGTGTAGTTAGGTGATGACTGTGTAGCAGACATGTCAGTCTCTGGTGTAGTTAGGTGATGATTGAGTAATAGATATGCCAGTTTCTAGTGTAGTTAGGTGATGACTGTGTAATAGACATGTCAGTCTCTAGTGTAGTTAGGTGATGACTGGGTAATAGACATGTCAGTCTCTGGTGTAGTTAGGTGATGACTGGGTAATAAACAGGTCAGTCTCTAGTGTAGTTAGGTGATGACTGGGTAATAGACATGTCAGTCTCTAGTGTAGTTAAGTGATGACTGGGTAATAGACATGTCAGTCTCTAGTGTAGTTAGGTGATGATTGGGTAATAGACATGTCAGTCTCTAGTGTAGTTAGGTGATGACTGGGTAATAGAAATGTCAGTCTCTAGTGTACTTAGGTGGTGACTGGGTAATAGACATGTCAGTCTCTAGTGTAGTTAGGTGATGACTGGGCAATAGATATGTCAGTCTCTAGTGTAGTTAGGTGATGACTGGGTAGCAGACATGTCAGTCTCTAGTGTAGTTAAGTGGTGACTGGGTAATAGATATGTCAGTCTCTAGTGTAGTTAGGTGATGACTGGGCAATAGATATGTCAGTCTAGTGTAATTAGGTGTTGACTTGGTAATAGACATGTCAGTATCTAGTGTAGTTGCAGACTGGGTTAAAGTCAACATTTAACCATTACTCTATCTCTGTCTCCTTCAAGGTCACAAAGCCTTCATTGAAATACATATATGTCAATTATTTTTTTAGTAAATTTATTATTCCTTACACGAATAATGTGACACTTCTCATGTACACTGTACTCATGTACACTGTACTCATGGAGCAGCAGCATACCTTTTAACAGGTGATATTTACAGAAGATAATGATCAGAAATGCTTATCAAGGCCAACCAACTTCTTCAATTCATACAAAAAGTCTTAGCTTGAGAGCATTTGATTAATGCCCACTTTCAGTACGTTATTTATACAATTCTTAATATCAACATGCATTGCTTAAACATAATCCCAAGTAAAATAAAAAAGACATTTTGTCTGGTTTTTTTTAACTCATTTTGTATTTAAGCAATTGTATTTTCTTATCCTGATACAAAATGTCAGTTCTGGTGTCAGAATTCTGAGTTTATGGAATCAGACAAAGTCTGAGGCTGTTTTCTGATGGATATGCTATAAGCATTATACCTAATTATTTAGGTTATTACACAAATGAATCAACCATTCAACATGAACTAAAAAGGCTGCTGTTCTCTGAAAAATTCCCTTACTGCTCATCTCAGGACACTTACACAACACTACCTGATACAAATTAGTCAAATGTACAGAAATGTTCAGGTTTGAGATCAAGTTACATAAATAATTGAAAGCAGGTAAATTTCAACTCTAGTTATACACAAAGAGATAATTCAAATAATTACAAATCTTAGCACTTATAAGGCAATGCTTTTATATCACAATTAAAAATTTCTATACAGTCACTTAATACTACAAAAATACGTGTTTAGTACCTCATGTACTGATAATGGTGAACAAATGAACCATGAAAAAGAAATCAGGAAATATCTTGTCATATGTAATGTCATAAACAAAATTCACATGTACATTTATATTGCAACTCGACTAGATATCAGTTCACCTACTGCAATGCCCTTATCTTAAGTTACCTCCCCTTTTATGACTCTTTATTAGATAGCGCTGTAAAAGCACAGGTGTCTGATGATTTGTCCATAACAGTATATCTAATATTCGCTATACAAGTAATGGGATATATTTTCAAGTGATTATTATATACGCTCTAATTGGCAGAACGTCGGACACTCCTGTGGTAACAGGCTGATCAATGAGAGAGGATGTATCTAAAGTAAGTAACTGAATTTTTTCCAAGTTTAGAAGGAGTATTAAAAAATTTTGATATACAAAACGACAGATAACAATACATTGGAAATTTGGCATCTCATGCTGTAGACACTATATCCTGGATAACACATTTTTTGTCAACTTCCTGTTTTTGCCCTTAATACTTTTTTAAAATTTCTCTAAACAACTTGAGATAATAATCTTAAACTGTCTAATCCAAGATGGTCACTTGTCTGTCACTTCATTTTCTGAGCATCAAAATGAAAAGGGCACTACCAGGAACCATGGGAAACCTACTTACAAAATATGAGAAAGATTCATCCAGTATATTATCACTAGAAACAGCAATAATAGACTTTCATTGTGAAAAAGCAAAGATGGTGCTCGTCAGCTATTTCTTCTGATCAGTCCGTAAATAAAAGAGACTTAAGTAGGGACTAAGGGGAACCTACATCTGGAATCTGACTAACATCCACCCAGTACATCAGCCCTAAAAAGTGGTAACAAACTTTTATCATTCAAGTTCAAGATTGTTGTCTGTCAACTGTTTTCAGTTTTTTTTTATCAGTCCCAAAATCAAAAGGTCACCACTAGGGATATGTGATAGGATAAAAATAAGGATAGAATTATGGACAGGAACTCAGAAATTTGATTAAAAATTTTCCACTTGAAGTTAAACAATATAAGGGGAACAACTTTGTAAACAAGACAACACAAATCATGACATTACTGCCCACACTCCAACGGTTGACCACACAGACATATTAATCATACCAGGTGGTGTGGGGTGGTACTACTGTTAAGGATATAGGACTGTCTTTTCATGTGGATGTTTTCAGTATGTCAATTTGGCATCATCAGAAGTATGAGAAAGGCAGATAAATACACTAAGTTACTAAGTAGTTATCCAGAAATGTTTCTTTGAGGAATGTGAAGGAAACATTAATCCTTTATTTTTGTTTTTAACCAGCTTTAAAACATGATTAAATATAACAGATTAATCAGTGACACTTATTTCAGTAACCATAAAACATATGTCAATGTTCCTTGATATCTAACAATAAAGTTCTGGAGTGGTTGTCTTGAAGAAGATGAATTTTTAACAGGAGGCAACAACTCCACAAGAAAGAGGTGGGATGAAATAACTATTATTTAGCTAGGGGCATCAACAATGGCTTTTTGCAGCTATATTAAATTTACTACAATCCTAATTTTAAATGGACTTATCCAGGTAACTACCATATAAAGTTCAGAGTTTCAAACATAAAAGCACACTTTAAAGCTAACAATTGTTGTACCAAACAATTAACATACAGAAATCTATGATGGCTGAATGCAGTCATGTTGAATTTTTGTATTGGTTTAAAACCAAACCTATATGAAATATAAGAATTTGGGCAAAAGTCTTGAACATGTACAAAATAAATCTTCATCTTATATTAAATGGACAATTTTAATGATCTTTCTTATAGACGAAAAGCTGAAAGTTTTAAGTCTTTCTTAATAAACAATCTCACACGAAACTTTCGGAATGAAAATTCAGATGCAATGAATATAAAATGTTTTTTCTCACTTTGATAACTCAAACTTAATTACAAAACTTGATACTTGATAATAACACTGTAGTCAGGTTTAATATCACACATAGAACATCCATACAGTGCATTAACTCCAGTTTTCAGTCTTATCAACACAAACATTTAAAGTCAAATTATTTGAAAACACAGACTGATGAAATTTGAAAAAATAAAACTGAAAAATTCTGCTGCTTTATTTATTAAGGACAAAATGACATTACTCTAGTTGAAAATGATTTTGAAAATAATGATCATTTGAAAATGGACACAAAATTGACATCACCAGTTACCTTCCCCCTCCCCCAAAGCCTCGTCCCCCACCCCAGTCTCCACCCCTATTTGCCCCTCTATGGCCTCCCCTGTCACCTCCTCTTCCTCTGTCACCACCCCTTCCTCTGTCACCCCCTCTTCCTCCCCGACCCCGATTACCTCCCCGACCTGGACTTGAGAAATTACGCCCTCTTTGATTATTTTGACCCCACCCGCCAGACTGGTCTGCTTCCATATCAGAAAGACCTTGGTTTCCTTGCTGCTGTCGGAAATCACCAGGCCCTTCTTCCCAGTGTCTCTTGTTGCTAAAGTTCTCTTGTGACCCCCCAAAATTGTGACCCCCTTCTCCTCTTCGTCCACGCCTGCGGTCATCCTGACCCCTTCCCCTGCCACGGTTCTGAATCATGCCACCTCCGCCTCGATTTTCAAATCTGTCATCATGGTCCATGAAATTGTCATTACCATGGTTACTGAAATTACTGTTACCATGATCACCACCAAAATTTGTGCTTCTGTCATTACCACCTCTCTGTTGCTCCCACTGGTTACCATGAAAACCTCTTGGATTACCACCACGCTGAGTGCCGCCTCCTCTTCGATTAAATGTCTGTCCATCATTAAAATTTGATTTGTGATTATCATTCCGTTGTTGTTGCTGCTGTCGGAAATCCTGATCACCCCTGAAGTCCTGATCATTGCGGAAATCTTGGTCACCTTGAAATTGGTTGTCGTTATGCATGTCATTATTTCCAAAGTTACCCTGGTTTCCACTCTGACCATGATTCCATTGTCCTCGGAAATCTTGATCATTTTGGTGGAATCCCTGACCACCTTTAGAATGAGCAGAATTAACAAATTACTATATGACATTAAAACTTCATTATTTCACTGATCACTCCAGGAGCCATTAATCATCTCATTTGACAAAATATGATTTGTGTTTAGGGAGACACCAGTAAATTCTCTATTATCTATTGCTAGCTAAGGCTCATTTGTTCCTCTTATTTGAGATATACAAGGAAATGTGATATTGGGGATTACTGACCTTGGTTTGGACCTTGCATCCTGTGTGGTCCCGACATTGCCTGAGAGCGCCCACCTCCTACAATACAATCATCATTTTTACAACAATGTCTTCAAAGATTTTAGAAATATTTTCTTTTTATTCATAAAAAATCCCAAAGCAAGACAAGACCACTGTATTGTGTACATACCATGAGGCATGCCCTGCTTCTGCTGTCCTGGTCCCTGCTGTCTCATGCCCTGCCCACCAGGACCTCCTGGGCCCCCAGGACCACCACCTGGACCTTGCTGACCCCATCCGACAGGCTGATTGCCTAGAAGCCCTCTACCTTGCATATTGCCTTGTCCAGGACCCATCATGTTTGGAGCATTGTTCTGGTTTCCTGAACCAAGCATCTGATTAGACTGTATGCCTAGAAACAAACACAAATTTTCATAACAAAACTTCCCCAAGGATACATTATATACCTAGACCTTGTCATGATATATTCTACTGATGTAGAGAATATAAGCATGTAGAAAGTGGAAATCAAAACTGATGCAGTCATGTCAATAACAATGAAAAATACTTTTGAAATTAAGAAATACTTTTAAGTATGAAACATGAATTCTCCTGCTCCCTTTCAGATATTACTATTATTGTTACATGAATTTGCAAACATTGTCAAATGGGACAATTGACCCTTGAACTTAAACTGATGACACTTTAGTATGATAAGGTGTAGAACATAATGTTATGATACTATGTGATAAATATGAACCATATCTGTAGAGAGATTCTCAAGATATGATAATGATTCTGAATGAGATGAGACACGACATGACGAACGGACAAGGGAGTTTTATGTCCTGCCCCCTGCCCCCCCCAAAAATACACACACTAAAAAGAATTTGGACATACATATTCAAATTTCAGCTTAAGTCTATAATGTCCATAGTTCATTGTTTCAAGTAACATACCCTGTTGCATGAGAGGAGGAGGGTTATTGTTGGGTGGGCCATCACCTGGTCCCTGTTGGTTTTCATTTGTCCTTTCCATCTGTTGTTTTCTCCGACGCTCCCTGCGTTTTTCTCTACTCCCACCCCCACCACGATTTGCTCCTTCTCCACCTGTCAATTCTTCTCCCTCCCCATCTGGCACCAGGAGGCCTGTGTGTTTTACCATCCAGGCCTGTTCAAATTCCCAGGGAATTGGACGAGCATAAGGAATTTTCTTCTTAGGTATCTCTCTAAGAAGTTGTTGTTCCCTGAAGTACTGTTCATCTGCTGACCAGTCAAGGCCAGGAATGGACGGCAGTTCCTCTGCACCTACCTCATTTTCTGTAACACATGATTGGTATAGTTACAATACATGTATGTAAGCCTAGTAAAATACTAGCCACAAAACATTACTCAGCTAAAGAGAACTTCTCCTTAGCTTGGTCACCTGAGCATGAGCCTTGTAAGAAAGAGGTGCCAGGTTTAAATCTTACTGGAGGCATTGAAATAAATATGAACTCACTTAAACTCATGTATATGTAGTCACTTATAACACTTAACCTAATGAACATGTAGTCAGTTATAACACTTAACCTAGTGTACATGTAGTCAGTTATAACACTTAACCTAGTGTACATGTAGTCAGTTATAACACTTAACCTCATGTACATGTAGTCAGTTATAACACTTAACCTAGTGTACATGTAGTCAGTTATAACACTTAAACTCATTCTTCATGTTATTGTCATTATTTTTGTATAATGAAACCATTTCGCCCTCTCATCCAGCTACACCATTACATTATAATTTTCAGATATAAAGTGACTTTATTCCTCATAGGGCATGTGTATTTCCTTTAGGGTGGAGAGTATTAAAACATCATGATACTGCATCATTCTCATTGATTTATCAATGTTATATTTTATTAATAAGCTTCATACATCTATAGCTATGTGATATCTGTTTTCTCAATTTTCTATATATCCCCATAGCTTAAAAAATACAGGGAATATTGACTTTTTTTACCTTATATGGCAACACTCTTTCATTACTTATAGTTAACATTATCTCCTTACTATCCCACTAGGCTCCACTCATTTCTTACAGTTTACATTATCTTCTTACAATCCCACTCGGCTCCACTCATTTCCTACAGTTTACATTATCTTCTTACAATCCCACTCGGCTCCACTCATTTCTTACAGTTTACATCACCTTCTTACTATCCCACTAGGCTCCACTCATTTCTTACTGTTTACATTATCTCCTTACTATCCCACTAGGCTCCACTCATTTCTTACTGTTTACATTATCTTCTTACTATCCCACTAGGCTCCACTCATTTCTTACTGTTTACATTATCTTCTTACTATCCCACTAGGCTCCACTCATTTCTTACTGTTTACATTATCTCCTTACTATCACACTAGGCTCCACTCATTTCTTACTGTTTACATTATCTTCTTACTATCACACTAGGCTCCACTCATTTCTTACTGTTTACATTATCTTCTTACTATCACACTAGGCTCCACTCATTTCTTACTGTTTACATTATCTTCTTACTATCACACTAGGCTCCACTCATTTCTTACTGTTTACATTATCTTCTTACTATCACACTAGGCTCCACTCATTTCTTACTGTTTACATTACCTTCTTACTATCACACTAGGCTCCACTCATTTCTTACAGCTAACATTATCTTCTTACTATCCCACTAGGCTCCACTCATTTCTTACAGTTTACATTATCTCCTTACTATCCCACTAGGCTCGACTCATTTCTTACAGTTTACATTTCCTTCTTACTATCCCACTAGGCTCCACTCATTTCTTACTGTTTACATTATCTCCTTACTATCCCACTAGGCTCCACTCATTTCTTACTGTTTACATTATCTCCTTACTATCCCACTAGGCTCCACTCATTTTTTACTGTTTACATTATCTCCTTACTATCCCACTAGGCTCCACTCATTTCTTACAGTTTACATTATCTTCTTACTATCCCACTAGGCTCCACTCACTCATTTCTTACAGTTTACATTATCTCCTTACTATCCCACTAGGCTCGACTCATTTCTTACAGTTTACATTACCTTCTTACTATCCCACTAGGCTCCACTCATTTCTTACTGTTTACATTATCTCCTTACTATCCCACTAGGCTCCACTCATTTCTTACTGTTTACATTATCTTCTTACTATCACACTAGGCTCCACTCATTTCTTACAGCTAACATTATCTTCTTACTATCCCACTAGGCTCCACTCATTTCTTACAGTTTACATTATCTCCTCTTACAATCCCACTATCACACTAGGCTCCACTCATTTCTTACAGTTTACATCACCTTCTTACTATCCCACTAGGCTCCACTCATTTCTTACAGTTTACATTACCTTCTTACTATTCCACTAGGTTCCACTCATTTCTTACTGTTTACATTATCTTCTTACTATCCCACTAGGCTCCACTCATTTCTTACTGTTTACATTATCTCCTTACTATCCCACTAGGCTCCACTCATTTCTTACTGTTTACATTATCTCCTTACTATCCCACTAGGCTCCACTCATTTCTTACTGTTTACATTATCTTCTTACAATCCCACTAGGCTCCACTCATTTCCTACAGTTTACATTATCTTCTTACAATCCCACTCGGCTCCACTCATTTCCTACAGTTTACATTATCTTCTTACAATCCCACTAGGCTCCACTCATTTCCTACAGTTTACATTATGTGATCTACCTTGATTTTTGTTAATCTGTTCATTCATCATTTTGTCAGCAGGAGTTATTCCCATCCCTGGAATGTTGCTCATTCCTGAATTGTCTGGCTCTGTGAAAAAAAAATTCAGTAAATCTTATTAAAATCTTTCAGTGTATACAGGAAAATTGTCTCACTAGTTAAACGTTCACAAATTTTGACTCTATATATCAATAACAAAATGATGTTATTAACTTGATGGTGAATGTTACAAATACAAGTGACAATGAATGCATTATGCTTTTAATCAGCAGAGAATTGAAACACCATGTGAATACACATTTTTGTGAAGACAGCTGGGATCACTTGATTGTTGTCCACTATATAAGAGTACTGCTTGAATTGTTTTCAGCACTATTATGAATATATATATGTACTATAAGTGTGTCAGTGTGACTTGTACATAGTTGTACATAGTGTTAAATGTGGTCTATGTCACTCAGCTGACTGAATCTGCTTCTTTGGCTCAACAGGAAGAGCCCGCCAATTATTGTGCTGGAGACACAGGTTCAAATCCTAGTCAGGCACATTGACAGGAATGTATACGTTCTTTGTTCTTTTAAATATATATATATATATTTATGTTTTTTTTTAATTTAATTTTTTTACCAAATTCAGGCATCTCATGTTCAGATCCTCCTGGTAAGGTGTTTAAGTTGTATTTATCCCTCATTCTGTCTCCAGGGCGATTTCGTGTCCAGAACTTCCTGTTTTCAAAAGAAATTAAATTCTAATGTCAACTGCTTCATGAAACCTAACCTACAAGCTTTTTGATGTAAGTAGAGAAATATTAGATCTTATTTCCTATTATCACTTGTGCAGTCTAGAAGTGGGTTAAAAAATTTTTTAATTTATTTCATATTTTTTCATATTGTATGTTCTATAAATGGTAAGGATGATGTACAATGCCAGATGTAACCATTTCCATTACTTTGGTTGAAGCGAAGATTGATTGAATTTTTCAATGATGCATCAGGAACCAATCATTGAAATAGATTTCACAAATATCTGTCAAAGCGGAATCATTTGGGAGAGTTCCACAGGAAAAGGGCCTTAACTCCATCAAGACTGAAAATAAGTATTAGGTGTGCAGGAACGGACGGTATCACTACAACTTTCAATATCAAATTAACCAGACTACATTATAAAGACCTACGTCGTGTGGTCATTGGATCCGGACACAAGAATATGGCCAAGAGGATGCCAAGCTAAACTCCATACCATGCCCTCATGGGCTTCTTCCATCCCTCCAACCTCTCGATCAGTTCTACAACACAATGAAAGTTAGTCAAATATCAACATGTCAGCATTAAATCCCTGTAAGATATTATCTGTAGGCCCCCTTCCCCACTGGCTTTACAGTCAATGTGGAAATTTTGTGTTTGTTGGGGGTGGGGGTGGGGGTGGAATTTACACTACATACACTGAAGTCATCCAGCTGAATAAATTTCACCCATGTGCATGACTTTGCTAAGAATTACAAACATTTTGAAATATACATTAAATATGCTAAAGTACATTGATCCTGAAAATACATGTGCCTACAATTTGCCAATTGAAATCAAGAAATAAAACACCACACCCCAGAAACAGCTGTTTACAGTACTACAAAACACATGTGTTACATCATACAGTATTGATGCCTTACACATTAACTTGAACTGAGCTGAATATAAATGTGGCATCTTTATAACATATACATCTATCATAGACATCTATGTTTAATTGACATTTGAAATGACATATCTTTATTACTACAGTTCTAAACACCAGCATTCAAATTTATTTAAGAGAAGTACAAATACCATTCAATGACAATTAATTTAAAAGAAGAAAAATAGGAACCTCATCACCATCGACTGAAATCACCTGATTAAAACATTATCAAGTACAGTTAGAGTCTTGTGAATTCAGCGACAGCTTCTATAGGATAAATATAACACTTAGGTATCAAAAGTTACCCATATAAACATAGGCAACTGTGACAAAGACATACCCAACCATCCAGAACATGACAGCTCCATCAGACCCTCCACTCACAAACAGCCCTTCATGTACTGGATGCCAAGCTACCGCTGTGGAGATTAAAGTATTTGTATAAGTGGGATCAAACTCCGAGTGGACACTTTATCAAACAAATTGACTGAATATACAGGTTGTAAATTATCAGACATCTAAATATCTAATATAATTAGTATTGTTTTATTTGTGTTCATAGTCCTCACAATATAAAAAATAATCTATATCAGATTACTAGAAGCTTACACAGGTCTGTTCCATGGTTTGGCACATCTCAATAAGACTGTTAGTAATAGTATGGCCCACCCAGTACTGACCAGCTAATCTCTTACATGAGAATTTAGATATCCCTGTCCATGGAACAGACCCATGTTGGATTATATTTCTCAAAATACTTTTTTTTTAAAAAAAGTAACCAATTGTGCCATGGACAATGTCCCAAGAAATGTACATCGAAATGTAACCAATTTGTGACATGATTACTCAATGTCAATGTTTCCCTAACATCCTTACAGATTTATAGAGTCAACCATTAGTAGGTTTGTTGGATATGGATATTCTAACTGAAGGTAAAAAATAAGAGAAAGAACCGAGCACCTGCCAGAGGTAGAATATCAATTATTCAACATATGTACATATGGTGGACTATTTTTCTCCCTCCTTTTACACAAAAACATTTGACAAAAAATGATACAGATCATACAGATCAAGCAACTGATATGCTGAATACAGCGCGGTATCTCAGTGACATACATATAAAGCCATATTTAAAAAAGATCACAAATACTTAAATAACTTAATCATATACTAATTTATCTTGTTCATGAGATCTGACATCATCATGGCTTAGGTCAATTGAGAATATCCTGTATCCTACAAAGGCAGGAAAGGGAGAGCTATCCCATTCCTAGCAACCACAGAATCATTGTGTGAGGATTAGGAGAAAAAAATCTTTACTGTTAGCACGGAAAAAGAAATGAAAAGATGAGTTCAAAAAACATTTCTATGATTTTTAAAACACAAAACAAACCCCAGATATTCATTCAAGTGCATTTTCAGTATATGTATTAAAATTCTCCAGGTATATGAATGAGTTAATGGATAAGTCATTGATGATAATCTTTCTACTTATCTATCTTCCCACCTGAATTGATAGACATAAACTATTACCTGTAGCTTCCTTTTTGTGTCCTTTAAAGGTCTGGAATTCTTCCTTCATATTGCGGATATCAAAAAGTTTCATCAGGTGGTCCCTAGATGCAGTTAGCAGCCAGTTGCCATTCTGGTTCCACTTCAGGTTCATAACTGTTCCTTTATGTGCATGACTGTAAAAAAAACTCTCTTCGTGGACCAATGACGAAAGAACCAACAGTGTTGTTTTATTTACAGGGATACCAGTAGACTAGAGTGCTGGCAAGAAGCATGAAACTATTGGAAGGTAAATTCAGGGGCCCCAACGGAACTATGTGAATAGCATAAAAAATTAGACTTTTCCATTTAGCTGAGGATACTTAAAATTGTGTTTAAGGCACTGTATAACTTGTTACCAGTACCATCATGCTAGGTAACAGTTTATTTCACAACCTTGGACATTTGACGACATATGACACTATAGCAAATTGCATGCTTAGCCCAGAGATCTAAAGTCTTCAGAACTATAAAATATATAACACTATAGCTGTGTATTTGACCGTGAGATGTAAAGCCTGCAGTTGTATATGTAACCCAGAGATGTAAAGCCTGCAGTTGTATATGTAACCCAGAGATGTAAAGCCTGCAGTTGTATATGTAACCCAGAGATGTAAAGCCTGCAGTTGTATATGTAACCCAGAGATGTAAAGCCTGCAGTTGTATATGTAACCCAGAGATGTAAAGCCTGCAGTTGTATATGTAACCCAGAGATGTAAAGCCTGCAGTTGCATATGTAACCCAGAGACCTAAAGCCTGCAGTACTATGCAATATATGACACTATAGCTGTGTATTTAACCCAGTGATGTAAAGCCTGCAGTTGTATATGTAACCCAGAGATGTAAAGCCTGCAGTTGTATATGTAACCCAGAGATGTAAAGCCTGCAGTTGTATATGTAACCCAGAGATCTAAAGCCTGCAGTTGCATATGTAACCCAGAGATCTAAAGCCTGCAGTACTATGCAATATATGACACTATAGCTGTGTATTTAACCCTGAGATGTAAAGCCTGCAGTTGTATATGTAACCCAGAGATGTAAAGCCTGCAGTTGCATATGTAACCCAGAGATCTAAAGCCTGCAGTACTTTGCAATATATGACACTATAGCTGTGTATTTAACCCAGAGATGTAAAGCCTGCAGTTGTATATGTAACCCAGAGATGTAAAGCCTGCAGTTGTATATGTAACCCAGAGATCTAAAGCCTGCAGTTGTATATGTACCCCATAGATTTTAAGCCTGCAGTTGTATATGTAACCCAGAGATGTACAGCCTGCAGTTGTATATGTAACCCAGAGATCTAAAGCCTGCAGTTGTATATGTACCCCATAGATTTTAAGCCTGCAGTTGTATATGTAACCCAGAGATGTACAGCCTGCAGTTGTATATGTATCCCAGAGATGTAAAGCCTGCAGTTGTATATGTAACCCAGAGATGTAAAGCCTGCAGTTGTATATGTAACCCAGTGATGTAAAGCCTACAGTTGTATATGTAACCCAGAGATGTAAAGCCTGCAGTTGTATATGCACCCCACAGATTTTAAGCCTGCAGCTGTATATGTACCCCAGAGATGTAAAGCCTGCAGTTGTATATGTAACCCAGAGATCTAAAGCCTGCAGTTGTATATGTAACCCAGAGATCTAAAGCCTGCAGTTGTATATGTAACCCAGAGATCTAAAGCTTGAAGTAATGCACAATATATGACAATATAGCTGCGTATTTAACCCAGAGATCTAAAGCCTGCAGTTGTATATGTAATCCTGAAATCTAAAGCCTGCAGTTGTATATGTAACCCAGAGATCTAAAGCCTGCAGTACTATGCAATATATGACACTTTAGCTGTGCATTCAGCCTTGAGATCTAAAACCTGCATCCTTGATACTCCAGGGGTTACAATCACTTTCATTTGTTTCCAGGAGAAAAAAACTGACTAATCACAGGACAAAACGTTCCTTTCGAAGATAACAAAGGAATGACACCCAACTTCACAGCCATTACAATATACCGCTTTGCAACCTCAAGATTTGTTTCACGTTCAACAAAGTATCAAACTATTCCTTGTCTTGTCCACAAGGTGTCACCCATTGAATCTTCAGTTTTGAAAAGAAATGCTACAGAGTTGCAGAGATTGAAAGTGATCATAACCCTAGGATTATCAAGGAGCCTCTAGTACTAAACAACTATCTTTGTGGTTTTAGCCCTGAACCTTGTGGTCTTCAACACTCTAAGACACTCTGTATTAAACGCAGCAATCCTGGCATTTTATAGCACTCCATTAGCTAGTATTTGACAAGGTCAATTCATGTTTTAATGTCATTTAGGCTTTGTGAATTAGTTCATCGGGATGGCCTCTACCTTGTGATTCTCATCCTCTTTTATAGTTCACAATAATATCTAACCCCGACCTCAAATCCAGAGACAATCGCTTTTGGTGAATTCTCTTTGCTATATGATGTTAAGAAATCATTTACCAGTTGAGATGTAGAAAATGTGACCTAGATACATTTGACCTTGGCCTTTAGTAACCCCTTCTCATTTGATTTTGTAAACTTTCCTTCATGTCATAAAATAAACTTACCAGTGAAAAAAATCTTAATTTGATTTGATAAGTGAACTTAACATTATGTCATAAAGACTTCGTATTTGATTCTGCTCATACTTGCTTCATGATGTCCGAACAAAATATTTGCTTCGTAAATAAATCTCGATATTTAGTAATGCAACTTCTCCTTTTATTCTTGTCAACTTTGTTTGAACAACTTCGTAACAATGTTTCTAACAGTTAAAAAATTACTTTTCATGATTTCAGATAATTTTGCTTCATAATGTTAAAAAAGGATAATTCTATGCAACACCATATACAATACATCATTTGACATTATATTCCAACTTTATTCTAAGAGCAGTGACTTATACCTTAGGAAATTTTTAACTATCACACACCTGTGTATAATCATGGGAAATTTCAGAATATCTGCTACATCATATCATACACTTTGGCATCAAGGGTATTTGGATATGCTTGTGAAAAAGGAATACTCAAAACAAATTTCCCTCCAGTTCTCTACGAGATATTTCCTTGTTGCAGCACTTCATATGAATGCAATGTTGGCCCTAACCTATGATATCCTTCTTTAGTACCATCTTTTCAAACTCATTGTTCTCTTTAGGTACAGACTCTGAACTGAAATCTGATAAGTTTGAAGCACTATCAGTTTCAGTAAAATTAAACAGGACTACTGAAAGCAGGGTTTAAATAACTTTGGCTGTATTTGATGTAAATGACTACATACATGGTGGCTAGACTGGATCCAGACTTTGGGTCCCATAATTTGAGAGGCTGCTGGTTGTCCTTGCTACCAGAGGCAATCAGGCATTTCTGGGGGTGCCAGTCCACACACTTGACATCTGCTCCGTGACCTAGGGATAGCAATAGGGCATGTGGTCTAGCTTACAGGTGGGCATTGCTCCATATATTTTCTTCCACGTTTGGCTCTTCTTGTTAGCTTTTTGGATCAACATCTAGACTTGTCATTTTATTAATGTTTAATGACTATTAATTAATCAGAAATATATTACATGACTGTGTGTGACACGACATATCCCCCAAACATAACAAGTCTTTCAATTTTTACAATTTCGTTCACTACATATTAATAGTACTCAAACAACTCTCTTCGTTTTTTGTCGTTAGACATAAGAAAAGTATGGATTACTGTCCCTTCATAGAAATACAGTTTCCCACCAAAGTTTTTAATACTTGACCTTTTAAGTTCATTACTTCTGTTCATAACAGAAAAAAGTTTGCAGATTATAAAAGTAACAGAGGTCATCAACTATTTCAATGACTCCGCTAGGATTCGAACCTATGACCTCTGGCTTACTAGGAGATCAGTTCTCTCTCGCCAAGTGGTATATTGCAGGCTATGTATACTTACATATGAAATCAATGTTTCCCTAACATAAAAGTTCAAGCGTATTAGTGAACACAAAATATTTCTTCATAAGCACGGACATTTGAGCAGAGGAATCATAACCTTGAAAAATTCACAACACTAAGTTAGATCTTGGTTTCACAAAAGGGGGGCAAATGTTGTATAACCCATGTAGCTTGTGCCCACTATCCCAATTTTTCATGCACATGTATCGTAATAACTGTAATTAGAGTTGGAGGACATGAAATCTGCCAAATGTTAAAACCTGTCCTGTATATATACATAGAATTACTTCTCTTCACAAGAATTTGCTTTTTTTTCTTCTTTTCTTCTAATTCTAAAATGGACATGACCAGTCAAGTACACATATTCACAGAGAGGCTTGGTGACTAGTACTGAGGGAATCTATATCAAGTGTTACCCAGAAGTTTCTCCATGAACACTTAGTTTCTTGTTAAACAGAACTAAGAAATACAGCAAGTCTTGCATTGCCAGTAAAAAATCATTTTGATATCATATGTTATTAGATTATGTTTGGATTCCACTAGACATATCTACACCGGAGGAATCTAACTTAACACTTGATCTACAGTTTCCACAACAAAGTAATACAACGTACACCACTGATATAAGAGTCTATATGAAAATATCCTGGTTATACATTCAACCATCAAAGTTCACACTTTCCAGAGATGATAATTTAGATAATTTGTTATTTAGGAAAGGTATGCAACAATTAAATTGTATCTCAAGTTTTGCTATGACAAATGTATTTTTTTTGTTATTACTTTCTAACCCTAATCCTTTCTACAGAAAGTTTTACCTTGTAGATTGAAATAGAAAATGTTTTTTCCGGTCTAGTGTTTTTTGCTTTGTCCCTATTATACCTTCTTATCAAAGCAATAACCTTACTGGGCATCATTTTCATTCATGAGGCAAGTCTTCAATAATTAAGCTGAATCTCGGTATCAATATATAATGGTTGTCAGCAAATCAGTTGGATGTTTCGTTACACTTTCAAAGTCTTTCTGATTTCACTATATCTAATAGAAGTCACGATTGTTCATGGCTACTGCAAACCCCAAGTGCTGCCTATAGTCACAAACATTTCAGTAAAGATCGAGGAACGATAGTCTAAATGATTGTATTGCAGAATTCTGTTCCTGGAACAATCTAAATTATATATTACTACAACAGCATTCTGACTAATGGCATTGCACGTCAACCAGCTATGAGGCGTCTTCTCTATTCAAAATTATTGTAAGAATCATTTTGCCTGAAATTTTGTTACCCATGAAGGGGTAATCTTTGTCGAAAAGACAAGTGAATAACCCTATTGTGGAAATACACAAACATACAGATAAAGAGTTCTAAATACCTCCTCCTAGTTGTAATGGTTAAACAAGATACGTCAGCAGTTGGTTTGGACGAGTTGTTTCGCAGCAGATTATCACTCCTAACGTCTCATGATGATGTTTCTATCTTCCAATAGACCTACCTCTCAAAATTTTTTCTTCATGACATTTCAAAAAATCCCATATTCGGACTGTTCCATCGTCTGAGCAAGTCGCAAATTTATTATCCGTTGGACAAAAACTGTGCAGAAAAAAGTAAACAAACAACATATGCAAATATTAATAACATAAGCATATTTATTGCAAAAAGAAGATAAAAAAATTGTGTCAAAAAAAAAAACAAAAAAACATACATACAGGAACTCCTTATCTTCAATCAGAAATACTGGAAAATAGGCAAGAATGCCTTTGATTAAGATTGCATGAGCAGGATGTCTTTATTGGTCAAAGATCTGAAAGGACCACATCATCACCTGGGCCAAAAAGTAAATGGATGTAGCCAGTACCAAACTTATAGGAGACTAACAATTAGATCAAGAACTCGGTATAAAGCAACTATCATTTTACTGTCAGTTCAAAGATATAAATCCATGTACACATGCTATTGGGCTGAAGCCTTTATTGAAAAATTCTGGAAAGTTTTCTATAAATTGTGATTGTGATGAAATCCTCAAGTATGATGCTGGTAAGATGATGATTAGGGCTAGAAGCCTTTATTCAAAAAATGTAAAAAAAAAATCGGGCAAAAGCCTTTATTGAAAATTCTTCGATATTACATAGACAGCTAATGGCAAATCTTCAAAGCAGGGTGCTTAAATATTGATTTGTGGAGGAGCTGAGCTCTTTGGCTTAATGTAACATTTTGTTTATGTTAGCAGTCTAAATAAATAAATATGTCCATCTGGGCCAGTGCCTTTATTGATAAATCTTGAATTCCAATTAGAGCATAAGCTGCAAACAGTTTGGGCTAGCGCCTTTATTGAAAATCAATCAAAAAGTTGATGTTAGAAACAACACTGAGAACTCTTAATGTATCCTTGTAGGGCTAAGAGCCTTTATTCAGAAGAAATCTAGTAAAGGTTTGGGCCGCAGCCTTTATTGAAAGTTATTCAATCACAATTAAAAACATTGCAATTGATCACTAAATGTATTGTTGCAGGGCCAGAAGCCTTTATTCAGACTTAGATGCAATATGTTTGGGCTAATGCCTTTATTAAAAATACTGACTCGCACACAATAAATGGAAACAAGGAATGACATCTCAAAAATTCTAGATCAAAGACAGTAAAATGTCTAAAGTTAAAAATGTGTTGGGCTAAATGCCTTTATTGAATCCTTAAAAATGATTATGTATTTGTTGAAAGATGCAGAAGTTATTTCAAACTTTCTTTAACAATAGAAACCATTCAGGGAAAGTAAGCTAAGCTGATGAACCACCACAAGATCCACTGTACAGATTTCACATAATTACAAATATCTCGAATCCAAGACCACATCGTTTTAGAGAAAATGAGAGGGATAAGCAGTCTTTCAAATGGATAAATATCCTTTTTTAAATTGCTTTGTTTAAAAAAAAAATCTTCCTAACAGGATGTCTTAAAAAAGTTTTAAAATTAGTTTGCATGAGCAAGATACAGTGAAACAAAAACAAAAAAAATAGATATTGGAATTGCATTATCATACACTGACTGATGTCATACTTAAATAACGATATTTGTTTTTCTTTTCATTAATATTGATTTATTAAAGAACAGGTCCTTTTAAATCTAATATCAAAAACCTATTCTCAAACTGATTTGAAATTGAAGGTTTCAGAAAAATATCTGTCAAATCAGTAATTAGTCCTGAAAAGCTAAACCAACGTATATATATATGTACTCAAGAAATGCAGGGTGAACTTTGAAAATGATTCTAGGCAAGACGTCAAGTATAATGTTCAATATTTTCGATTAAAAATGAGGATAAATCCATACACAACAAACTGCGAAGTCAACAATTTGTACCTGGCAAGTGATTTAGGAGTAATTGAAGGGAATGGAAAGAGAACTCTGGGCCCACAAGTGCTCAATTGGGGATAGGTCGGGGCTGTATAGCAGCCAGTCCAGTGGGTGGATATTTTTGTTAGTGAGAAAGTCGGAACAGATCCTCCCTACATGAGGCGAGCATTTTCCTGCTAGAATACAAGGTTGTTTTAATGCAATAATGGGACAACATAAGGTCAGAAGATCTCATGTCTATACCTAGCGGCAGTTAAATTATCTGCTACCACAATCAATGGTGATTTAACTCCATTTGAGATTCCTCCCCACAGCATAACTGATCCACCCCTAAACCTATCCATCTCTACTACGCAGCA
Organism: Ylistrum balloti; assembly: GCF_031769215.1. NCBI lineage: Eukaryota > Metazoa > Mollusca > Bivalvia > Pectinida > Pectinidae > Ylistrum > Ylistrum balloti. Next base: position 2,225,277 of record NW_026782106.1, on the reverse strand, counting down.
GACTGCAAAACGTTCTACATGATGTCGGTATACACGACATCGAACATCCGCTGGAAACAGGGTGAACCAGGACTCAGTTAACAAGACCCACCTCCACTGCCTCAATGGGAATATTATTGGGGCATGTGCCACAACCCAAGCCATACGACGCTGGTGACAAGCAGGGGTAAGGTGCAGACCTACAATCGAGTGATATGCCTAAAGAACAGCTTCCTACAATCGTTTCCTTACAGTTTTTGCATGGATAGGATGGTTATGGGTACTTATTGTATGAAGGACAGATTCAGTTTCAGTAAGGTGCAAATGTCTTGATCCCTCTTAACTTCTGTCAGCCCTTTCATTGTTTCATGCTATCAGAAATTAATCAAAATATTGGAAAATGATGTGTCTCTATGAAGACTACTAATGGTATGACAAGCAGTGTTACTCAATGCCATAACACTGCTGTGTATGAGATTTTCCCGTTTCGTGCTTTTCCCTGAAGACATTTAATTCAATAATGCAACATTCAATACAGGACCATGTGCACTGTAACCTAGAGAGTTGATCAACAAATTTTCTTTGTTTTTGAACATAATCGCAAAATATTACAAATAATGTCACCCTGCTCTTTATCTCTCGAGTATATTTATATATACATATAGAGAATATATAACTATATACTGAAGTCAATATCAAAAAATAAATCTGATTCAATATCTGACCTAATTTGAGAGTTGACCACTGACTAAAACTTTGTAAGCACCAATCTTTCAGATGAAAAATTGAGTTTAATAAAGGGTAAAAGACGAATTCTAAACTGTGATTCAACAGAATACTATGGTTTAGGTGTTCAGTTTTTATGGATATGCAAATAATGTCCCAATAATCTGTTTGAAAGCATGTTGTTAGAACTAGCTTTGAGAAAAAATGAGGCAAAACAATTTCCTTAAATATACTATAAATGTGGTAATCCCTATGTTTGTCTAATAGTAGATTTTGATATAAATATTTTGTTATTACTGACACCAGAGACATGTAGGAACTATGATATCGAACATAAGAGAATATTAGTTGGTCTTCGGAAAAAGCAACTATGCAAGAGTTTAGACGAGCACGCAGCAATGGCGTAGCTAGAATGCTTGTTGTGACCCGAAGTAAAAGGCGGGCCAAGTAAACATAACAGTCCCGCACAGAAGCCCACCTTATCCCGCGCACCGGCTCCTTGTGACCCTGGTACATCTTCACATTATTCATGTTGGTCTGCCAGTACTTGATAAAGCCGGAGTGGTCTGCTGTCACCATCCACTGGTCATTGTGGCTCCATTGCATGGCTCTTACTGATGTGTCATGGGCCTGTAAATGAAATAAATTTTCATTTTAATTTCTCAAAGTCAAGTCCTGATGTTACAGTTGTGTGTTACTTTCCAGTCTGAACTAATTTAACGAGAAGCCTAGCAACCTTGACGGTCATTTGAGATAAGCAATACTGAGCATAAAGGTTAAAGGATAGCTTTCAAATGTCATAAAAAAGAAATTGTGACATTGAATAGAGTAAGCCTGTGTCAATACAAGCATACCATCCAAACTGTCATCCTATCCTAATAATTCCATTGGGAAATACCAGGTAAACAATGTTATGCTCAAAAATGCTATTTTTCAATGAATATTACAGTAAACTTAACTTCCTCCCCAGGAAGAAAAGTGATATCCATTTTGATAATTAAAGCACCTTCAGATGCTACCATCCATACAGAGCTTTTGATTCTAACATACCTAGGTATTGAGAAGAATATTTTTGAAATTTAAGTCAATTTGACCCCTTTTGAACTGCCCACCAGCAACTTTGGGTTAGCCAGGATCAATATGGGCATGCAATATAGCCATCATCCCTCCCTAATAATTCTCACCAAGTTCGAAATATTTCCAATGGAAATTCAACAAATTATATTCCAGAATCTATTTTCCTATATAAACTATAGTAAACATTACCCTCCTCCCCGTGGAGGGAAACGTGGAGCCCTGGGTTCATCAAAATCACATTTTCGTAAAGCATGTTTAGATGCTTACATCCATAAAGAGTATTTGATTCTACCATATCTGGGTGTGGAGAAGAAGATTTTTTTAAATCCAAGTCAATTTGACACCGCCCCTCAGGCCCCTAGGGTAGGGACTGTATAATTCACTATTTGGTTCATCTCAAACTAAGGAAGATTTATGCAAAATTTTATTGAAATTGGTTCAGGGGTTTTTGAGAAGAAGTTGAAAATGTTGAATTGTTTAAGAATGCACAGCACAGGACAAAGGTGATCACGATAGGGCACTATGAGACTTCTCAGATGACCTAAAAATATAATTTAGTCTGGAAAAAGCAACTATACAAGAGTTTAGAAGAGCATGCTGCAATGGCGTGTTAGTAAAACTTCAGTAATCCTCGAGCTTCTCTTCATAGGAAAATATCTACAGTCAATTTGAAATTAAAATATGCATGTTTCTGGAAGCTTTGAATCTGCACACAAGAAATTTCCTGAATGGATTATTGAAAATCGCTAAAACATCTTTGTAGTCAGTATGATTGTTACTAATTTAAAGGATATTTAAAATGAAAGACCATTATGGATCATTCCTGAACTCTAGCAATTCCAGTGTGAATACTTTTCTTTACAGTTAGAAATTACAGTTCATTTCCTTTTGTTACTTTATCCAGGAATTTTATATGAATCTAGATCATTTTTATCGTACATCACACCATAATTTATCATCAATCTTGTTACCTGCAAAATAGTTTCAAAGTTAAAAGTCAGACCGTTCCACAAAGTGAACTCTCCACTTGATGCTCCCGTCACTAACCGCCTGCCCTCTGGTGTCCACTACAGAAATATAAAAGCTTTCAGTCAGATTTGCAATGTTGAAGAAATCAAAAGCTGTTGTTAATGTATTTCTTTTCGACGAAAAGTAGAAAATGTACATGTACATATATGAAATCCAGTAAAACAAGACCCCAATCCTTATCTAGTGTAATATAGCGGAACACCCACCATGATTCTATAGGGGACTCATAAATGTCTTCAGAGAGTGGATTTACATTTTGGAGAATTCTGTGTCCAAAGTGTTGTAATTCTGAGCTTTTATCAATATATATATTTATATACTCAAGGGATAAAGAAACCCAGGGTAAACTTTGAAGATGATTCTAGGCAAGATGTCGAGTAAAATGTTCAATATTTTAAAGTAAGAATGCAGATTAATCCATACAGAACAAACTACAAAATCAACAATTTGTATCTGGTAAGTGATTTATGAGTAATTTTAGGGAATTGAAAGAGAACTCTGTAATCTGAAATTGAAATGGACTGATTGTGGGAGCTGGCTAGTCAATTCCAGGTTTGTCCCCCATTTGCTCTATCCACAGCTCTATTTTTTTTTACCTAGATATGGAGTTCATGTGCGAGTTTATCTTCCTCATTGGAATGTTGGCTCATTCTTCCAAGAAGGTTGCTCTCAGTTTAGCCAGAGTAACAGGGGGAGGCTGGCATTGTTGAACCTGTCTACCACCTTGTGCAACTAGTGCTCAATAGGGGATAGGTTGGGGCTGTATGGTGGCCAGTCCAGTGGGTGGATATTGTTGTTAGTGAGAAAGTCGTGACAGATCTTCCCTACATGGGGCCAAGGAATGTCAGGTTTGTTTTGCTGCAATAACGGGACAACATGGGGTTGGGGGATCTCATCTCTATACCTTGCAGCAGTTAAATTACCCACTACCAAAACCAGTGGTGATTTAACTCAATGTGAGATTCCTCTCCACATCAGAACTGATCCATCCCAAAAACTTATCCATCTCTACTACACAGCAGTCACCAAACATTCTCCACGATGTCAGTATAAACGATAACAAATGTCTGCTGGAAACAGAGTGAACCAGGACTCATCAGTCAACAAGACCCGCCTCCAATGCCTCAATAGGAATATTCTGAGGATATGTGCCACAACCCAAGCCATACAACGCTGGCAACGAGCAGGGGTAAGGTGCAGATCTACAAATGGGTGATATGCCCACAGACCAACTTCCCACAATTGGTTCCTTACAGTTTTTGCATGGATAGGATGGTTACGAGCACCTATGGTATGCAGGACAGATTCAGTGGCAGTAAGGTGCCGATCGTGCCAATGTGCAATAAATAATAAAGCTGTCCTGACATTGACATCACGCGCAGACGCCCAGGTCTTGGTCTGTCAGCAACCCACCCTGTTTCCTGTAGACGTCTAACAAGACCTTCTGTTGTGCAAATATGGTCACCGAAATGTCTGGCAACCTGTATTTGCCATTGACCTTGAATAATCATCGCAATGGCCTGATTCCTCTGAACTTCTGTCAGTCCTGCCATTGTTTAATGATTTAAGAAATTAATCAAAATATCGGAAAATGATGTGTCTCAATGAAGACTACTTAATGGTATGATGAGCAGTGTAACTCTATGTCACAACACTGCTGCGTGCGAGATTTTCCCGTTTCGTGCTTTACCTTGAAGACATCACCTTGCAATACAATAATGCAACATTTGATACAGGACCATGAGCACTGTAACACTAGTTGTTTGACTGATTTTCATTGTTTTGAACGCATTCACAAAGATTTTGCAAATAATGTCACCCTGCATTTCTTTATCCCTTGATTATATTTTTTTTTTTCAAATTAACACTGTAAAATCGGTGTCAAACCAGAAAAGATAGATTTTAATAGTTTGATTACACTTACTGCTAAACAAAAGATAGGACATCGGAATTTATTTGTTGAAGTACGAATGAACTTGGTGGTTACACAGTTCATAGGATTGTCCTTCATATGCAAAGGTGGTGTCAGCTGAAACAGAAACAAGGCATGTTTGTATAACCAAATCAATAAAAAGAAGCTACAACATACTGGCTGTGTATTGTTACCTTTCAGAGTTTATGTATAAAAAGGGGTTGTAACACTCATCAAGTTCCGGAAATGTTACAACATTCAGTACAGATTAAAATGGAACAAATTTTATGATTAGTTCATATACTGAATGTTGAAAGGAAATCTATTTTGAGCTTTACATTTAGTATATCTAATAACTGATACAGATGTATTTGTTTATTATGAAATATTCTGCCAGGATGGCCAATAGTGATTCTGTTACCTCAATCTGATACAGATGTATTTGTTTATTATGAAATACTCTGCCAGGATGGCCAATAGTGATTCTGTTACCTCAATCTGATACAGAGACTCTGGTTGAAGAGCTCGTCTATCTCTGTGATCACGCTGCCATATCCTATCCTGTTGAAAAATTCATATCAAAAGAGGTAAGATTATCTACAAGTTGTAATTCAAATGCTTGTTCAGAGCTGTCCCTGGTTATATATACCAAGTTGTTTAAAAGGAAAACTATGGCATTTAAAAGACAGCATTACTCAAATATTTCAATAGTTTGTCTACTTGTAATTTATATCAAGCAAAATCTAAATGAATTAAAATGTCTTACTTAAAAGCAAACATGGCAATTCAAAATCACAATGAATTATTGATAATTATAGGGTTGCCGAGATTAAAGTCTTGGCTCATGTAACATTATATGATTTCAAAGGGCAGGATTATTGTATGTCTACTCAAATGCTTCTTCCTAAAGATTTATACCTGTAGATAATTTATCACTGAAGAATTATAATCTATAGTTTTTCTGTGGACTGCCTTTCGCATACGTTTCCCATCAAACATGACTGCTTGTCCCATAGCTCCTCCAGAATCGCCTCCACCTGGTTGACCTGCCCCACGGCCAAATCCTCCCCTGCCATATCCTCGTCCCATTCGCTGCCCACCATACCTTGGGGCATCCATTTGTGCAGTTGCTATACCACCATCCATTCTCAAATATTTATGTGATCTAAAAAGAAGCAGAAATCAATTGAAAATTCAGTCAATGCAGATTCAAATCTTCAAATCAGAGAGGTTTCTGACAATCTATCCACCATTCAATTTTGGTCTTGGTTGCTGTTCATATCAAGACAAAAATAAAACTGCAAGCAGATGATCAGAACCCTCCTGAATTGTTTAATAAATCAATAAATGATGAACAAAACTATTCACATCATGGGACAATTACCAATTTTTTAGTCAGAAAATAAATATATTCTTTTCAAAAGATTAATCATACTTTCTGTTTAGTATCACTCTTTTACTGACAAAATCTCTGGAAATACTATGACTTTGCATTGAACATGTAAGGTATTTAGACAACCTTTACTAGACAAATGGAAACTTTCCTTAATGGGACTATCAATGTGACAAATTGAAAAAAACGATTACAATGAAAAATGAGCTTAAACTATTGTTGATAAAAACCTTCCTTTACATTCTAATAAATAATATTCTCTACCCAATGAATGTAAATAAGCTTTGTTCAAATATCAATTAAGATTGTCACGTTTCGTAGTCTTATCTATGTTGTGACCTTTTTTTAACAAGCTAACTTATGACTTTGACACAAGAGACTCAAGTCAGTTATCCCCGTCACAAATTAAGTAAATGCTTGCATACAAACGTCAGGTATTATTTTAGATTTGTTCACATGTCAATGTTGTCTGCCCCGTTCCAATGTTCCACCTAATACGTGGGAGCGTGGATAATGCAGTTGTATTCCTAATGAATGGCTGAAAATTTTACGAATCCAAAATTGACGCCAAATTTGTGCAATGTGACGATTTGCCACCCTGAAGAACATAGACTAGTTAATAGTCCGTCGTCTGGTTTCTGTAAACTTATTGGAACTTTCCAGTTTTAATACTCGAGTAACATATTACAAGTGTAACCAGGCCAATATCAACAAGCCGTTTTGTGATAAAGAAAATGAATCAAAACCTATATCCCCATACCCTAGAAAATACTTAAAAGTTCTTGGAATACTTTAAGAGTTGAAATTCAAGTGGCAAAGCTTCTGTGATATGATCATGATTGACATGCAATCGAAATTGTTACTCCATGTTCCGCAGATGCACATAGCCGCCACATTTGCAATGTCGCAAATAACCGACATGTAGTCATATACAACAAGGTTTTCGCCTCCAGTTCCTTACCAATGCCCTTAAAAGGCGTTTCAGTTTTGTATTACACCACCATAGACATTATTTATAAGTGTCATGATTTCATCCGAAGCTACTAGGCCTAACAGTGAAAGTTTAATTTAGCACAAGTCGCATGCTGACTGAAAAATGGCGGACTCGTTGGGAAATGTTATTTAGCGGAATCATAGAACCGAAACGAACACACAACTTGTTTTTAAATCTTTCAATTCATTGACCCCGTTTTCATTTCATTAGATTTTCTTTAATTCTAACGAGCTTTATAGAAACAGGTAATCATATATTGACAATTTTAGAAGCAAGATATATAGTTTTTATTCCGTTCTATTTAGAAAATTGTATTGACACAGCGGAAGTAAACCGGAAGTATATAAATGTAGAAGAATAATTCGTAGAAAATTTCTTATCCAAATCTGCGAAAATCTTGCAATTTAATTGTCTATTATGTTATCGGTGTTATTATATAAATTGCCCATATTCAATCGGCGTTGATTAAACAAACATTTTCTCAAGTAGGTTACAGTTGTGGCAATATTGTCGAAATGGCTGACACAAACCCCACTATGAGTGTGAAATTTGCTGTGGTCTGCTCTAGCAATCAAAACAGAAGTATGGAGGCACATAACTTTCTCAGGTGAGAGATCGATGTCTTCGAGTGGTATCAACCATTAACTTCAGATGTCACATTTAAATAAACGCTGCGTAGGTTTTGAAGCCATCCCCTTCAGTGGAGTTTGGACCATTCAGAATACACATATTGAACGAGTCCCACAGGTCTTGACAACGCCTGTTTCCCGATATCCCTCTATTGATAACATATACTAATAATCTTATGCCATCAGTTATTGGATGTCCAATATACAAAGAATCGAAGCCGGGGAATCCGGCATGTCTTCCCCGTTCTTTCAGAGTTTGCATTACAGAACACAGGAATGCTGGATGTGCCGGTTTTAATTTATTTTTGTGCTTGATTGCTTACCATATATATTATGTCAGAGAAAGAAAGGAACTCGATTGCATTTTTCGCACTACGACTTTATTTTTAAAGGTTAGCTAAATCCGTATGAGAAATTATCTTTAAAATTTATTCAGGAATAACAAGAATTTCTCAGTGTTGAGTGTTAATATAGATAAGTATTGCATATACTTAGCTTTCTCACATTGCACTCAGTATTTTTCACTAGTCAACTCTAGCAAGTGATTTGATCTGGTGCCAGTGACCACTTCATGCTGTAAACCTGTCACTGTTTAAAATGCTTCATCAATAACATATCTGAAAAATATTGAAACAAATTTTGATACATAATGTACTTGAAATACTCTTGTTTCTGCCTAGAGGGTGCTAATCAGCTGATCATGGTTTTGCTTTTCTAGGGGCTAAATATCATTCACTTTGAAAGATTAAGTATTTGTACATCGTTTAAACTCTGCCTCCTATATACCAAACCTCTTTATATTAAAGTAATATGGGTGAAATTACCGTATCTCATGTCTCACACTTTTTGGTTGTAAATATATACAGATATAAGGAAATATTGAACCATTTATCCTTTAACAGATCAATGTATTTAGTTTCCTCATTAAATGCTTGAGAAACTCTAAATTTTACCCATGTCACCTAGAACAAGTTTGCTCTGCCACCCGCGATATAACTAGTATCAAAATAGCATTACACAAATCACCAGTAGTATGTACTTTGGTGAAAGGATTTCATCACACCTAACCTCATGCCTTGATATTGGACCAAAGTCATTAATACAAATGTATGTTGACTATTAGCTCACTCAGCATTCTATATACTAAATATGATCGAGTCTTGTGGGTATTCAGAAATTTTTGGTAGAATTTTATGACTCCACCTCTTTATGACAATAAAGAGTGAAATTAGTTTAGTCTTATTATTTGACCTGGAATTTATAGATGAAATTTGTAAATTATAGTGAATGAAGAGTTTTTTTTTATGTGAAAGTTGACCCTCTTTAGATGCAACTGTAGTCAAGTTTGTTCACTGATCAGAAATATGTTGATAAGGAATACATTTTTTTGCACTCCACTGGATAAGTTCATTTGATGGGAAAAATTTAAGGAAGCAATCAATATTGGAAGAGTTAGTGTCTCTGAAAAAATGTTTGTCGTAATCTATTCCTGGTCACTAATCATAACAACACCATCCTTTTCCACCCCTGTTAGCTCCTTGTCATAACATTGCCATCCCACTTTGCCAATGACTATGAAAATGCTGTCCCATTTCACTCCTGATCATAATATAACTGTCCATTTGGCACATATCCTAGTCATTAAATCTGATCGTGCCGGGAACAGACATCTGACTGCATTGTGTACATAAAGTGTTTACTCACAGACAGTTCATTTGAAATGAGTATTTTACATAAACACTTTGTAGTCAATTTTGAAAGAAAAAGAAATCCTACCCCTAGCTAATACATTCACACTATTAACCTAATAACTATACTCTTGATTCTATTGACAGCAAACGAGGATATCGTGTCAAGTCATTCGGTACAGGAAGTCAGGTCAAATTGCCAGGTCCTGCACCAGATCGTCCTAATATTTACGATTTCAACACCACCTACGATGAGATGTACAGAGACTTAGTGGATAAAAACCCTGAACTGTATCCTATATGAATCGTACAGATGTACACACATGGTTAATGGTCTTTCTGTCAATTTCCAGACGGCTAAGTTATCCAGGGACCTGGTTTTGACTCCTCCTGGAGTTACTAAAAAAAGAGGATATCTGGTATCACAAACGAGCTGTGGATGTCGCTGCAGTAAAACTGCAGTTGTGTTCAACATACAGAATTGAAAATGATTCATTTATGAATCAATTCTTAGCATTGTTCCCTTTAGCTACACTCTGGCAAATTAAAATGAAAAGTTTAAAATGAGTTTGGTCAGTGATATAGCTGTCATCTCCATTATGATATTGTAATCTATGTGACGTCACTTCATTATTTTATCCTGACATCACAATAGGTCTCCTGCACAGAAATAATCTGAGAAAAGTGCTAATGGGAAATACATTTCATGAGGCACATATGATTGATGTCTAGTTGCTGACAGCTGGTATTAAACTTGCTTCAACTGAGTCGGAAAAGCATTCGATAAGTAAAGTTGTGATCAAATATTACTCCATGTTGAGACAACAAGGAAGCAAGTTATATTATTTGTAACAATAGTGTTCTTCATTACCTAGTGAACGAAGGTACAAAACCTTCAGAATTAGCAAAATTCGAGCACTCTTTTATTAGTACATTGTCAGGTGTTCACTGTGTACGCCCTGGTTTCAAAGGGGAACACCTGTTTGAAATTGCTTTGTCTTCAATTTAGCAATGCACTCTTGATATGTGGAAAAAATATGCAAAAATGTATTAATACCGCTGATTGACAATGATATCTGTAAGTATAAATTTCACCATAGAAATCAGGTTTAACATATGTATAAATGTTGCTTCATCAACAGAATTTATCTTTATGAAAGACAAACCAGATATGAAGATAAATTCTTTCCATTTCAGAGGTGCTTGACTTGCCTACATATTGAAGACGATGATTGGTGTATCATATCTATGTGGACTGCATTTGCCAGTAAGACAAAATTAGTTGGAGAAAAGGTGGTATGATTTCGTACTCATTCTACTGTCAACAATGCTTGTGTGTCTGATTGGTGAAAATTCAGCCTGCTGGAAACAAAAATTGTGTGTTGGTTTTAGCATAGTGTGTATGAACATGCTTCACATTTCAGTTTGTAGGAAAGATCAGAAAAAAGACAAGGATTGAAATTGTGCATTTCAAATCATTACCGGTATCCCATATACCATCCTAAACAAAAATGTGTCTGGCAATTATGAAGTAAAGTGATCTTACATAGAAAAAAAAACAAAAATTGTAGTAGGCTATTGATTAATAATAGTATGCTTACAGTCCTTACATTTGTATAAGCAATTTTATTTCGTTAGAGTTATCTCCCTTGTGCATTTAAATTGCATTGCACACAATATGCTTGTGATTTTTTGTTAGAGTTACCTCCCTTACATATTGATTGGCAGCTTTAATCAGTTTGAGGGGGGAAATGCTGTGTGTTTTAAGCAGCTTGATACTCTGGCATTTGACACCCATTATGTTTAATGTGGAAATGCATTTATTATTTGCTATAAATTGAGGAGAAATGTATCAAATAGTATGTTGAAATTAGAATTACTCCTCATTATCAGGTACAAAGCATATGATATTTTGTAATACTCACGTTGGAGGTTAAACCATCTCAGTTGATGTGCCTTTCATCATTGTTTCTTTTTATGAGAGTTATAACAGCATAGGTGCATTTATTAGCTTACACACAAGTTGCTACAGAAAATCAGTTTTAAGGTGGGTAGTAACTTTTTGTGTGCTGTTGATTGAACTGTATGAAATTTATTATTAAACATGTAAATTTTAGTTCGAGTTGTAGGCTTTGTGAATTAAATTACTAGTTTAATACCAGGACATGGATAAGCTTTGTCTCCTTAATTTCGATCAATAGAAGTATTCAGTATTCAATCACTCATCTTCATTGGCCATGATTTTAGATAAAAGACTCTCACTTAAGAGACTTTTGTCGTTGTTCAAGGATGAGTTTAAAATGTTTAAATACATTGTTTTATAATCCTTGAAATAAAACAGAATATCATTTTATCTTTTAGATAGATGACAAAGCTTCTACCATGTAGCTTTAATGATGAGGAACATCAGATTCCTGTGTTAACATCTATAGCCGAAAATCACAACCAGTACAATATGGAGAGTTGTATTTCTGTTCTAGATCATTGTGTTTGTCAGGCAATGTTAAACAATCTTTCTAAGCAATATGGATCTATAGTGAAAGTTTTACAAATATCGTGCAGAAATTAGATTCTAGGATTAAAAATTTTTTTAAAAATTCAAAATCATTTTCACAGTTTGAATCTGTTAATATATTCAGCAGTTATAGATTTGAAATCTCATGGTTAAGTAACAAAACCATTTTTTCTAAAATCAGTAATTCATTTTCATAATAACCTTGGTAAAGCCATACACATTTATTTAAAATGCAATCATCTAACATTTTAAGTTTGAAGATTAACTTTAAATATGTAAAAAGAAAAATGGGGGAGTATACTGTAAATAAACCACAGAGTGTTTTATACCAAGAGTATACTAACGGATCACACTTTTTTTGAATTTGCCAATAGACTCTTTTTACTTCGTTAATTCTTACACCAGCATTTTTGACAATCAAATTTCAGGTGATAACAAACAAAAAGAACTACCGTATTTCTCCGGCAATAAGCCCATGCTCGGTAATAAGCCCACCCCCCCTTTCTGCCAACTCCCATGCACAGGGGGGATGCCCGGTATTAAGCCCACCCCCCATTTTTGACCTCAGCCGACCTGTCCCGGTTGGAAGACTTACCAATCGGGAGAATGAACTGAGCAAACTGAACTGTTATTCTGTCGATGATTGAAAGACTTAGGTAAGTAAGAAGAAGTAAAAAAAAAAAGGTCATTGAAAATGCCTTATTCATAGAGGATTAAATTATGATGAAATAACATTTAAACATACTGGACACGTGTTTTGTAATTGAAGTCTGCCCTAATTAAACACACTTGCCATTCCAAACAGCATAATTTAATAGGCATTATGCTTATGATCCTACCAAGACAATATTCAAGGCAGAACTCAAGATTCCTTTCCTTTGGGTTGTTGAAAATATAATAATAATAAAAAACTGTTGAAAAAATTTGACTAACTTCATATTTATTGCATATTGGGGGAAACTTGTGTATAGAGGCCCTTAGAAAATCTAACAAACAGTTAAAATGTGTGAAAATAAGCTAAAAAGTTAAACATGTAATCCCTTTGAATAGTTGAGTATAATTTCAGAATTTCTTATCAATAATAGCAAATATGATTAATTTGAGCATAGATATAGGAATAGAGTTAATTACCAAATTATTGCTACGTACAAATAGACAAGGTTTTTTAAAATAAAGATTTCTTGCATATCTCTGGATGTCTTTAGCCCTTCATCATCACATGGTGAGCAATTCATATCGCCTTTTGTCTGTGGTCATTTGGTTTATCCTGAAACAAATGTCACTGGATGGATCTTCTTTCAGTTAATAAGATTTGCCATGACTCAAGTTATACCCTTTCGATTTTGTAACTGTCAGATCAGATAAAAACAATAGCTGACAGGTGGCCATCTTGTATTTTTAACAAAAAAATTAGTTCGTTGGTATTTCCAGAAAGGAATTGAATGGATTTTATTTTGTCTGAAGATTCCCCTTGGTGCTTATATGCACCTTTTTATCTTGCCAAATTAAACCCACAGAAACCCTAAAATCAAATATCAGTAGCATAGTACACTTATACAGCATTTTCTTGATGCCTTTCATGACTTGTACCAGAAACCAACGCTAACGCCAGGTTATCAACATTAGCTCCTCGTCTCTTTTCTTTGGATTGATCAAAATGGGGGGATGGAGTGGGGGAGAGGGAGTGGATGGCTTACAGGTGACCAATATGTTTTTCCCAATAAAAGTTTGTCAATACTTGTTGTTGGAAAGAGGTTCCACTTAGTCCCTAGTTGTGTTCTAGTTAGGTTTGCCTGATCTTTTGATATCAATTTCCTCTGTTAGAACAACATGTCAAGAGGAAAGAAGGGAAGACATCTAACAAATCAGGACTGTCCACTAAAGATCATACAGTGGTGGTTGCCAAGGTCCTTGAGGATCTCTTGTATTAAGGTCCCAATCGATAGAACTAATGTACAAATGTAGCAGACTGACTTTTCTACGAATTGGAAGCAAACAAATAACTGTTACATACACAACCATCTAAATTTTATTCAGTAGAATTTTGGTTTTATGATAAGATCAAACTAATGCAGAGAGCTTCTTACCAATATTCAAAGTATCTTTTTGAATGTCCTTGCCTTTTCATAGGATATTACATACTGTTATCATAAATATAAGCATATAGCATCAACAAACTCCTTTGAAATATTGCATTGCATTTTAATGTGATGTAAGAAAAAGCAAAGATAAGAAATTTTCTCACATTTATCACCTGCTCTGCCAAGACTGATTATGCTATCCACATAGAAGTTTACCTTGATAAAATCTTACTAACTTAATAAAAATTGGTCACACGACTTCAAACAAACATGATTGATCATCTATAATCTAAACTCTCAATGTCTTGCAGGATTTCTCTGCATTGCAGTTGATTTCAGAAACCTATACCATACAAAGGAACATTTTCATTACACTGGGCTGCTGAAGATGAGGTCCTGATGACTGATATTGAAGTCTAAAACCTGTCAAGAACTGTCAAAATGGTTGCAGCTATGAAGAGAAGATTGAAGGCAGAAGAAAACACATTTGATTGATTTTGATAAAAGAAATATGGATGTGAAATTGATGTATTTATCAAAAAAACGTCCATGTTTCTTATTTTATAAATTGTTTCATATTCCTATGAAAGAGACATTGACAGATGTCATTATATTGCATTGTCAGTGTTTCTTGATCAATCATTTCATTGTTGTCTGTAAAATTACACCAGAACAATTCATTCATTACATTTCTAATTCATCTTTTTACATACTATAAAATACTCCTATATACTGGACAATCTATTTACATTACATACATGTGTATTTACATACTACTGTATTTATCCGCCAATAAGCCCATGCCTGGTAATTAGCCCAGCCAAAGTTATGGCTGTTAAGTAAAAATAAGAAATCAGACCCATTTATTGTCCAGTAGTAAGTCTGCTCATTAGTTTTGGGGAGGAAGTTAAGTTTTACCCATGGGTCTGTTACAGGATAAAAACAGGAATTGACTTCCTTCATACCACAAAAAGCCAAAGGGCAACAACACACTTTCCTCATCTGTACTTAAAATTCTTTCACATCACTGCCATATGTCAACAAAGCACTGTCCTAGTCTGTAGTTAAAATTTGTTCACATCACAAACAGCCATAGGGCAACAACACACTCTTCTTGTCTGTAGTTAAAATTTCATGATCCACAGCAGCCTGTGTACACATTACAAAATACAGCACATTGTTTTTTACATCAATTTAGATCATACACATTCTTAATTACTGTAATAGCATTAAATTTCATGGGTATTTATTTTCATGGTCTCCATGGGTATTTTCAGTCCACTAATTCATCTTGTCATGAACTGTTAAAGTGTTAGTAGATTTTTAGAATAACATCTATTCACAAAATCAAGCACCTACAATAAAGTATTTTTTTGCAAGACCACAAAAAAAGAGCCTCGCAAAAAAACATGATTTTACAATGATCCCAGTCATTACCAGACATATCTTCATGCAATAACAATGCAAATACCCAATGATGAATTACTCATTTCCAGTTTCCTTCTCTATGACCATTGCTATCAAAAGGCATGGTCTTTTCTGACTATAATTAAGTCAGTTATAATCCAGGATAGATGACATATATTGAATATGAGCGGAGACCAGATTTATGGGTCAAAGCCATGCTGTCATTGAAAACCATATTAAATCCCATTTCACCTTGTTCATTTGCTCTAAATAGTGAGAAATGCTATATATAGATTACAGAAGTTGTGTGACCATTATCACTGAAGTGAAGTGATTTTAAATAGAGATGACCTCATCTGAACCCCATTCAACAATGTATTATTTACTGGTCAAAGTTGACCCAAACATCCATTCCACATACATTCACTTGCTGCTGATACTATAGTCTACTTCTCCAGACTCTCTAGGAAGGTCATACTTTCCCTCATTCACCATATTTAATATCTGGCACACTCTATACACTGGTAATTTGTCTAAGGAAGGTGACCTCAAATATTCTAATGGTTGTTTTATAAGAACTTCTGTTCTATTGACATTACCTGAGGAAGGTCAATTACATTCATGTATAAAAGTCAAGGCCCATTCTCAATACAAAACTGATACTCTCATCAGTTGAACATTGTCACTTGAACTATTTCAATGTATAATACAAATCTCATATTGTCATCTGTTGAACATTATCAACAGAAATATTTCTGTCTATTTTTCCAAATACTTCAGTCGTAACTCGAAACCAGATTAAGATGTCCTCTTATTATTTTCTGTACTTTTTGATACTTCCATCAGTCACTGAAGTCGATATAAATGTTATAATCACTCTTAACATTTAGCTCACTATTCATAAAGGCACGTTTTCGGCAAGAATTTAATATCTGTGTTCCACTATAGGATGTTTTGAAAGTACTAATGTCTTCTGTTCAAACTTCACAGTCCTTTAGCAGATGCTGAAAAATCTACTGCATCCATGGACATCATGAATTTAATTCCATAAGGTAATTCTATAAACAAGTCAAACAATAAAAATCTTATAGAAGGAGATATATATCAAAATATATTGAAATGACATTGACTAATGAGATCTCGGAGAGAAATAAAGGCCATAAAACACACAGGCTGCCTTAGTACACTAACAATCGGATCACCTGAAAACACAGTACATACCTGGATACACTAACACAGGTTGTCTGTATACTTTAACACACTGGTCACCTGAATACATTAACACAGGGGTCACCTTGATACATTAACACACAGGTCACCTGGATACATTAACACACAGGTCACCAGAATGCACGATCACACAAATCAGCTGTATACTGTAACACAGAGGTCACCTGAATACATTAACACTCAGGTCACTAGAATACATGATCACACAAATCAGCTGTATACTGTAACACAGAGGTCACCTGAATACATTAACACACAGGTCACCAGAATACACTAATATAGGTTGCCTGACTACACTGACCCTAATTAACTAACATACAGGTATTCTGAAGAATTAACACATAGGTTACCTGAATACACTAACACAAATCATCTAGATACATAAACACACAAGTCATCTGAATACATTAACAATTCATTTTGGATGCGTTAACACAGGTTACCTGATGCACTAACACAGTTCACCTGAATATATTAACTTGGGTCAGTTGAATATATGTATACATGGGTTTCTTAATTGCACCAACAAACAGCTCATCTGAAAACACACTGGCCTTAATGCACAAACTTTTGGAATATGTGAACACAAAAGGTCATTTGAATACATTAACACAGGTTATCTAATTACATTAACGAATAGTACACCAATATACACCAACAAAAAGGTCACCAGAATACATAAACACACAGGTCACCTGAAAACAATATTAATGAATAAGTTTTTTAAGAAAGTAATGCATTAGAATTCAGCATACATCAAAAAACATACAGCGCAGACATTGAACCATAACTTCCCACTCTCACAAACAAAAATTACGTATTAACTCGGATTGGCTTATATAACTGGTATCTACTGTATGCCCAACAAACATTTACATGATTTCACAAATTGTCACTAGATGATGCATCATAATCATCTGTCCATATTTATCAGATCACATTGACTAACTTCCCCTTGGAACCAAATTCACAAATCATACGCATGTTTCAGAACTCTGATTTATCCATCCGATCACTCAAACATCGAACAAAAATGTACAGGATGAATCTTAACATCAATATGTAAGGGAAAACTATTCACTCTACAATGCACATCACACATTAATATGTAGGGGGAAACCAATCCCTTACAACACACATCACTATATAGGGGTCAGCCATTCACCCTACAACGCACCTCACATTAATATATAGGGGCAACCATTCACCCTAAAACATGCCTTCCACATCAATATGAAGGGGTCAACCCTTCAGCCTACCACTCACCTCACACATTACTTTGTAGGGGTCAACCATTCATCCTACAACACACCTCCCACATCAAAATGTAGGAATCAACCATTCTCCCTAAAACACAATTTGAATGTAAATATGTAAGGGTTATCCATTCGCCCTACAACACAAATAACTACTATGTAGGGGTCAGCCATTCATCCTACAGCACACATCACTATGTAGGGGTCAACCATTCACCCTACAACACACAATACTATGTAGGGGTCAACCATTCACCCTACAACACACATCACTATGTAGGGGTCAACCATTCACCCTACAACACACATCACATATTGATATGTTGGGGTCAACCATTCGCCCTACTACACATCGATTTGTAAGGTTTATCTTTCACCCTACTACACAGCTAACACTAGTGTGTAGAGTTCAGCCATTCACCCTAGTATACACCTCACACACCAACATGTAGAAGTCAACCATTTACCCTACAACATAGCTTGCATATCCATATGTAGAGGTCAAGCATTCATCTTTCAACACAACTCGCAACATCTTGTTGAAGTTAGTCATTCATCCTAGTACACAGGTCACACACCAACATGTAGAGATCAACATTTCACCCTACAACACAATGCCCACAACAATTTAGGTATTAGTCATTCACCCTAGTGCAAATCATGTTCACACAAATACCCTGTAGAGGTCAACCATGCACATTATTACACAGTTTGCTCAACAATAGGTAGGAGGTAGTCATTCACCCTTGTGAAAATCTCATTCACACAAGTACATAGTTCACATTCCATCATGTAGAGGTCAATCATTCATCCCAGCACACATCTTTGACACCAACATTTAGGGGTCAACCATTCATCCAAGTACACAGCTGACAAAAGGAATATGTACTTGTCAAATGTACACTCTAGAACACAGCTCATTCACACAAGAACAAAGCTTGCACACTAACATAAAGAGATGTATCATTCTTGGACACAGCTTGCACAAAACATGAAGAGGTCTTTCTTTCATCCTAGACAAATATGAAAGTCACATATTGACTCTCATATATAAATGTTACACATTGCCTATCATGTGTACAGGTCACTCATTGACTCTATATAAAAGTCGTACATTAACACTCCTATTTACATGTCTCATATTGATTCTTTTTTGTATAGGTCACATATTTAAACTCCTATATACAAGTCACACATTAGCTCCCCTATATACAGGTCACACATTAACTCTCCTATATACAGGTCACAAATTGACTCCTAAATACAGGTCACAAATTAACTCTCCTATATACAGGTCACAAATTGACTCCTATATACAGGTCACACATTAACTCTCCTATATACAGGTCACAAATTGACTCCTATATACAGGTCACACATTAATTCTATATACAGGTCATACATTAATTCTATTTACAGGTCACACATTAATTCTATATACGGGTTTAACATTGACTCCTATATACAGGTCACACATTAATTCTATATACAGGTTTAACATTGACTCCTATATACAGGCCACACATTAATTCTATATATAGGTCACACATTAATATTCCTATATACAGGTCAAATATTCACTCTCCTTTATACAGGTCTCAAATTGACACTCCTATATACAGGACACACATTGACTCTCCTATATAAAGGTAACAAATTGAATCTCCTTTATACAGGTCACACATTGACTCCTATATACAGGTCACACATTTACTCTCCTATATACAGGTCACACATTAACTCTTCTATATATAGGTCACACATTAAATCTCCTATATACAGGTCACACATTGACTCTCCTATATATAGGTCACACATTGAATCTCATATATACAGGTCACACATTGACTCCTATATATAGGTCACACATTGACTCTCCTATATATAGGTCACACATTGACTCTCTTATATGTATAAGTAACACATTGACTCCTATATACAGGTCACACATTAATTCTCCTATATACAGATTTAACATTGACTCCTATATACAGGCCACACATTAATTCTATATACAGGTCACACATTAATTCTCCTATATACAGGTCACATGTTCGCTCTCCTTTATACAGGTCACAAATTGACACTCCTATATACAGGTCACACATTGACTCTCCTATATACAGGTCACATTGAATCTCATATATACAGGTCACACATTGACTCCTATATATAGGTCTTACATTTACTCTCCTATATATAGGTCATACACTTAATTTCCTATGTATAGGTCACACTTTATCTCTCCTATATACAGGTCACACACTGACTCTCCTATGTACAGGTCACACATTGACTCTCCTATATACAGGTCACAAAATGACCCCTATAAACAGGTCACACATTCACTCTCCTAAATACAGGTCACACATTGACTCTCCTATATACAGGTCACACATTGACTCTCCTATATCCAGGTCACACATTGGCCCTCCTATATCTAGGTCACACATTGACTCCTATATACAGGTCACACATTGACTCTCCTATAAACAAGTCACACATTGACTCCTATATACAGGTCACACATTGACTCTCCTATATACAAGTCACAAATTTAATCTCATATATTCAAGTCACACACTGATTCCTTTAAACAGGTCACTTATTTCAACTTGCATACACATGTCACACATAGCAATAATTCTATAGTGTATTTTACTGACATTAAAGTACAAAAATGATTCATCAACACAGTTGTTTCTGTTCATGGTGAGGCTAGGTCCTTGTCACTCTAGTAGGACTCCATGTAAGCTTTTTGATGACTAGGATTTTGTGACATTTTTATCTGAAATCTTAAATCTGAAATATCAGTCTACCTAGTGTTCACATTCTTACTATCATAAGACAATTGTCTATATATAGTAACAATAATGTATACAAAATTTTGTATGAAGGTCACATGATGACATTTGATAAATCTTAAGTTTGGTGTTGATTGCTTATACATATGATCTTGCTGACTTTTACTTCAGCAGATATTCCACCAGGGTCCTGTTAATCTGTGCCACTACCACAAGGGTCCTGTTTGTCTGCCACTACCACAAGGGTCATTTTGGTCTGTGCCACTTGGTAACATATTTGTTTGTGCCACCAGAGTCCTGTTGTGCCATTTGACATCATTTTTGGTCACTAGATATTATGTTGGTTTGTATTATCAAATGTCAACGAAATAACTTTTTATTTAATAACAACATGTTGTGTTTCTTTCGGATATGCTTCAAAGGAGGAATCAGCAAGTCTGAGTTTTGGCTGGTATCTACACCTATTGTTAGACATTTTAACCTGGTTACTTCATCAAAATGTCTAAACACCCATTTAAGGATACCGAGGAAACTTGGGTATTAGCATGTGATTAAATGTAACAAGGGGAATCTTGGTATGTTTTTCCATTTGAACCTTAACTCAGATGAACAGATATACACAAAATGGAATCCTACACATGTTGGACAGAAATCGACGGATCAAACCCAAACCAGAAAGGTTCCAGTCCTGCATGGAAAAATTCAATGTCATTGTTACATGTGAAGAGCGTGTGTATGACCAAGTGATCGATGGTAAGTCATGTGTGAATCAATATCACCTTACAACAAGAGATATTTTTGAGGGGATCTATTTTTCCATTTTCAAGGACACATTTAAGTCACTATAAATTGAATGTCAAAAAGATGTTTTGCTGTAATAGCTTTTGTTTTGGACATTTTGCCCTGACATCTAATTAACTACACATGTGAACAACACTGAAAACTGCTTCATTTTCCATTGCCTGTGTTTATATATAAGAACTGAATTTTTCTGATCAAATGTCCTTCAAACATATAATAAATCTTTGTTTACTGAAGGAAGGGGGCTGTTTCCATTATTTTCTACTGAAAACTCATGTGGTAAACTCTGCATTGTTGTACAGATTTGGAAAACCGTATAAAGGATCAGAGTGAACCTGTACACATCATCAACCTAGATATTCAAGACAACCATGAGGAGGCAACTGTTGGGGCTGTCATGATTTGTGACTTGGCAGGCATGGTGAGTATACAGACTGGTTTTTATATAGTATCCTGGATATTAAAAATTTCTGTGGAAAAACAGTGCCAATTATGTTGTCTGTTTTCATATGTGTTCATGTTTAGACATAGATACGATAATGGTAATATTAATTTTGGGAAAGAAATAATGTTGTTTCTTTGTTGTAAAATAGTAGACAAGATTGAAATTAAGTAATGTAAACATATTTATTTTGGTACAATCAAATTTGAGTGTAATATCAATTTGGAAATAAGCCTGTTGACGAATTCATGCTTTCACAATAACTCCATGTAAGGTTTCTGATGGCTTGGATTGTGTAACATTTTTATCTGAAATCTATATATATATTATAAGTTTACCTAGTGTCCACATTCTTACTATCGTAAGACAAAAGTTCATATATAGTAACAATAATGTATACAAAACTTTGTATGAAAGTCACATGATACTTGATAACGTTCATCTGATCTCGTTGATTTTTACTTCAGGAGATATATAATTGATTTTTCAGCTGGTGGAATCAGATGACCTTGATAATGATGTGGATGAAATTGTTCAAGATTTTGAAGCTAGAGCACAGCGACCTATTCTCCATACAGTCCAATTCTATTGAGTACTGTGGAATTTTTATTCATC
Source organism: Ylistrum balloti (assembly GCF_031769215.1). Lineage (NCBI taxonomy): Eukaryota > Metazoa > Mollusca > Bivalvia > Pectinida > Pectinidae > Ylistrum > Ylistrum balloti. Next base: position 2,202,699 of record NW_026782106.1, on the reverse strand, counting down.
TGCGATATGGAACTGATTACGTCTTAAATTTTGGAGATTTTGCAATTTGTGTTTGACATTACTGGTGTGTGCACACAGTGGACAGTTGGTAATTGCATTTGTACACATGCCTTTGTGAGCATTTGATTATGCATTTTCTCACATGCTGTTGACGAAAAGTTGTCAGTTGTCTTTCATTTGGTGACTATTGATTTTGTGTGTCATTAATGTTCACAATTAATTGTATTTGCAGACTTTGTAATAAGTAAGTTGTATACATATAATAATATCATTTCTGTTTGTCATTTATGTTATGCACTTGATAAACAATCACACGATTGACTTTTATAAGGTCATCTGACCTGAGGGGTCAAGATGACCTAAGGCCATAATGTTTCGTCTGTCGTCATGCATCAAGTGCTTTCCGCGGTCCATCATGTGTAAACTTTTAATTCAGATAACTTCTTCTAAGTTACCGGAAGGCTCAGGTACTGGTATTTGGCCTGTAACATGATGGGATGTAAGGCTATCAAGATTGTTTATATGACTGACCTTTCAAGGTCACAGTGGTCAAATATGCTAAAATGTTCAACATTTTTTCTCAAATGTGCTGAAATATGTATTCAAGTTCTTCTTAAAAACCAAAAGGACAAGGGTCTTGATATTGGGCAATTTAGCATTTATTTTAGGCCTATTTGGCCTTTTTTATATATAGGTCTTTATAGTCAGATGACCTTTAAAGCCTGTTAGCCTCTATAAGAACTGAATGATTATGAAAATGCTACCATTTCATTATTTGAGTCTATCAATTTATGGAGAAAGCTTAATGTGTGGTGTTGTCGGTTCACTATCCTTTGACATTTGGTCTGGAGATTTCAGATTTCAGTCGAAATTTTTTTTCTTTGTAAATCATATCTGCTAAAAGCTTAACAATCTCTCAATCTTTCACAGCAGCCATAGCCACAGTTATGAAATACACATAGATACTTACATCATTTTCAACATACAAATTTTAAATGAAACATATCTTGTTGAGTCTCAGAATCAGAATCTACATACTCACAAACTCTACAAGTCTGTATAGTATAAAGATCAAGGGATAATTAACTTGACAAGGGAAGTAATTCTAAGAAGAAAAAAAACATTTTTTCTCAACAAGGGAAGTAACTCAGACAAGAAAAAACTTCCTGACACAAGTCAGAGTGAGACTTTTCTAAAGTCTATCTATTACACTTGTACCTCCACATTGAAAGCATGAGGATCACAGTGCAATAAAGCTTAACTGAGTTGTTACTTGTGGTATAGAAATGATGAATGATTGATAGGCTGGGATCATATTACAGGTGAGAGAGCTAATACAGTATTTAGAAGTCTATATTGCTACTTTTTCCTTTACCCTTCAAAACAGATATTTTGAAAACTTTCCAAAATCTTCTTTTATAATGAGACATAAATTGATAAAGGAGAAAAATATGTTACTTAATGTGTTTTGAGTATTATTTTAGTTGGTGTTAATGTTAATTGACAAATCCTTTTAGAGATGACAAATCTATTGTCTTAGAATAATTCATAGAATATATGTAAGGATATGATTAGAGGTTATTGTAACTCAGAATAAATCGTTTTAATATCATTTGAACCATGAACATGTTTCTGTAAAGTGCTGAAAGAGATTTGTAAATAATATTCAATTCAAATGAAAAAATGAAAGTAATAAGATAAACTTATTAAATATGTACATGTGTATATGTTCAGTGAAACACTACATGAATTATACATGTACAGTGTACATACCAATGCTTTATAGTAAGTGATAAATTGTTGTGATTCTTTAATGGATATAAAGAATATTGCTGTGATTTTTTTTACTGTTTTGTTTGATAGAAAAAATTAACTAGAAGAGTTTTAGTTGATTTCTCTCCAGGATTAAACAGAAATTATAAAATCAATATGCAGAGAATTTAAATCAGTCCATGTATGAATTATAACAAGTCAGTATCAATACCAGAACATCCAATTAAGATAGCATTATACAGAGTATAACTTCCTTGTCTTTCATGTTTAATTGTGTTGTCCTCCTAAACAGGTTCATTAAAAACCTCTCAGTGTGAATGGACATTAAAGATTCTGTCAAATTTTATCAGTTCAGTACTTTTCTCCAATTGTCAATGGAAACTGATTTCTGTTAGGAAAAGAAAACTTTAACAGTTTTGATTTCTAAACAAGATGCTAGAAAAAGCCTTCCTGAGGCAAAGATGGATTTTATCTAGAGATAATTGTATATTTAAGTAAGAAACTAATTTCTAAGGAAAGAAGTGATTGAAGCTGATACACTTTCCATGAAGATATTGTTATTGGTTGTTGTGTACATTAGCAACAGTAATAAGAAGGAGTATTGAAGCAAACTTTAGCTCTTGACTTGAAATGTAATTCGGAATGGACTGCTTAGTATCACATCAGCTTGTATAAAATCGTGGTGTAAAAAAAATTGACACAATTTTGAATACCGGGTACCAGATTTGTATTTGACATACAAATAGTATTGATAAAAATGAAGATATAAAATTCTGTTTCTTGAAGGTCCTGGTAGTCATGGTACCATATATCTAAACCTAAAGGATCTTTAACACTTTGTAAAGTTGGATAGCTTTTGAATTCCTTAATGTTGTATTTATTCTAAATCTTCATTGAAGTAGATCTTCAGTAACTGGACTCTCCAGCTTCCTTGTGTGTGGGCCCAATGTCTCATGTTAATTTTTGGTACTTTTTCAGTTAGATGTGAAATGGAAGTCCGCGCCACCTATGTTTATTATATTGATCAAGCTCACTTGGTGACGTGAATTGTACATATAGGCTTGTAAGATTAAACATTTATCACAAAAGTGATTTGTAGGTTTGAATAATGATGTAAGTGTTTACCTTCTGTCAAAGAAAGTCATAAATGATCTGTTGATTATAGGGCAAATTATCTCAGTTTCTTTACCAGTCTACTGAATATAGAATTCAACATTATGTACAAAAGATAGTATTGGTGTTATTATTTCTGTTATTTTTCTTCTAGACCAGTCTGATTTCCCAGAGTTATTGCCCTTCATTTCACTCTGTCAGGCATGATATAATGATAAGCTTGACAGCAAATGGGGACTCAGAATAGTCTAGACAGGCAACACATGTTCTGATAACCCAGATTATACTGTAAGTATTGTTGATGTTGGTAATGGTAGAGAAATGAAGCACACCTTTTATCATTTTCTTGTCAATTGTAATATGATACTTGGATAGACACATTTTATGTACATGGAATAAAATATGCCAAAAATCTTCTGATTTCATTTTAATCATTTTGGACTGGAAAGGTGAAATATTAAAACAATACTAATGCTGTGGTGTTAAAGCTGTTGTATCTTTTTCTAACAAAAAAAATTAAAAAAGAAATGCTACTCCAGAATAATTAAAGATAGTATTATGTTGAGGTTTTAAGCTGTTCACATAAGGAGACTCAATGTGGATTAAACTGATTTGCCATGCCTTGAATAGATATGTTGTATCAATAGAGGAAATACTCTTAGTTACTTAAATTCCATCTTGAGATGCATGTAAGCTTGATTTACTCAATTTCACCTTGATCGTCGGGGCTGAAGGACTTAATATTGTATAGTGGAGGCTGTACCATCCTACATGGATTTATGCAAATAAAGTGTCATGAATAGATTAGCACTATAGCTATGCCAAGTTCTAAAGATTTGATAACCTGAATTAAGCTGCACTGAAGACTTGGTACACAAGGAAACCCCCCTCTGAAGATTTTGTTCCCATTGTCAACCCACTCTAAATCTTGTTACCGTGGGTTATGCTTCTCTGAATACTTGGAACCCTATGTAACAATGTTGTGCAATGGGTTATCCCGCTCTGAGACTTGGTACCCAAATAAACCCAATAGACTTGGTACCCTGGCTTACCTTGCTCTGAGGACTTGGTTTCTCAGTTCACCTGCTTTGAAGATGTGGTACAATAGGTTTTCTATTTCAAAAACGTTGTACTCTGGCTTACTCTGGCTTACTCTGCTCTGAAGATTTGATACCCTCAGTTACCACTCTCTTAATATGTGTTTCCTGCTCTAAAGACTTGATACCCTTGGTTACCCAACTCGAAAAACTTAATACCCTAATTTGAAGACCTGATACCCTTGGATACCCAGTTCTAAAAAGTTGGTACCCTGCTCAGAAGACTTAGTATGTAGAATCACCTACCCTGAAGACCATGGGTTAGCCTGCTCTTAACACTTGGTTTCCTGGTTTACCCCACTCTGAAGACTTTGCACAATTGGTTACCCTGTTCTGAAGACTTTATCCTGGGCTAACCCTCTCTGAAGACTTGATAACCTAGGTTACTCTACTTAAAAGACTGGTATCCTTGGTAACCTCACCGTTAAGACTTGGTACCCTTGGTTACCCCTCTTTGATGACATTTCAAATGACCTATGTACAAGGATCTAAGTTCACTGAATTTTATAAGTGTAAAGCATTATGGGATAGAAATTTACACAAGATCATCAGTGTAATGTGTTAACATTAAGTCATCAGTGTAATGCATTAAGTTAATCAGTGTAAGGTGTCAAGGTCGTGAGGGTCATGTGTAAGGTCATCAGTGCAATGTGTTAATTCAAGGTCAACAGTGAAATATTTACTTGGGGTCATCAGTGTAATGTGTTAACTTTAGGTCATCAGTGTAATGTGTTAACTTTAGGTAATCAGTGTAAGGTGTTAAGGTCATTAGGGTCATGTGTAAGGTCATCAGTGTAATGTGTGATCTCAAGATCAACAGTGAAATGTTTACTTAAGTTCATCAGTGTAATGTGTTAACTTAATCAGTGTAAGGTGTCAAGGTCGTTAGGGTCATGTGTAAGGTCATCAGTGTTATGTGTTAACTCAAGGTCAATAGTGAAATGTTTACTTAAGGTCATCAGTGTACTGTGGTAAGGTAATTACTGTAAGGTGTCAAGGTCGTCAGGTCATGTCAACAAGGTAACGTGTTGACTTAAGGTAATCATTCCAAACGGACACTAGTATACTGAAGCGCAATGTAATAGGACAAAAGTGTAATTAATATCGTCACTTTACTACAGGCCCTTTAGTGACGCCAGTCTACTCACTTTCCGTTCTCTGTAAAGATTGCCATAATAGCGAGCTAATTCGATAATATGGACGGTCTTGTAAAACACTTTCCAACTATTTAACAGTGATATGTTGACCGACGCGAGGTGATACGGGCACCTTGTTACATACACGCAATGTCGGTGAGAACTATGGCCAGACTCCTGTACATGCTGCCGTCGTTGAATGATGCAGGCCAGTATTAAGACTTCGTGTTTGTATATCTCATCTGACAGAAGTCAGGGCGGGTTCGTGGGAGACTGATACACTAGATCTCATTTACAGCCCTCTCAGTATACCGTACAAATGAGGTTCTGTTTGTTGCCGACAAGAAGGACATACTTTTATCTTAAGGCTCGCGTTTCTTTAGTATACCTAAAATAAATCTGCTTATCTCAATTCTTTCAGACTTATCACATTAAATAAGTAACGTCGTTTTGTTTTCGCTTGCAATCGACTTCCGACGGAATACAAAAACGCACTATTTCCATTAAAACCACATTTAATCTACAACTATTATAAGACAAGTTTTATAAACTTTTACCGGAATCTGTCGAGTATTTTAAGGAAGGCGTATTAGCCTGACGAAATCCACGTAGTCTACCAGAAAACCTTTCTCGCGATCAGTAAATCGAATCCCCGGTTGTCATGGTGATATACGAGTATTATAGCCTCTGCGCCACCCATCTATCTACATTTCGTGATAAATTCATCAGTGAGAACTAGCTAGCACTGCTGATTTAAAATGCCTTATACAATCTAACTTAATGCACCGTAGGCCTTCCACAATGGGTAATTAACATATGTCGGCCATGTTAATGCCGAATGATATTGGTCTGTTGTGATTTCAGGTCTGCACGGACATACCCGATTGTAGAATATCATGAAATAAGACTTTTTTCTGGAAAGCATTACACGAGTTTACATTCATATTTTTTTTTAATTTCATCAATGGACATTCGAGGTTTAATTCCCGCAACATTACTTGACAGCATCTAGATAACATTATACTGTATCTGAGGTCATTATTTCGTTCTAATGTCTCAGCTTGGATTCGAACCCGGAACTTCTGGCTTACTAGCTCAGGAGAAAGTTGCTCCAACCGAGCGGTTTATTGCGGCTAGTATCTTGCAAGGGTTACAATACCAAACATTTGTGACATTGATCTGTTACCAGGACCCTTTTTCTACCATAGACTGATAGTCTTGTTGGCACCAATATGAATGGTATTATCACTTTCTTGTACCAGTACAGGGAAATCTGGCATTTCTGGGGAGTCCCGACAGGAATAGAAACGGGTCTAGGACGTGATAATCCACAGTCCATCTTGAAGCCGAGAAGCACACACGTGACCTGAGTAACCGCTCCTTTCACCATCAACATAACATTGTATGGCCTATGTATCGATTACAGTTTCCATGGTACGTATCCCGACTAGTCCCATGGATTAACTTAGATTAATGATATCAACAAAGACAAGCTTCCGAGATACAGTTCCAAGGTCAGACTATATCCAAGCCGATTCTGATCTTCCAGAGTTACTTCCCTTCATTTCAATCTGTTAGATGGTACATGTATAGCGATAAGCTGACAGTCGGAGGGGGCGATAATGGCCCAATCAGACAGGATCCCGGCGCCCCGTCTGACAGCAAGCTACTTCACTGAGTAAACACACTTACTGTTGACCGCAACCGGTCACATGGACACGGGTTTGACTCACATTTATACTTCAATAAGAACAAACAGAAACAATGTCACAACAGAAAAAGATTGGACAACAATGTGCATTAATTTTAGATTGAATATTCAATTAAATTCTACGTGAAAAGTTTCGCACGAAGACAACATGATTTCACTAAGTGACCTTATTTATTTTTAACTGTAAAATGTGAAAGAAACTTCGATGTGTAACAAAGAATCAGAAAACGACCACAATTCTCACACCCTACCTGTAGATATCTGGCAACAGCCTGGAACAATTCTCACACCCTACCTGTAGTACCTGTAGATATCTGGCAACAGCCTGGAACAATTCGTTTTCACACCCTACCTGTAGATATCTGGCAACAGCCTGGAACAATTCTCACACCCTACCTGTAGATATCTGGCGACAGCCTGGAACAATTCTCACACCCTACCTGTAGATATCTGGCAACAGCCTGGAACAATTCTCACACCCTACCTGTAGATATCTGGCAACAGCCTGGAACAATTCTCACACCCTACCTGAAGATATCTGGCAACAGCCTGGTACAATTCTCACACCCTACCTGAAGATATCTGGCAACAGGCTGGAACAATTCTCACACCCTACCTGTAGATATCTGGCAACAGCCTGGAACAATTTTCACACCCTACCTGAAGATATCTGGCAACAGCCTGGTACAATTATCACATCCTACCTGAAGATATCTGGCAACAGCCTGAAACAATTCTCACACCCTACCTGAAGATATCTGGCAACAGCCTGGAACAATTATCACATCCTACCTGAAGATATCTGGCAACAGCCTGGTACAATTATCACATCCTACCTGAAGATATCTGGCAACAGCCTGGTACAATTATCACATCCTACCTGTAGATACCGGGGGACGGCACTGGTACAATTCTCACACTCTACCTGTAGATACCGGGCAACAGCACTGGTACAATTCTCACACTCTACCTGTAGATACCGGGAACAGCACTGGTACAATTCTCACACTCTACCTGTAGATACCGGGGAACAGCACTGGTACAATTCTCACACTCTACCTGTAGATACCGGGGAACAGCAGTGGTCTCACGCTCTACCTGTAGATACCGGGAACAGCACTAGTACAATTCTCACACTCTACCTGTAGATACCGGGGAACAGCACTGGTACAATTCTCACACTCTACCTGTAGATACTGGGGAACAGCAATGGTCTCACACTCTACCTGTAGATACCGGGGAACAGCACTGGTACAATTCTCACACTCTACCTGTAGATACCGGGGAAAAGCACTGGTACAATTCTCACACTCTACCTGTAGATACTGGGGAACAGCATTGGTACAATTCTCATACTCTACATGTAGATAGCGGGGAACAGCACTGGTTTTACACTCTAGATTTAGATACCGGGAACAACACTGGTCTCACACTCTACCTGTAGATACCGGGGAACAGCACTGGTACAATTCTCACACTCTACCTGTAGATACCGGGGAACAGCACTGGTCTCACACTCTACCTGTAGATACCGGGGAACAGCACTGGTACAATTCTCACTCTCTACCTGTAGATACCGGGGAACAGCACTGGTCTCACACTCTACCTGTAGATACCGGGGAACAGCACTGGTACAATTCTCACACTCTACCTGTAGATACCGGGAACAGCACTGGTACAATTCTCACACTCTACCTGTAGATACCGGGGAACAGCACTGGTACAATACTCACACTCTAACTGTAGATACGGGCAACAGCACTGGTACAATTCTCACACTCTACCTGTAGATACCGGGGAACGGCACTGGTACAATTCTCACACTCTACCTGTAGATACTGGGGAACAGCAGTGGTCTCACACTCTACCTGTAGATACCGGGGAACAGCACTGGTACAATTCTCACACTCTACCTGTAGATACCGGGGAACAGCAGTGTTCTCACATTCTACCTGTAGATACCGGGAACAGCACTGGTACAATTCTCACACTCTACCTGTAGATACCGGGAACAGCGCTGGTCTCACATTCTACCTGTAGATACCAGAGAACAGCACTGGTACAATTCTCACACTCTACCTGTAGATACCGGGGAACAGCACTGGTCTCACACTCTACCTGTAGATACCGGGGAACAGCACTGGTACAATTCTCACACTCTACCTGTAGATACCGGGGAACAGCACTGGTCTCACACTCTACCTGTAGATACCGGGGAACAGCACTGGTCTCACACTCTACCTGTAGATACCGGGGAACAGCACTGGTACAATTCTCACACTCTACCTGTAGATACCGGGGAACAGCACTGGTACAATTCTCACACTCTACCTGTAGATACCGGGGAACAGCACTGGTACAATTCTCACACTCTACCTGTAGATACCGGGGAACAGCACTGGTACAATTCTCACACTCTACCTGTAGATACCGGGGAACAGCACAGCACTGTAGTAATTCTCACACTCTACCTGTAGATACCGGGGAACAGCACTGGTACAATTCTCACACTCTACCTGTAGATACCGGGGAACAGCACTGGTACAATTCTCACACTCTACCTGTAGATACCGGGGAAAAGCACTGGTACAATTCTCACACTCTACCTGTAGATACCGGGGAAAAGCACTAGTATAATTCTCACACTCTACCTGTAGATACCGGGGAACAGCACTGGTACAAACTCTACCTGTACACTCTACCTGTGTAGATACCGGGGAACAGCACTGGTACAATTCTCACATTCTACCTGTAGATACCGGGGAACAGCACTGGTCTCACACTCTACCTGTAGATACCGGGAACAGCACTGGTACAATTCTCACAGCTTCACACTACCTGTAGATACCGGGGAACAGCACTGGTACAATTCTCACACTCTACCTGTAGATACCGGGGAACAGCACTGGTACAATTCTCACACTCTACCTGTAGATACCGGGGAACAGCACTGGTACAATTCTCACACTCTACCTGTAGATACCGGGGAACAGCACTGGTCTCACACTCTACCTGTAGATACCGGGAAACAGCACTGGTCTCACACTCTACCTGTAGATACCGGGGAACAGCACTGGTACAATTCTCACACTCTACCTGTAGATACCGGGGAACAGCACTGGTACAATTCTCACACTCTACCTGTAGATACCGGGGAACAGCACTGGTACAATTCTCACACTCTACCTGTAGATACCGGGGAACAGCACTGGTCTCACACTCTACCTGTAGATACCGGGGAACAGCACTGGTACAATTCTCACACTCTACCTGTAGATACCAGGGAACAGCACCGGTACAATTCTCACACTCTACCTGTAGATACCGGGGAACAGCACTGGTACAATTCTCACACTCTACCTGTAGATACCGGGGAACAGCACTGGTCTCACACTCTACCTGTAGATACCGGGGAACAGCACTGGTACAATTCTCACACTCTACCTGTAGATACCGGGGAACAGCACTGGTACAATTCTCACACTCTACCTGTAGATACCGGGAACAGCACTGGTCTCACACTCTACCTGTAGATACCGGGGAACAGCACTGGTACAATTCTCACACTCTACCTGTAGATACCGGGGAACAGCACTGGTACAATTCTCACACTCTACCTGTAGATACCGGGGAACAGCACTGGTACAGTTCTCACACTCTACCTGTAGATACCGGGGAACAGCACTGGTCTCACACTCTACCTGTAGATACCGGGGAACAGCACTGGTACAATTCTCACACTCTACCTGTAGATACTGGCAACAGCACTGGTACAATTCTCACACTCTACCTGTAGATACCGGCAACAGCACCGGTACAATTCTCACACTCTACCTGTAGATACCGGCAACAGCACCGGTACAATTCTCACACTCTACCTGTAGATACCGGGGAACAGCACCGGTACAATTCTCACATTCTACCTGTAGATACCGGGGAACAGCACTGGTACATTCTACCTGTAGATACCGGGGAACAGCACTGGTACAATTCTCACACTCTACCTGTAGATACCGGGGAACAGCACTGGTACAATTCTCACACTCTACCTGTAGATACCGGAACAGCTACAATTCTCACACTCTACCTGTAGATACCGGGGAACAGCACCGGTACAATTCTCACACTCTACCTGTAGATACTGGGGAACAGCACTGGTACAATTCTCACACTCTACCTGTAGATACCGGGGAACAGCACTGGTACAATTCTACAGATACACTCTACACTCTGTAGATACCGGGGAACAGCACTGGTACAATTCTCACACTCTACCTGTAGATACCGGTCTCACACTCTACCTGTAGATACCGGGGAACAGCACTGGTCTCACACTCTACCTGTAGATACCGGGGAACGGCACTGGTACAATTCTCACACTCTACCTGTAGATACCGGGGAACAGCACTGGTCTCACACTCTACCTGTAGATACCGGGGAACAGCACTGGTCTCACACTCTACCTGTAGATACCGGGGAACAGCACTACCGGTCTCACACTCTACCTGGTACAACAGCACTGGTCTCACACTCTACCTGTAGATACCGGGGAACACACTCTACACTGTACCTACCGGGGAACAGCACTGGTACAATTCTCACACTCTACCTGTAGATACCGGGGAACAGCACTGGTACAATTCTCACACTCTACCTGTAGATACCGGGGAACAGCACTGGTACAATTCTCACACTCTACCTGTAGATACCGGGGAACAGCACTGGTACAATTCTCACACTCTACCTGTAGATACCGGGGAACAGCACTGGTACAATTCTCACACTCTACCTGTAGATACCGGGGAACAGCACTGGTACAATTCTCACACTCTACCTGTAGATACCGGGGAACGGGGGGGAACAGCACTGGTCTCACACTCTACCTGTAGATACCGGGGAACAGCACTGGTACAATTCTCACACTCTACCTGTAGATACCGGGGAACAGCAGTGGTCTCACGCTCTACCTGTAGATACCGGGAACAGCACTAGTACAATTCTCACACTCTACCTGTAGATACCGGGGAACAGCACTGGTACAATTCTCACACTCTACCTGTAGATACCGGGGAACAGCACTGGTACAATTCTCACACTCTACCTGTAGATACCGGGGAACAGCACTGGTCTCACACTCTACCTGTAGATACCAAGGAACAGCACTGGTACAATTCTTACACTCTACCTGTAGATACCGGGGAACAGCACTGGTACAATTCTCACACTCTACCTGTAGATACCGGGGAACAGCACTGGTACAATTCTCACACTCTACCTGTAGATACCGGGGAACAGCACTGGTACAATTCTCACACTCTACCTGTAGATACCGGGGAACAGCACTGGTCTCACACTCTACCTGTAGATACCGGGGAACAGCACTGGTCTCACACTCTACCTGTAGATACCGGGGAACAGCACTGGTCTCACATTCTACCTGTAGATACCGGGGAACAGCACTGGTACAATTCTCACACTCTACCTGTAGATACCGGGGAACAGCACTGGTACAATTCTCACACTCTACCTGTAGATACCGGGGAACAGCACTGGTACAATTCTCACACTCTACCTGTAGATACCGGGGAACAGCACTGGTACACATTCTACTCTACTGTAGATACTAACAGCACTGGTACATACCTGTAGATACCGGGGAACAGCACTGGTACAATTCTCACACTCTACCTGTAGATACCGGGGAACAGCACTGGTACAATTCTCACACTCTACCTGTAGATACCGGGGAACAGCACTGGTACAATTCTCACACTCTACCTGTAGATACCGGGGAACAGCACTGGTACAATTCTCACACTCTACCTGTAGATACCGGGGAACAGCACTGGTCTCACACTCTACCTGTAGATACCGGGGAACAGCACTGGTACAATTCTCACACTCTACCTGTAGATACCGGGGAACAGCACTGGTACAATTCTCACACTCTACCTGTAGATACCGGGCACTGAACAGCAGATACCGGGGAACAGCATTGGTACAATTCTCACACTCTACCTGTAGATACCGGGGAACAGCACTGGTACAATTCTCACACTCTACCTGTAGATACCGGGGAACAGCACTGGTACAATTCTCACACTCTACCTGTAGATACCGGCAACAGCACCGGTACAATTCTCACACTCTACCTGTAGATACCGGGGAACAGCACTGGTACAATTCTCACACTCTACCTGTAGATACCGGGGAACAGCACTGGTACAATTCTCACACTCTACCTGTAGATACCGGGGAACAGCACTGGTACAATTCTCACACTCTACCTGTAGATACCGGGGAACAGCACTGGTACAATTCTCACACTCTACCTGTAGATACCGGGGAACAGCACTGGTACAATTCTCACACTCTACCTGTAGATACCGGGAACAGCACACTCTACCTGTAGTATTTTTTAATATATAAAAGAAAAGCAAATCAGAAAGAGACTTTAGAGAATTAGTCCACGTAAAACTAGTGTATAATACAGCTTTTCCCTGTCAATGTAAAACACAGCGCATATATATGTGACAAGTGCAAAATCATTTACTTAATACATTTACCTATGCCTCTATAAATTGTCCCGTTTTTATCATACAATCAATGCAGTCAGCAACGGAATACGTGAGCTCAAACACACATTTCGGCAAGACAACTTGTCATCGCCTAATTCAATATGAGTTTGTCTGCACACCGATCGATACAGCATATAATCATTCTAGCATGTAATCTGTTAATTATCGGTTCACATATCTTATTTCCCATGCGTCGTTTCAGGTACATCGAACGCGCCATTAAATAAAAATCCAAGGTGTTCTAAAAATGTAAAAATAACTTGTACACGAGTTTTGTAGCTCATTTGACAGTGTACTGATTAATAGCATCTCCCCCCTTAAAAGAAATAAATAAGGTAAAAAACAATGAACCAAACATACATTTAAAATACAATCCTTGGGTTTTGTAGATTCGCTAAAATAAAACCGGAAGTAATTGCGCAGGCCTGGTGTTAATAATTCATTCGAATAGGGAGTGCACCTCCCCATCTAGATTTTGGCTCTTCTTTCGATCACATTTGATTTTCCTCAAACGCCTCTTCGGCCTCAAAATTTGGACCCTTAGCATTAATGTCGAGTCCTCGTATGGTGCAGTTCAATGAATTGTTTGGCTATGATACATCTAACTCTAGATTTGTATTACAATGTGTTATTCACTTGTGTGCCTTTTGTACGATCTTACAATCAATGTCACTGTGTCTGTATAATCTCTCATTGGTAAGGTTTGGTTTATAACAAACAACCAAGGTCACAACTCGACTGTGTCAAACATCAACAATCGTAAAATAGGTATTTTATAGTTGGACCACATTGGCGATAACACGACGTGGTCACGGGAGAAGGTCATCCTAATTGAATTCTTACATTTGACCACCAGCTCGCCACAGCCTACCGAAAATAAATTCGACAGACACATACATCAAGCACTGCTCCTGATTTTGCAGACTAGACAAAGCCGTTTCAGGACGGAATGCCAGATAAAAAAAAACAAAAAAACGATGATCACCGAGGATGCAGCTAAAACAGAGTTATCGTGTCGTTGTGTCAGTAATTAGGGGTTAGTAACCCATTTATAGACTTTGATTTTATTTGTTTTATATTTTTAACGCCCTTTCAACAGCTAGGTCATTTGAAGACGACTTCTGATGTAGGCGTGTAAAGCGGCATTATAGTGCTACCGCACTAAAGCATACCACAAAAAGCACCGAACAGGACATATTCATCAGTTTGTCTCATCTAGTGAAATGGGCCGTATAATTCTCAACGGGGTCGACGTTCAGCTCAAAAGCTAGGTCTTGACAAATAAGGGTTAACAGGAAAATTGATATACCGATTATTGCATCTGGTAGTAGAATGCACATGTTGCCTTTAAAGATCATGTAGTGATAATTAGTGTCTTATTGTGTTTTTTTTTTTCAATCCTAGATCTTTGTATTTGGGAATTTAGGATATGATATGCTACTGCTTCCTGTTTTCATTCAGATTGGGGACAATACAAATCAGTGGTATCAGGAGATATCCTGGAAACGGAAGGGGATTTCGAATAGTGCAAAGGGACAGCACGTCAATTTGTTCTCTCGTTGAAACATATAACGGCGTTGCTAGGCCAGGGGTAAGAGTCCAAATACTACACAGGGGCGAACGCTCAACAAAAGATAAACAGAAGTTGATAGAGGTCGGTATATGAGCTTAGAGGAGAGCACCTATTAAATATAGATAATATCTTCTGTCACATTAACATTATATAGATGAAAACGGTTAATAGTCATATAGAAATTATCAAATTGAGTGTCGAATAACACATGGTTGACTAAATCTGCCGCTTTGATGTCAGAATACTAAATTGATGAGAAGCTGTCACGGTCACTCACTTGTATGTTTACTGGTCTCGCCAGAGAAGCAATCAACCGTGGAAAGTAGATTGGTCGCGTGCTATATCTATAATATCAATGACATCCAAACAGTTATATGACGTAGATTTGATCCGAATCACGACCATTCTAAAGCTTGATACTTCTTGTTCAAGTCTTCTCTTTAATCCTCTGGCAGCAGGGTGTCTCCCACAGCGGTCGTTAGAGTATTCACATTGCGATAATACATAGTGTTAATTAGTAGAGTACACTACCAACAGAAGCGCTCATTTATGACTCTATGACCTGGAACGTGAAGCCAGATGTCACAAACCCAGTAAGTTTGCTACGTGATGTGATAAACATCGAAAATGTGAAGGCTTGTCATGTTTCGTTATGCAATTTCCTAAGTTTGTTCAATCCTAACCAATATCATTCAATTGAGATCGATTGAAAACTGTGGGAGTTTATCGTCATAAAAAAAATTCAGACTGTGAAAACGGTTGAATCTAAATGCTGTTTAGCAAAACATCACTTCGTTTTGTGTTGATTAAGACTGGTTGAAAGAGGACCATTTGAAAATGGGAAGTCTCCGGACAGATAAATGGATGTTTATGACGGACGTACGGACAATGCCATGCTGTTATACGTCACGTTAATATTCATGGCGGACTTATCTAAAGCCTGGTTTTACATTCATTCACCAGCTAAAGTCGTAGAAAATATTTGGCCTCGTCAGTTTTATATGTTTTACCACAGAGAAACGGTTGCAAACAATTTGTAAATATTATCTCGACAGCGATCGAACCTGCCTTTTCAGCGATTCGCCTTGGGTTGTCTCAGTACAGGGGAACGAGTCTGTCACGATCGGGATGTTCGCTCCCAAGTTACTGTCATGGTCAAAATCGAGATGTTACCTTTTAAAGAAAACAATTGTAAGCTAAAACAGTTTAAAGAAGAAAGAAAATTGAGTTTAGTCGGTTAATTAATAAAGTACACTACCAACAGAAGCGCTCATTTCTGACCTTATGACCTGGAACGTGAAGCCAGATGTCACAAACCCAGTAAGTTTGCTACGTGATGTGATAAACATCGAAAATGTGAAGGCTTGTCATGTTTCGTTATGCAATTTCCTTAGTTTGTTCCATCCTAACCAAGATCATTCAATTGAGATCGATTGGAAACTGTGGGAGGTTATCTCCATAAAAAGATTCAGACTGTGAAAACGGTTGAAACTAAATGCCGTTAAGCAAAACACCACTTCTTTTTGTGTTGATTAAGACTGGTTGAAAGTGGACCATTTGAAACTGGGAGATCTCCGGACAGATAAATGCCTGTTTATGAATTACTTCTTGTTCAAATCTTCTCTTTAATCCTCTGGCAGCAGGGTGTCTCACAGTGGTCGTTAGAGTTTTCACATCGTAATAACATATAGTGTTAATTAGTAGAGCACACTACCAACAGAAGCGCTCTTTTCTGACTCTATGACCTGGAACGTGAAGCCAGATGTCACAAATCCGGTAAGTTTGCTACGTGATGTGATAAACATCGAAAATGTGGAGGCTTGTCATGTTTCGTTATGCAATTTCCCTAGTTTGTTCCATCCTAACCAAGATCATTCAATTGAGATCGATTGGAAACTGTGGGAGGTTATCGCTATACAAGATTCAGACTGTAAAAACAGTTTTATATGTTTTACCACAGAGAAACGGTTGCAAACAATTTGTAAATATTATCTCGACACCGATCGAATCTGCCTTTTCAGCGATTCGCCTTGGGTTGTCTCAGTACAGGGGAGCGAGTCTATCACGATCGGGATGTTCGCTCCCAAGTTACTGTCAAGGTCAAAATCGAGATGTTACATTTTAAAGAAAAAAAATGTAAGCTAAAACAGTTTTAAGAAGAAAGAAAATTGAATTTAGTCGGTCTTGTAGCATTATGGAACATCTGTATCGCTGCAGGGATTCCATATTTAGCCGTTTCTTGAAATAAACAATGTAGATAGCAGGTGTTATCATATATAGATATTCAAGGGTGCTCAAACAAAGCGATGTACTAAAACAGACCATAAAGCACGATATTATATACCTTGATTCGTTTTCGCTTTAAAGTGTTTCTATTTTGCTATGTTTATTTGCTTTTGTTCCTCAGGCAGAGCATAACAACCGTTACTACTGTCCCCAATGTATAGTCGTAAAATTGCATAGATAAGTAGATATTCTGTTCACCCATTACAAACTTTTTGATATCTCTCTTGTCTATGTCTGACTTTTTGTCTTGAGATTGAGATTTTGCCCATGTTTGGAAGGCTCTGTCTGCGGGTCGTGACGTAATAAATGTTTCCTGATTGACACATAGCGATGAATTGAATGCTGAAGGAAGCGAATACAGGTGCTGCGGGTGTCAGTATAACGGAGAGAGGAGGGTCTCATGCTAATGCGTTCGTGGTAACCCTAATGTCGCCCAATTGTTTGTGTTATATTAAACACAGGTCAACAAACGTTTCGTGCATTTCATTTCCATCATTTAATCTTCAACACTGGGCCCGTAGTTTTTCCCACTTTTCTCAACTCTTATCACTGGACATAACTTTCCTCTCACTTCTCTGTGTTCTCACCAGTGGGCTCATAGCTTCCCTTTCACTTCTCTGTGATCTCAACACTGAACTCATAGCTTTCCTCTCACTTTTCTGTTTTCTCATCACTGTACCCATAGCTTTCCTTTCTTTGGCGGACGCTTAACAGTGTATCCATAGTTTTTTTCTTGATTTGGAGAACGCCCATCACTCGGCTCACAGCTTTCCTACCTTAATATCGGACCCATGGCTATTCCTAGACGCTCAACACTGTAATCACAGCTTTCTATCTTTGACGAACGCTCGTCACTAGACACAAAGCTTTCCTCACTTTTCTGGACGCTCAAACGACCAAACACTGGGCCCATAGCCTTTCTAAATTTTGGCGAACGGTCAACACTGTACCCATAGTTTTTCTCACTTGAGTCTACTCTCAACACTGTGCCCTGTGCCCATAGTTATAATTTTCCTTACATGGAGAAGGAGGAGGGGAGGGACTCTCCTCACTGTACCCATAGGCTTCCCCACTTGAGTTGAACGCTCAACACTGGACCTATAACTTTGCTGACTTGGACGAACGCTCAAGCCCAGGGGGAAGAAGTGATTCGGTATCGAGAGGACAGTTGTTAATGTAGAGGAGAAAATCTAGAGGTCCTAGAGTTAGTCCTATCTTACATTACAGTCTGTCAGACTTTTGATTTTATGATTATATTACTAAATATTTTATCTGCATGTTTAGTCATTTAAGGTACTCGATATGAGTGTACTTCTGTGTAATCCGAATTTATAGTGTTAACACACTGAATTATACTGCTAAAGATCCCCAGCAGCACATTCCACCCGTTCACAGCATTCTTTCCAAAGCAAAATAGAATTAATAAAATATGTTTAGAATAGGTCATTGGTACGTGTTAAATTTCGGTGTTTGTCAAAAGACGGACATTAAACCCGGAGTGACCTTTTGTTTCCTGGTATATATGGAAAGCTGATTATGATCACACAAATCTGAGTAGATCACACACACAGCAGAAATTCTATACAATTCTGTTTCGTTTGCTTGATTAAGGCTATACTATACGTGCTGTTCCTTGACACTGTAGTATTTCATTATTCATCTTGTTTATATAGACCGTTTTGTAAATATATCATATTTACTCGAAACTCTGAAGCTTTAATACATCAACTGGGAATTGTATTATTAACCAAATCATTAGCAATATGATACAGAATGCATTTTGTCACAAAAAACATCCAATGTATAAATGTAATAGAGAATGGCGGAAACCGTATAATGTTTCACCATAACATGCATTTGATACACCAGAGACCCGATGTGTCGTTAGTAACAGCTGTATCGTCTATGTATCCTCGTGTATCTTCAGGTTTCCTGGTCAGGTTCATATGACCAGGTTAGATATATTCTGTTTTCCATTGAAATAAAATTCACATGAGAATTATTATTTACAAAGCACCACGCAATTCTAAAATATCTCTAAATATCCTTTGTGTATTAGTGTATAGCTCCGCACTATCACAAGGAGGTTTGGACGTGCATATTTAAGTCTTGGTTTGTTTATATTGCTTAATGTCTTGTTAAATTACATGGGTCATTTGTGAGTGGATATGTTGAATGTCTTGGTGTAAGCCACCTTGTGATGATGTGGATCTTCTTAAGTGATTTTGCCACCATGTATTCCATTTGTGGACGTAACATACAGTCTGCACAACACGAGCGATTCCCGTAGATTTCAGAAATGGTTGTAATCACCAGCTCACAGAACACGATTACATTATTGGTTTATAGACCGATATTGATGATGTATGGCGAAAACCTTATAAGGTATATCAAATTTCTACGTCTGGTATCTGTATTGCTATGAACAGCTGCTAGCGTTAAGAGGTCTTTTTCTAATCTCATAATATTTTCTTTCTTTTATGAGTCATATGTAAATATGTCAAGATGATGGAAAAGAGTTCGCGATAGACGATCTCTTTACATGCAAATTGTGCTGGACAAGTTAAATGGTATGATACCAGTTTATTACATGATAGAAGACAGAAACTAAATACAAGAAGACGTGTTTGGTGAGATAGCAGGTAAACATTTGAAATTATTCCCTGTGGATTCTGGGACGATGACACCTAAATGATCCGATAGTATCTCCTGATAATCTTACGAGACGTCAAATTAAACACATTTAAGCATTTGTATGAAAAGATACTTTTGGTCCTGCCATTTCTAGTTTACAAGCAGTGACGTACCATATGCTGATTAAAATTTAAGTAACCTTTATTGTCGTGCTATAATTGAAAGAAAAAGTTCTAGCGCTTACTCCCACGCTCAGATTTGATTAAGTCACTCTTGCTGGGCGAAACATTTATTCGGCTGTAAGGAAACCGGCTAGGAGATGGATGTTGTATCTTGAGCTTGGTAAGGACTCCCGATTACACTTTCAATGATGACGATACATTGTTTTAGATATAAACAATAAATTTGGTATTGCGCCTGACGCAGACACGTTTATAACAACATAACACTGTTCTGTGACCACCGTCCACTTATTTGGCAAGGCTCCTGTCCCAGAAGTTGTTGGTAAAAGCCTTTTATCAACACTTGGATATAACTGAGTTCGCATCAGAAGTGTAAACCGTTTCTTGTTATTAGGTTTAATAACACATATACGATAAACAGAACGTCCTATACTCGTACATTTCAAATCCAATATTTCATCAAAGTGCTTTGTTTGCATGTGAAAACTGGCCTACATATATCCGACGATGTTGGTGCCAACACATACATGTATCTACCTCTCAGATGGTTAGCATCATCTCCTGATTATGTACGATGAAAGACCAACGTTTCTGTGGCTCCCAAACAGACCCGATACGTATCTTTATTATTTCTTATATCATGTAATGGCGATACGGATATTTCCTGACGATTTCCGGAATAATTTTACTACTTTTAGTACCGAGATAACATACCGCGATAAATCCGGTATCAAGTGTAATCAAGCTTTAAATATACCTGATTGATAGTATCAGACCAATGTTCGTGTAATGTTGAGAATATGGTAGATGTTTGTGTAATGTTGAGAATATGGTAGATGTTTGTGTAATGTTGAGAATATGGAGGATGTTTGTGTAATGTTGAGAATATGGAGGATGTTTGTGTAATGTTCAGAATATGGAGGATGTTTGTGTAATGTTGAGAATATGGCAGATGTTTGTGTAATTTTGAGAATATGGAAGATGTTTGTGTAATGTTGAGAATATGGAGGATGTTTGTGTTATGGTGAGAATATGGCAGATGTTTGTGTAATGTTGAGAATATGGAAGATGTTTGTGCTATGTTGAGAATATGGAGGATGTTTGTGTAGTGTTGAGAATATGGAAGATGTTTGTGTAATGTTGAGAATATGGAAGATGTTTGTGTAATGTTGAGAATATGGAAGATGTTTGTGTAATGTTGAGAATATGGAAGATGTTTGTGTAATGTTGAGAATATGGAAGATGTTTGTGTAATGTTGAGAATATGGAAGATGTTTGTGTAGTGTTGAGAATATGGAAGATGTTTGTGTAGTGTTGAGAATATGGAAGATGTTTGTGTTATGTTGAGAATATGGAAGATGTTTGTGTAGTGTTGAGAATATGGAAGATGTTTGTGTAATGTTGAGAATATGGAGGATGTTTGTGTTATGGTGAGAATATGGCAGATGTTTGTGTAATGTTGAGAATATGGAAGATGTTTGTGTAGTGTTGAGAATATGGAAGATGTTTGTGTAATGTTGAGAATATGGAAGATGTTTGTGTAGTGTTGAGAATATTGAAGATGTTTGTGTAGTGTTGAGAATATGGAAGATGTTTGTGTTATGTTGAGAATATGGAAGATGTTTGTGTAGTGTTGAGAATATGGAAGATGTTTGTGTAGTGTTGAGAATATGGAAGATGTTTGTGTAGTGTTGAGAATATAGAAGATGTTTGTGTAGTGTTGAGAATATGGAAGATGTTTGTGTGATGTTAAGAATATAGAAGATGTTTGTGTGATGTTAGGAATACGGAAGATGTTTGTGTTATGTTGAGAATATGGAAGATGTTTGTGCTATGTTGAGAATACGGAAGATGTTTGTGTAATGTTGAGAATATGGAAGATGTTTGTGTAGTGTTGAGAATATGGAAGATGTTTGTGTAGTGTTGAGAATATGGAAGATGTTTGTGTAATGTTGAGAATATGGCAGACGTTTTAAAAATGTTGAGAATATGGCAGATGTTTGTGTAATGTTGAGAATATGAAATATGTTTGTGTAATGTTGAGAATATGGAAGATGTTTGTGTAGTGTTGAGAATATGGCAGATGTTTGTGTAATGTTGAGAATATGGCAGATGTTTGTGTAGTGTTGAGAATATGGCAGATGTTTGTGTAATGTTGAGAATATGGAAGATGTTTGTGTAATGTTGAGAATATGGCAGATGTTTGTGTAATGTTGAGAATACGGCAGATGTTTGTGTAATGTTGATAATATGGCAGATGTTTGTGTAATGTTGAGAATATGGCAGATGTTTGTGTAATGTTGAGAATATTGAAGATGTTTGTGTAGTGTTGAGAATATGGAAGATGTTTGTGTAGTGTTGAGAATATGGAAGATGTTTGGGTTATGTTGATAATATGGAAGATGTTTGGGTAATGTTGAGAATATGGAAGATGTTTGGGTAATGTTGAGAATATGGAAAATTTTTGTGTTATGGTGAGAATATGGAAGATGTTTGTGTTATGTTGAGAATATGGAAGATTTTTGTGCTATGGTGAGAATATGGAAGATGTTTGTGTTATGTTGAGAATATGGAAGATGTTTGTGTAGTGTTGAGAATATGGAAGATGTTTGTGCTCTGTTGAGAATATGGAAGATGTTTGTACTATGTTGAGAATATGGAAGATGTTTGGGTAGTGTTGAGAATATGGAAATTGTTTGTGGTATGGTGAGAATATGGAAGATGTTTGTGTTATGTTGAGAATATGGAAGATGTTTGTGTAGTGTTGAGAATATGGCAGATGTTTGTGTAATGTTGAGAATATGGAAGATGTTTGTGTAATGTTGAGAATATGGCAGATGTTTGTGTAATGTTGAGAATACGGCAGATGTTTGTGTAATGTTGATAATATGGCAGATGTTTGTGTAATGTTGAGAATATGGCAGATGTTTGTGTAATGTTGAGAATATTGAAGATGTTTGTGTAGTGTTGAGAATATGGAAGATGTTTGTGTAGTGTTGAGAATATGGAAGATGTTTGGGTTATGTTGATAATATGGAAGATGTTTGGGTAATGTTGAGAATATGGAAGATGTTTGGGTAATGTTGAGAATATGGAAAATGTTTGTGTTATGGTGAGAATATGGAAGATGTTTGTGTTATGTTGAGAATATGGAAGATTTTTGTGCTATGGTGAGAATATGGAAGATGTTTGTGTTATGTTGAGAATATGGAAGATGTTTGTGTAGTGTTGAGAATATGGAAGATGTTTGTGCTCTGTTGAGAATATGGAAGATGTTTGTGCTATGTTGAGAATATGGAAGATGTTTGGGTAGTGTTGAGAATATGGAAATTGTTTGTGGTATGGTGAGAATATGGAAGATGTTTGTGTTATGTTGAGAATATGGAAGATGTTTGTGTAGTGTTGAGAATATGGAAGATGTTTGTGCTCTGTTGAGAATATGGAAGATGTTTGTGTAGTGTTGAGAATATGGAAGATATTTGTGTAATGTTGAGAATATGGAAGATGTTTGGGTAATGTTGAGAATGTGGAAGATGTTTGTGTTATGTTGAGAATATGGAGGATGTTTGTGTAGTGTTGAGAATTTGGCAGATGTTTGTGTAATGTTGAGAATATGGAAGATGTTTGTGTAATGTTGAGAATATGGAAGATGTTTGTGTAATGTTGAGAATATGGAAGATGTTTGTGTAATGTTGAGAATATGGAAGATGTTTGTGTAATGTTGAGAATATGGAAGATGTTTGTGTAGTGTTGAGAATATGGAAGATGTTTGTGTTATGTTGAGAATATGGAAGATGTTTGTGTAGTGTTGATAATATGGAAGATGTTTGTGTAGTGTTGAGGATACGGAAGAAGAAATTTGTATAATGTTGAGAATATGGAAGACGTTTTAAAAATGTTGAGAATATGGAAGATGTTTGGGTAGTGTTGAGAATATGGAAGATGTTTGTGTAGTGTTGAGAATACGGAAAATGTTTGTGTAATGTTGAGAATATTGAAGATGTTTGTGTAGTGTTGAGAATATGGAAGATGTTTGTGTAATGTTGAGAATATGGAAGATGTTTGTGTAGTGTTGAGAATATGGAAGATGTTTGTGTTGAGGATACGGAAGAAGAAATTTGTATAATGTTGAGAATATGGAAGACGTTTTAAAAATGTTGAGAATATGGAAGATGTTTGGGTAGTGTTGAGAATATGGAAGATGTTTGGGTAGTGTTGAGAATATAGAAGAGAATATTGAAGATGTTGTGTAGTGTTGAGAATATGGAAGATGTTTGTGTAGTGTTGAGAATATGGAAGATTTTTGTGCTCTGTTGAGAATATGGAAGATGTTTGTGCTATGTTGAGAATATGGAAGATGTTTGTGCTCTGTTGAGAATATGGAAGATGTTTGTGTAGTGTTGAGAATATGGAAGATATTTGTGTAATGTTGAGAATATGGAAGATGTTTGGGTAATGTTGAGAATGTGGAAGATGTTTGTGTTATGTTGAGAATATGGAGGATGTTTGTGTAGTGTTGAGAATATGGCAGATGTTTGTGTAATGTTGAGAATATGGAAGATGTTTGTGTAATGTTGAGAATATGGAAGATGTTTGTGTAATGTTGAGAATATGGAAGATGTTTGTGTAATGTTGAGAATATGGAAGATGTTTGTGTAGTGTTGAGAATATGGAAGATGTTTGTGTTATGTTGAGAATATGGAAGATGTTTGTGTAGTGTTGATAATATGGAAGATGTTTGTGTAGTGTTGAGGATACGGAAGAAGAAATTTGTATAATGTTGAGAATATGGAAGACGTTTTAAAAATGTTGAGAATATGGAAGATGTTTGGGTAGTGTTGAGAATATGGAAGATGTTTGTGTAGTGTTGAGAATATGGAAAATGTTTGTGTAGTGTTGAGAATATGGAAGATGTTTGTGTAATGTTGAGAATATGGAAGATGTTTGTGTAATGTTGAGAATATGGAAGATGTTTGTGTAATGTTGAGAATATGGAAGATGTTTGTGTAATGTTGAGAATATGGAAGATGTTTGTGTAATGTTGAGAATATGGAAGATGTTTGTGTAGTGTTGAGAATATGGAAGATGTTTGTGTTATGTTGAGAATATGGAAGATGTTTGTGTAGTGTTGATAATATGGAAGATGTTTGTGTAGTTTGAGGATACGGAAGAAGAAATTTGTATAATGTTGAGAATATGGAAGACGTTTTAAAAATGTTGAGAATATGGAAGATGTTTGGGTAGTGTTGAGAATATGGAAGATGTTTGTGTAGTGTTGAGAATATGGAAAATGTTTGTGTAGTGTTGAGAATATGGAAGATGTTTGTGTAATGTTGAGAATATGGAAGATGTTTGTGTAGTGTTGAGAATATGGAAGATGTTTGTGTAATGTTGAGAATATGGAAGATGTTTGGGTAGTGTTGAGAATATGGAAGATGTTTGGGTAGTGTTGAGAATATGGAAAATGTTTGTGTAATGTTGAGAATATTGAAGATGTTTGTGTAGTGTTGAGAATATGGAAGATGTTTGTGTAGTGTTGAGAATATGGAAGATTTTTGTGCTCTGTTGAGAATATGGAAGATGTTTGTGTAATGTTGAGAATATGGAAGATGTTTGTGTAATGTTGAGAATATGGAAGATTTTTGTGTAGTGTTGAGAATATGGAGGATGTTTGTGCTATGTTGAGAATATGGAGGATGTTTGTGCTATGTTGAGAATATGGAAGATGTTTGTGTAATGTTGAGAATGTGGAAGATGTTTGTGTTATGTTGAGAATATGGAAGATGTTTGTGTTATGTTGAGAATATGGAAGATGTTTGTGCTATGTTGAGAATATGGAAGATGTTTGTGTAATGTTGAGAATGTGGAAGATGTTTGTGTTATGTTGAGAATATGGAGGATATTTGTGTAGTGTTGAGAATATGGAAGATGTTTGGGTAGTGTCGAAAATAGATAATATGTTAGTGTAGTGTTGAGGATACGGAAGAAGAAATTTGTATAATGTTGAGAATATGGAAGACGTTTTAAAAATGTTGAGAATATGGAAGATGTTTGGGTAGTGTTGAGAATATGGAAGATGTTTGTGTAGTGTTGAGAATATGGAAAATGTTTGTGTAGTGTTGAGAATATGGAAGATGTTTGTGTAATGTTGAGAATATGGAAGATGTTTGTGTAATGTTGAGAATATGGAAGATGTTTGTGTAATGTTGAGAATATGGAAGATGTTTGTGTAATGTTGAGAATATGGAAGATGTTTGTGTAATGTTGAGAATATGGAAGATGTTTGTGTAGTGTTGAGAATATGGAAGATGTTTGTGTTATGTTGAGAATATGGAAGATGTTTGTGTAGTGTTGATAATATGGAAGATGTTTGTGTAGTGTTGAGGATACGGAAGAAGAAATTTGTATAATGTTGAGAATATGGAAGACGTTTTAAAAATGTTGAGAATATGGAAGATGTTTGGGTAGTGTTGAGAATATGGAAGATGTTTGTGTAGTGTTGAGAATATGGAAAATGTTTGTGTAGTGTTGAGAATATGGAAGATGTTTGTGTAATGTTGAGAATATGGAAGATGTTTGTGTAGTGTTGAGAATATGGAAGATGTTTGTGTAATGTTGAGAATATGGAAGATGTTTGGGTAGTGTTGAGAATATGGAAGATGTTTGGGTAGTGTTGAGAATATGGAAAATGTTTGTGTAATGTTGAGAATATTGAAGATGTTTGTGTAGTGTTGAGAATATGGAAGATGTTTGTGTAGTGTTGAGAATATGGAAGATTTTTGTGCTCTGTTGAGAATATGGAAGATGTTTGTGTAATGTTGAGAATATGGAAGATGTTTGTGTAATGTTGAGAATATGGAAGATTTTTGTGTAGTGTTGAGAATATGGAGGATGTTTGTGCTATGTTGAGAATATGGAGGATGTTTGTGCTATGTTGAGAATATGGAAGATGTTTGTGTAATGTTGAGAATGTGGAAGATGTTTGTGTTATGTTGAGAATATGGAAGATGTTTGTGTTATGTTGAGAATATGGAAGATGTTTGTGCTATGTTGAGAATATGGAAGATGTTTGTGTAATGTTGAGAATGTGGAAGATGTTTGTGTTATGTTGAGAATATGGAGGATATTTGTGTAGTGTTGAGAATATGGAAGATGTTTGGGTAGTGTCGAAAATAGATAATATGTTAGTGTAATGTTGAGAATACGGAAGATTTTTTTGTAGTGTTGTAAATATGGAAGATGTTTGTGTAATGTTATGAATGTTGATGATGTAAAGAAACACTTGTTATAGGGAAATGCCTGATGATAAATCCCAAACGAAGTATTGGAAATACGAAAAGTGGGAATGCAAAGCAAACACCGGAAGCATAGAAGAGAGAGAGAGAGAGAGAGAGAGAGAGAGAGAGAAGGCGAGGGGAGAGAAATTTTATTGTCTAACTGGCTTCATTGTCGGATCGTACAGGGAAAGAAGGACGAACTTGTGAGTCCCATTGTAGTCTATATAATGTTTGTCGAATTAACTTACAGATAACTCTAATCTACTTTGACACCTTTTTATAAAGGACTTCAATATGATTTGCCAATTAACAATTACCGTGTAATAAAGTACCAAGTGCCTATGATAATTCACAAAAAAATTCGTTGACATTATTAAAGTTGATATCTGTCAAATAGTCTAATTCAGAGGTATGAATAAGTCATGCCTCTATGTTGGTTTTTTTTAATCCTTATTTATAATTGTAAGGAGATGGATCAGAATAGAGACGTATCACCTATAAATAGTTTTGAGAGGCTCTGGAGAACATTAGTTATGTCATTGATATTTAAGACATTGACGGGTTTAATAGAAGATGTTGATCATGTACAAAAAATGCTGCTTTCTTTCACTTAAATGATGTAAGAGTCAATTAAACAATAAAAGTTCCCCACTTATGCAATAATTTGCTAGTTTCTCCTCCGTTCCCTTTTGTCACAAACGATTAAAGTCGCCGATATATCATAAAATACAAAACAAATGTAGGGTGCATTTTCCTACGTTCTCGCATAATGTGTGATAATTTGATTAACCGCCGAGTGACCAGGATAAAAACCTGGCTTGTATTTGTATATTAATCAGTTTTCAAGCAAGAAATTATCAAGGTATTTTACAACTAGTCTTTCAACAACATTCCCAACAGTACTAAGTAAGGAAATTAGCACGTGATTTGCAAAATAGTAATATCCTCTTAATTGAATAATGGTATTTCTAATGAAGTTTTCCCTGATTAAAGAAAACTCCAGTTTCTAAAGACGATCGAAATGTGTGACAACGGAAACATTACTGATGTTGTTGTACAGTTTAACCTGTCCAGACTGTTTTTTTCTTCACCAACAGATTTGTTAATATTCAACGATTGCAATATGTCAATGATGTCATTCCAACTGTAGTCCTCCGAAATAGTGGAGTTTGTCCGAAGTTTTACTATTGGTACTTCAATGTAAGTGTCGTCAGTAGTAGAGATGGAAACAAAGTAATCCTTCAGGATGTTAGCATTACCATCATCAGTCAATATCAGTGTCATCAATAGTAGAGATGGAAACAAAGTAATCATTCAGGGCGTTAGTTTAACCCTTATCAGTCAATATGTCTATGGAACTTTATAGAAGTGGGTATAACATTAGAGTCATCAGTTGTTTTAATTATTTTACGGACCATTTTCCAATAATTTGAAGGATTTGAATTTGAATATCGATCTTATAAACTATTGAAATCTGCACAAATGGTTTTTTTTTTTTTTTTTTTTTGGTTATTTTCTTAAGATCTTTCACATGATCATGTTGTTTACGTTAGTTTGTTAGATTTCTGAGTGAACGGTTAGATTAAAAAAATCAGTAGTCTGTTTCTTTTCCTAATTTTCTCGTCGTAAGTTTTGAGTCATTTGATCGTATTGTTACAGCCCGTGTCGTTATACAAGCTTCAGCTATGACGAGAAGTATATCAGTCTACCTAGTCGGTATCGTCTAATCTATAATTGAACTTATTATGAATTGCGTCATTGTAACATGTACTTTTCCGTTCATATGTTCTTATAAACTCTGTTCCTATAATCAACTCGACAGTTGTCGCTTTGTGGTCAGACATATTGTTTTGTCAATTACTCAGCATGGTTAAAAGTGCACAAGGCTGAGAAAAAACGGGTCACATATTGCAGAGCTCGAGCGTCATACACATGTCGATCTAATGGTGATGTTACCTTGCTCTCATTTTGTAAACGTGACATTACTTACTTGGATTGACCAAGGTTTACATCTTTCTCATTGAATGAACATAATGATACCAATCTGGGGATTTACAAATCTGATAAGGACACCAACATATCCCTGATAAAACCACCAAGGAGATACCACCATGTCAACAGAATCCAAATCCAAATTCAATAACCCAAGGCAAAACATGAACAACAGAAATATTTACACGGAGACTCCGTTGAAAATTTCAAGGATATAATGTAGTATTTAATAATTTAAAGAAAACTTGATTAGGAAATGACCTGGTGTTCGAAACTATAAATAATATATATTACCACATATCTTTTAATAATAATTATTAGGGCAATAAAAATGGAATGTCTAAGATAATTGCTTTTTAAAATCTTGATTAACTGTGACAGTTTACGCTTATAACTTCAAATGATTGGAATGTTCGATAAGATTAGAAAAAAACGCAATGACGTCACGTAGAGAGTTAGCGGTGGAAAAAGTGTTGAAATAAAGTTGGATACGGCGTGGCAATCAGCGACGGGGTCATTGCTGATCGCTACGGCTTTCGTTTACTTTCCTATTAACTTAAAAATTATTGAAATATTTTTACAACAGAGCACAAATAGTAGTTGGACGTAGTGATAATATGAAGCAAATAAACGCACATGATTAAGATGTGATCACGTTGAAAATGTCACGCTGGGAATTTAGAAAATGTAAACTATGTCATACCACGGAAGATTTATACGACGTGCATGTAGAGGAGTGTTGTTGTTGGGGGAGAGAAGATTGTACGGTATACATATACTATAACTAGAAACGTGGACCAACGATACTACAGAGAGAAATTCGTAAAGCTTAGAAACAGTCGCCGGTGTTCTGTTAGTCATATAATACTACTACTAATTTCTCTTCCCAAGAAACATTGTGGTATAATCTGCTGTCGCGTGAAATCATAAGAATGAATGCTATAGCACTGTGCTATTTTGATAACAGGAGATTCACAAACCGTTTGACTAGACGTGGCTGTTACCGGAATATTTTGCATGTAACACAAAGTCCTGAACTGCAGATATTATAGTTTTAAAGGGCATCAACATGTGATTTGCAAAACGTGAAAAGACTATTAGTGAAATATAATAACAGTTATTTGTCTCTATTAAGCACAACCTGCTTGTATCGCTGCTTTG
The DNA here is from genome assembly GCF_031769215.1 of Ylistrum balloti. Classification (NCBI taxonomy): domain Eukaryota; kingdom Metazoa; phylum Mollusca; class Bivalvia; order Pectinida; family Pectinidae; genus Ylistrum; species Ylistrum balloti. Next base: position 2,172,186 of record NW_026782106.1, on the reverse strand, counting down.
TCTACAACTGATTTATGATTTTTTTGGGGGCCAGCTTGTCGAAAGCAAGTATCATTTTGGCCAAACATCTTTGTTTAAAGTTGCAGTTGAAGGAAACGCTATGAAATTAAACGTTTCAAAGGCTGAAACAAAATGATGGCATATTGCACATGAAAACAACAACATGCTGAAAAAAGTTCATTTCGTTCGATAAAACAAACAGACAGTACAAAATGACGCACACGTCTAATTATAAAAGAAATAATTCATATTTTGTGAAAAAAAATCAATCTCTCGAGAGTAATTAAATATTTTATTCAGATCTACGACGTTAAACAGACCTGTTAGGTCGGAGACTTCATCTGCTCTCTGTACATAAGAAACACTATTCTATGACAACTCAAAAAGATATCCAGGAATGTTTTCAGGCATCTAACGAAATTATATACAGTCGATAGAAAATTAAATTTACAAAACCGGGAGTGCTTTTATGACTTTTAAAAGACATGCTTAAAAAGGCTTTCACAAAGTCTAGAAAAAAAGTTTGATATTACTGTCTTTTGTTAAGAGATACGTCATGTTACTGGATAAAGAAGATAAAATTATCAAGGGGTTCTATTGGGTATGAAAATATCGGGTATAGCTGTCATGTATCAGGATCAATTCTTGTGCCCGTCGTCTCATACCAGAGGTCGAATCTTGTTCCCGGAAAACATCTGCCATTCTTAAATCAATATAGTCCGTAATTTTCCAGTTGTTTGGCATTTGGATCTCCGTGCATTGACTTTTTTGTCACAGACAGTTTGTCAACGATTGAGAGCACGCTATTGAACTGCATTTATCACTTTTTGTTGAAGATAGTTGTGCACAAAGTGGGCGATGTCGCCAATTGTTCAAGCGTCGTTTGACGGTACGCCGACCAACACGAAGACTGAATTAACGCTGTCCTCTGAAACTGTTGGCAGCGGTGAAGGGACCCACCTTGTCTGTTTACACAGAAGTCAGTCTTCGCCCTTTTTTTTTTTTTTTTTTTTTTTTTTTTTGAAAACATTTTCGTCAAGTTGGTAATTTCAATAGAGTAGAAGCTGTTATGAACCAACCAATAGTAGATCTATTGCTGGTTATGTTATAAGAACTTCTATTTTATACTTGCCTCTATGTCATACCACCTTGAGCCATTCTGGAAGCTTGCCATCTTTCAGCATTTGTCAATTTTCGACGTGCAGTTTTAAAGTACAGCGTGAAGACCTGTATGAATTACCAGTAATATTGGTGCAAACGCTGCTAATAGTGGCAACGCAAACTTGTGTTTTATTAAAGTTCTGGGTACCTCAGTTTAATCCGGGTTATCGTTGATTTGGGTGAATCGCTTAGTGGCCTACGACACCAAACACAAAACTTGACTCTACAAGGTTCAATTTCACAGAAGGAAAATCAGTTTCATACCGAAATCGATGGTCCCTCAATTATGTTCAAGTGTATACATGTTTCTACGGCACGCTTAATTTCCTCTCTAAAGGTTTTCTCGTTTAGGTGAACGTGTTTCTGTTGCTATCAATCCTCAATTTATCGTTATAAAGAGAGTTATTCTAAATTCATTTCCACGTGTTTATACGTTAAAGGTGAAGCAGCAAAAACGGATATCTTGATTTTTTGACAATGGTCTACATCATTGGTTCTTTGACCACGAATGTCATGACCTCAGGTTTTCTTTAATTGAAAAGGAATTGTGATATAAAAACAAAGTTGACGCCGAACGCCGAACCAGGCATTAGATCGCTTTCCATTCGGGCTTGTGCGCTAAAACTCACACCACTTAAAAATACTTATTGAAAAGGTCTACTGACCAGGATATGTGCATAATTACTATGAACAACAGATGTTGATGTCCTTGTCCATATCTGATATATATTTATAGCCGAAACAATACAAATGATGACCTATTGTATGCATTGACACTGAATCTCACTCTCGAAGATAAGGACTTTGCAAAGAACTTGAGAGGTCATTTTCTGAATGTCGTGGAAACCAGATGTATCAAAATGCGCAAGTGATGAAAGACATTTCCCAATTTTAACAGTATCGTTTTTTTTAAATAAAAAACAATAGTTTTAAAAACTAAATGATATATGCAGTCTATGTGAATATCAACGTTAAACAAACAGCCGTGAAGGTGACTTTTTGACGCCACGGAAACCAGATGCATCAAATGCGCAAGTGATGAAAGACATTTCCCAATTTTAAAAGGAACGTTTTTTAAAATAAAAACACAAACAGACGTGAAAATACCCCTAATTTTGGTGTTACGTATCTATTATTGTTTTTCGTCTTAGTGTTGATATATAAGCTGCTGATGCTGTTTTCAACATTTCCATAATTTAATATACTTCAGCAATGACAGGACCGCTTGGGGTATTAGTGGCTTTGTGCCAGGATTTATCGTGGGGAAGGATATATCTGGATTAATAAAGACGTGGGTGTGATTCCATAGACCTAACCCTAGAGACTGTATATTAACGTCTGCCATTATAACGATAATGTTGAAAATCAGCATTATTGGGATATCTTCTATAGCCCATACGTTAACAAAATACCTATATCTGTATGATTTAATTATATGTAATGTATATGTCTTGTAATTATTATGTTATTTGATTTAAAGTATACGTTGCTTAATAAACCGTTCTCTATAATACCACATAGAACGTATATTATATCTATAATTAATGAGAGCTGTCATACAGTATTTAAGATAACTACTGTAATTTATAAGGTACTTTTACTTAAAGTTTTAGATAGTTCATATATATCTTTATTGATATAGTTATTGTCTCTAGGATTCTCTTGATATGATAATACACACCAACATCAATTTCCATTTCCATGTCTGTGTGAATATCAACGTTTAGCAAACAGTCGTAAAAGCACGTTAATACGAAAATATTTTAAGTGTTAAATATTACATATTTATCTTTATTTATATAGTTGATTTTCTTGATATGATAAAACACACCAACATCAATGTCCATTTCCACGTTTTATCCCTTGAGTTAACAAACCAAATGTTACATTACCTAATAAAATATGCACATTTCTTATAAAATTAATTGTACAATATATCATAGGGCGGTGCCGAAGATAGCTCATTAACTTTTGTTTATCATATATAAAAATATAAGATTTCTTATTCAGGTCAGGAGGTACAGGTTCGATATTGTTTCTGAAGGTTATTGAATTTTAGAGGTGGCGGTAATTCTCAGTAAGGATAGGAGACAGGAGGCGCGATGTAACGATGGAGGGATTTACCAATCATTTAATTAAACAACTAAATCATGTGTGATACCCCGGAGGAGTCAGTGTTAAAATTACAGTGAGCATTTGTTTTTATTCTTTAGTAAATGTGATATTACCAATTCGTTTGGTTAATTTAAATACATTTTAACTCCGATATCGTGAAATAATTCAATAGTGGCACGGTTCAGACTTTACACATGTACTTGATGCTGTTCTAAAATTATCTGATATGTGAAAAAACATTCTATGCTTCAATCTTTATGCCCTTAGTACTACTTGCGTGTCTTAGAACGAAAAACAGCGGTATGATGCAGTTTAATTCTGCGATACGGTATCTTATCCAAATCTGTGTAAAATTGCGCTATTGACTTATGATAAAACATCACATTAAATAAACATAATGGTAACAAATAGGTTTAGGCACATGTTCATATTGAAGATGACTTTACGCCGACATACTACTACTGCACGATTTTCACTAACATAGAAGTTCATAACCAGTCAGTTAAATCTGATAACCTATTTAACATTCGTTCGCAAATGAAACTGGAAACATGGACTAGTGGTGATATTGGCAGTGCCTAGGAACGAATAATCATTAGGACACTGAGATTACAGGATTGTGGCCTGGTGGTGGCAATATTGCCTGTGTTTAAGGATGAATATTTAAAAGGCGGTAGCATACACAGGTGGGACAGGACTGTATATATATATATATGTCTACGATTTAGAGGTGTAAAATAATGTCCACTGAGGAAATAAAGACTGTGAAATACGAGAAAGCGTTTGACGAAGGTCGTGACGACAATCTGAAAGATAGCCCAATAATTTTGAATTCAACACTAAGTAAAACATTTCTTTATGACATTGCATGCACAAGTATGTGGACAATTTATTTTTTACCTTTCCCGACTAGTATTGTGTTTACAACATTTCTTTGCTTTTCCAAAGTTTGCATAGGCTATGTATTAAATAATTTATACCCAGACAAAGTTTATTTACTGATTGATTTCTTTGTGGACCTTAGATTTACAGTAAATGTTCTTAGACAACAGATGTCTACCATGACAACCAGAAGGTTAACATTTTCGACCAAATTTTAACTAAGTACGCAGAAACGAAATCGATGTACTACTCATCAGTGGCTCTATTCATATCTGGTTCTCCAAATGAAATTAGCATCAGAGAGTTAAATAGATTGTTGGTATTAGGGGGAGCGAGGGAAATCGTCTAGATATAAAGGGAAATTGAGAGTAATGTAGAAGTTCTCATAACATAATCAGTGAAAGATTTCAGCGTTTCGATGACTACACGGCCACATTCATCAAACAAATAAGAATTTCCATTTTATTGACAATGCTAAATGGAACAAAAATATCCTAATTATGATAGTTATGTTCCTAATTTTGGTCTAAAACATTTCATCTCTCTGCTATTTTCCTGTGTTTCCTTCATTAGGTCGACACCTCACCTCCGACCCGTCCCTACTGTAAACAGTATGTATCAGCGTCTGGAGATCATTATTGAGTGAAAGCAACTCGTGGAAATGAAATAGATACAGTGACTCCATGGACTGTTGTTAATGAGAGCCACTAGCACATGCTTTACTCATACGAATAGCGGGTATTTTATTCAATAGTTCTCATGGGGCTACACTCCAGCCTCGAAATATCGATCCAGGTCTGATTTAGATACACCAATGTAAGGATGTATTCTTCGACAATTTAAACTCCTGATATGCTTACTAACCTCACAAAGCATCACGATTTATCAGCCGAGAGTATCAGTACCTGTCACGCGTGCCTTCAATCGGACTTGTTAAATATTTATGTCGACACTTGTATTACGATGTGGAGGCTGGGGCTTTATCTTAGGGAGCAATGTGTTGGGAAAACATGCAGTGGTTTTTAGACGAGCAGTAAGACAGAAAAGAAAAGTCACTACTGTGAGATGAATGTATTCAACGACAAGTCTGTGTAGAATATCACGCAATGGGTTGCATCATAGACAAATGTGTTAAAGAGAAACGTCTACAAAATGAAACGTCGGCCCCCTCGGACTTAAGCCCGGGAGAGGAACCACGTCTTACTGATGAAGAGATTAAAGTGTTAGAGGATTGTTGGATGACTTTAAAGGAAGACATTGAGAAAGTAGGCGTCATAACATTTATCGGGTAAGTAAATCATTCAATGTTTATTACTGATTAATACAATATTACAGGACAATACTTTTTATAAATGCTTATGTAAATTTGATATTAACGGGGAATATGTTTTAACTCTCCACATTGTACATTTAATAACAATCAAACTTTAATAACAGACATATAAAAATCAGTATTTTTTTTAGTTTATATCTCAATATTTGACAATATAGGGAGTTATTCACCGTAGATAACAGCACAGAAACATCACAATTCCCACAGTGTATGTATAAGTGCAGAATTCTGTCAGTTTTAATCGTATATATCCGCAGCATACACACATCCACGCCATCAAACACAGTATACAGAGTATACGACCAAATGTACCATATGGACCTTGGCCTTTTTGTCGATGAGATATTTAATCGTTTTACACATGTGATGTGGACCAAGATTATTTTTTACCAAACTTGAAAGCCGCCCTGCATCCAAGCAAACTACTCATCATGTTTCATCACTCTGGTCCCTTTGGGTTTGAAGATTATCTTGAAAATTTCAATGTAAATTACCAGAACGAACAGTTGCGATACCAATCGAACCAACCATAGCGCTGGCTAAATGATACGATCTCCTTATCGAAAAGAAAAGGTATGCGTGATTAAGTGCATATATTTACGGTGACCTTTTAAAATGGATCCAGGTAATTAATATGCACAAATATGAAAGCCCTCGATCCGAGCATTTTATTATTCAATAATCCATCATGGCCTGATGTCACCTGGTTATAGTGAAGAAAAAAGGGACGCCGGGCAGACAGCACGATCCTTGAAACAGAATAATCTAACTTGCCCATCGAGCTATCTAAATTCAAGTTAGATTTTAAAGGAGTATAACGCTAACTCACATATTTGCTCTTTTAATCTTAATAGATTCCTGGGATTACAAGTGATTAAAACGTTTTTTGGCAGGTATAAGAGAAAATTATACCTTTATGCCAGAAATGATTTATGGATATATGCTTTATCGACGACATCCGCCATGTACATTTTTGTAAATTCAAGCGATTAATATTAAGTTCCAAAACTTGAACAAGGTAAACAACAACGGAACAAAATGGATTTTCAAAATGAATTTTCTTTTAAAACCTCGAAATATAGCAGTATGGGTAGTAAAATATCAAAGGGTTAAAGGTATGGGTTAAGCAGGATAATTTAGCTCCTTCATTGACCATAGAAAACTGGTATGGTCCGTTCTGTTTTTAGTCTTATTGCACATCCAAGCAGAAACATCATACATGTATCTAGGAACTAATAGCTATTGTACCGAAATATCGATGTTCGTCGAGATAGTTATCAACTGCAGACAAACAGTATGGTCTGTATGATAACTATATACACAGAGCGTCGTGATGATAAAAACACCACAAAAAAAAATCGTATGCAGTAAATGCACAGGTATATATATATTGCGTTACACACATTTCCGTTCAAAGGGACACACAACACGTGTTACACTTGGGAAATTGATTTGTTAAGTTATGAAAAATAAAAGTTGGTTATTAAAGCAGACAAAATTGGTTGATATCTACACGTATTAAACATAAATGGAAATATGACTTCAAAAGGGAATACAAAAGACAATAAACTTATTCCATTAAATTTTACGCTATTCCCGCTTTGGCCATTCATATGCCAACAACGCCACAAGAAACCGTTTTAATGCTTATTGGCAACAGAATGTGTGCCGACTTAGGGGAAAGTGCATTTCCTATTGAAGTGGACTAAAGCGGATTGTAACGCTACGTAGTAATTCCCGTTTAAGCACGACCGTATTGCTGGTAATGCTAGCAGCAACAGATCCTTAGATCATGCTTATTCATGCATGCTGTTCGGTTTTGCAACCATCTTGCATAGATTTTTAAAATGCGTAATGATGTAGTAATATGTTTCAAACGGTGAGAGTATTGGCTAAATAAGAATGTAGAAAAAACACGGGTGAATAATATACAAAAATACAATGTTAAAATATAGCCAAACAATGAAACTAACGTCATTACACAGCTGTTTAATCCTTAAATAACTCGTCAGTGATGCTAAGGGCCTAATTGTTGAAAGGAAGTGCACTGTCGTCAAATCTCAATACATTTTAAACTGATAAGTTATTGTACTAAAGACAAACAAGTTAATAGCACCTTTTCATACAAATTTAGAGTTAGATACAGTAGAGCCAAACAAAGAATTAAACTGTATCATACATCTATATCGTCCTTCTTGGTGTCGTCAGTGATGCTCACTCTATTTGCTTATTTCAAAAGAACGTCAAGAACAAATGTACATATCATGTATATTCTGAACCGTATCATTGCGATACCCATCAACTTAACCCTACTTCCGATAGAAAGCCCTGTTACTGGCACCATTCTGCCGTAAGTACTCCGGTGATGTGTGCAACGTGTTAACTGGTACGTCATGTTGGGAATAAAGTCTTGTTGTGAAAGTGAAATATGTTGAGCGCAGTGCATGTCCATGCGTATTTTCGTGTGCATGTGGTTACCGAGTGATATGATTTTTATGTCTTTATATATATGGTTATTCTAGGGTCATATTACTGTTTAGTTCATATTATTCGCGGTGTATGTCACTTTGCTATGATCTCATTGATTGAAAATAACGCTAAATTAAATAACAAGCAAATGTAAAGCTATTCAAATATATCTTTGTATATATTCAGGAAATCTGTTATATACATAAATATCAGTGTATAGACATACGCGAAATTAAATATCCATAAAATAGCTCAGACTGAAACTTTTAGTCCCGCGAAATTTAATAACATTACAATACCATCATGTTGTATACCTAGACGTGACAACAGAAATCTCCATAAACAATTTGTTTGCGTGAGGTTTGCCGTCCTTGTCACATGAAGATGGTACATATAGATAGGTGTAGTTACTGAGGAATGTTTTAAAAGTGACATCACACTGTTATAACATGACCTGAACATGTACTACATCCAACTGGGACACGTTATACCGACAACTGGCCGCATTGTCGTAATCCGGAAGTGGCGGCACGATATTGGGAGGCAAAACATCGGCAACAAGAAGAGGATACAAGAATTTTTTTTTTTTTACAAAAACTATTCCGTTGGTTAGTTAGATTCAGCGGATGGTGCGAGTTTATCTTTGTCTAAGGTTTAGCTAGCGGGGTTGATAATTACCAGGTACGAGTTAATACTTGGATATTGTAGGACACCCTGTTTTGCTGGCAAAAGGTGACCTTTTCAGTCGGCAACGATAGGGTGTATTTTTACTTGACATTTAGAGTTCTTTTGTTAACTACAATGAATGATCAATATGTGAAGTGATCATCGACACTCTATCCCGGTACAAAACCTGATTTTAACTTGTAGTACTAAAACACTTGTAGTTTGCCATGCTAATCGAATTCGCAAACAAGTTGATCGATCTTATCCATTACGACGTCAAAATAATCATATTGCCCAGATTGTGTGAACATTGACGCGGCCCAGGTTTCAACCCCAACGGTCCATATCCAGTACTAGTATTAAGACCACAGGGGTCGGAGATCGATGCGGCAAACCTAAGTAGACTCTGTGATTCGTCATCATTACTTCATATTTTTGTTTAAATAAGACCATTAGCAGTCATGCATGTTTTGCTCGAGAGAGATTATTTTGACTCCCTGGGTAATTATTAAACTAAATATCGTTTTCCTGAAATCGTTATCTAACTCACGGTCCTAATAACTTGAGTTTGCCTAGGAAATTACTAGCATGGAAAGGTTGCACGTGTGATGCTCAGTACGTCTTCACAATAAAGATTTATAACCCAACCAGTAGAAGGTTTGAGTGTGACATTTCGATGACACGGTCTCCTTCAACAGATTTTTAGTTTCAAATGAAAGTGACCGTGTGGTCATCGAAACGTCACACCCAAATCCTCTATAGGCTGTTTTATTAGAACTTCTATTCTATTAACATTCTAACTTCAAGACAATTTTGTTAAATGTACCTGGATAAACTTCCTACATTTGTCTTAGTTATAATACACAAGTCACATTTCTCAAATGAAATAAACGAAAAAGGAATCTCTACGCAGTTAAAAAGGTGTTTGTTTTATGAGTGGTAGCTGATCAAATGACGAGTTATGTAACCCGGCAAATACTAATAATCATGATCGTTTTGTGCAACGTTGACATCATGCGTACAAAGGAAATACTCATTCTAATGTCATACTAAACTGCCTTTAGTTGCCTTGTGAGAGAATAAACGTATTAGCAAACGACTTCCCGAGGCTCTAGTTGCCAGGCTTTGATTTGACGTTTTAACATTCAAATTACAAATATACACCTTGTGAAAAGTAATTTTTTTCTTTGTCTGGAACCAAACCAAGAACATGCTATTTCTGCCCACACATATTGCAAGAGCTAAGAGATTATATATTTCCGTGCAATTGCGAAAGAAATAAAAAGATAAAGATTTGGTGTATACCCACGCTTGCAGTGACAATGTATTGCTTATTGCTCGATAACGAGATCATTCACGTCTATGCATTTGAAAGAAGTTATTTCAGAGAAATCATTGCCTGTTTTCATTATAAACTTGATATAGAATATCAACTTTTATCAATATATTTACTGAGAGTGTATGTTTATGATAGATATTGGTCAGGACGATTCATAAAAGAATAAATTACTATCATCAAAAATTTAATTGTCTTTCTCAAGACAATACGGTTGTAGAAGGAAGAATATAACACCATCGCCATTATATTAGGTATAAACATGACCAATCATTAGGCTGATAACTGCTCCGTGTGCTATATTTTCATGTAAGAAGTCGTCAACTAACAGACAAACTCGTAACAAAAGGTTTCAAAAGATGAAGGTTGATGAAAATGATGGCAATGTTTTAAGGTCGTCATAGTGATCTCAGAGAGAAATGTTCTTTTTCTTGGTGTGATATGAAGCTGTGCACATCTGATACTCTTTAATTTTCCTGTTGTTTTTGATGTTGTATGACTTGTTCTCGTTTGAGAACATGACTTTACCTGCTGGGAACGACCAAGGTTTACATGGCGGATGTCGTCGATAAGAGGAAGACGCTTACTCTCAGAACACCTGGTCTTATTTTCCTTTTTACCTTTTTCATGAATAGAATATTTCTGTGATCATATTTTGTCCTAGGTTAATGGAATTAGAGTTTTGGTTATGATTATGTTGACATAATTGTTCCTTGTAGCGACATGAATCAATTTAGATCAATTTTATCTCGAGAGTGACCTGCGATTTCTTTATTTGCAAACGATCAGTTTTGTTTTAAGTATTTCCCGAAAGTATCACAATTGCCAGTTTCCATTTTGGTCCTAATGCTGAGTTTTTATTTCTAAATAGAGGAGCGCGTCATCCTTTCCTTGAAAGTTGTATTGATTTTTACGAGGAAGTGTGATAGAATAAATTTACAGATCTTCTGAATCGATTTCATGTAACAACGAAGACTCACCCTTTAAAGACAAACTCTTTATTATATTGATATTCAACGACATTAACTGTACAGATTTATTGAAGCAAAAATAATTATCAGGTAAGTTGTTTGAAACTGAAACTCATTTCATAAAACTAGTCTTCTTATCTAGTGTTTATTGACTTTCATATGAAGTAAACTATAATATGATCCTTTAGTATAAATACTAGCGAGCCATATGAAGACGTTGCTGATAAGGAGCCCTTCATATGATAAAAATCGATAGCTTTCTTTTTTGTGTGTTATACTTAGCTTCTAGATTTTATTATTGAAAGGTAACTTTAATCTTTTTACTCATTACTCAGTAGTGAATCGTGACTTGATATCCAATATCAAGCATTTTTTCTAATAGGACATAATACAGTAGTGTCGTTGATGTATGACTCTCCGTGATAATTACAATTCCTACTAGTCTTCATTATATGATGGAGATTTATGGATTGGCCGCAGAAAAAAATGCTTCTCTTGAGACTAAACCAGTTTAGTTTGGGCTGAGCGTCCAATTGAGAAAGGCTACGGCGTCTCTTGCCCCCTGTCGTTCACCATGGAATGTGCTGCAGAGGCAAGTACAAGGTAGCTTGTTGTCGGTACATTGAGACAGGGTGGGGTGCCAATAACAGTCATGCTATCTTTCTATGTAACCAGGTTGTTGGTGATATATATATGCTTAACGTCTTGTTAACTGATTGGGTCATTTAAGGACGACCCTCTCCCCATACACGTGTACACGTGGTCAGTGTGCGTGTATTTATAGGAGGATTTGATAAGTTTGGGTAAGAAAGTGGCGATATGACCTTTAAACAAACTATTGTAATACATATAAGAAAAAAGTAAACCCATTAGATGAATAGATGATATTTGTGTTTAGAAACAAGAAATTATCGACTTAATTCATCGCATTGAATGAATTCTAAATCACCTTTTCTTACGACGAAATAAGCGTAATTATTCCAATTTCCTGTTGTGAATTTTGAATTTCTGCATAACAACATTCCTGCATCCATGTCACAGTTCGTGCAAGATATCAGCAACTAATAGACAAATTCACAACACAGGGTTTCGAGATACTGGTTGATGAAAATGATGGGAAAGTTTTGCGATCGTCACAATGTCCCTATCGGATCCTATTATTCTTATACGTATTAAGGAGTATTCGTGGTGTTGCCCTAGTTTTATTGAATCTAAATTTGGATTATGATTCTGATGACATGTTGGTGTTTTCTTTGTTATAATACTGATGTCGACTCGATAGTGCTACCAAACAATATTATATTGCCAAAATGACGGCATTTCAATGTGATGGCTATCATCTGTGATGACGTCTTCAAATGGCTGACGCGAGGGCGTTAAACTACAGACAAACAAACAAAACATATGTGTATGTTCGATCTCGGTCTTAAGTAACAGAACCGGTTGTAACCTTGGTACTTGCCCAATATATCTATGCTACTACCTACACGACCTGGGACAATTTGTCGGTAGTGTATTTGTTGGTCGAGCGTAAAACAAAAGATTCGGGGTTCAGTTTAGGAGTAAGAAGGAGGATGTGCAAAGATTCGTGACTATTCACACAATTTACGATATCAGGGCCAATGTTTCCAAATATAGAGCAGAATTAGGAAAACGGGATTGTACGAAAGACACAATACATTTTCAACACAAACCTAAATACAAATAAGTTATCAACCACTATCTTCGATATGAAAGTTTAAATCAAAACTAATTTTTTCCATTTTTTGAAAATAAACCTTATCGTACTCCTTACATAGTATAATTTTGTGTCTGGTGTCGTGTGCTACAACCCGATGCACCTATCTTAGCGGTAACACAGATCAAAATGGGTTACCCAGTACTAACAGTACACATGTTTGCTTTGCCACCTTAAGCAGCGTTTGCACATTCATTACTGGTATATTGCACATGATCACACTGATACAACAATGGCACATAGAAAATTGACAAATACTGAAAGATTGGGAGATTTGAAGTACTGGAAGGCTCAAAATACAAGACTGTAATGGGCACGTGATAACCAAACAAGGGGTATTAGGTCATGACGAAGAGTTCATTAGTCTGATGAAAGCCCCCTTTTTATTTAATCTAAAAATACATCATTCCAGCAGAATAAACTTTGCCATAAAAGTGTATACATCGCCAGTGTAGATAAGGCCTAAAGTGTTGATGTGAAGGATACGACTGAGGAACAAAATCAAAATTGAACGAAAAAATATCAAGATTCAGATGGGAAATTCAACCTATAGTTCAATAAACCTCACAGTTTTCTATATCAAATGAGTTCAAAAGAATAATTTTTGTACGTCACGTTTAAAGAATCAGTTAAATGGCTATGTGACTTGATACCAGGCAACATACCTATTATGTTCAACCGTGTTACTACTGATATTATGATAAATTGATGTTATACATGTTTTGGAGCAACATGGTTCCAATATAGGGACTAGCCAATCAGCTACAAGTGATAGCAGGTAAAAGTACCAGAACCTGCAGAAGCACTGTGGTAAAAGATAAGACTAGATAGAATTGAGTGTAGGTGCATGTTTCAATGTAATTGCACCTAAAAATACCAATGTGAAAGCATGTGATATTATTTGTATCATGAGTGTTGTAAGAGATATGAAAACTTTATTGACTTCCCAAGTGTTCCATTTAATTTGCTATTGGGATTTCTATCAGCTACTCTGTTTAAATAGACTTCCATTGTGAATCTGGTAATGTGCAAAACACGTGAAATTGTACTTCAAAATTTGATGGGGTAAACATGCGGAACCTGGTCGGCAGGAAAAGAATCGATCAGTATTATTATTCAAAATGATTTCCCTGCACGTCTATATATTTTTTCACTTGTTTGTCTTGTATAACGGTCTTTGGTTGTTTGCTTTTGTATACATGTTGCAATTTAGAAATCGGTCAGGTGATAGAGAAAATATATGTACTTTGGTCTGTTTTGTTTTCATTGAAATGTTATGTAACGAATATATGATCTTCAAAGTGAAGTTATTGACTTATGGCAGACGAGTTAAATCCCCAGCTCTGTAGGTTTCCACTTAATCGTCTTTTCTATATTTTTATACATCAATGTTACATTCAAAGAGGGTTTTGTCAAATGTAATGCATGCGCAGACAGACAAGGCCAGGACAAGCGTTTGTAGATACATGTTGAGACCATTGAATGACTGTGTACTACTCTTGTCGACTCGGTCAACCTTGAATCTATAAATCATTGGCCGATGTTAATGGCACAGGTTCATGTTTCTGTATCGTCCTTGGTCATATACACGTCTCGTTAACGGACCATTAGATGTCGTTACTAGGAGCAATAACAAATTATTGACTTGTTTAATGAAAAATCCAATTTGCTGTAAATTCACTTTAATTATGTGTTTCCGGTAAGTCCAATATAAACACCAGGCAACTTCAAAAGATTCATTTGAAAGTTTTTTGTTTACTCTAGGATTCACGTTAACTTTTATTTGGGTATTTTGTTTTGTTACTCAGCTGGAATGAATCATAAGTCATTCAGATTTGTTTTGATTTTCGCGTAAACAATTTTATATTAGTTTTTTCCGAGCAGGACTGGATGAATATACACTAGATGGACCTTTCTCAAATTACATAGAAATCAGTTTCTCTTACTTATCAGTTATGATCTTTTGGTATTGGGAGTCATCAGGGAAACAAAATGACAGACAGGCGGCCATCTTTTGTGATCTGAACGGTTGTTTAAATATCATATATTTAGTCTCACATTAATGTACTGAAGTTATCTTGGGTTCAACGACTATTTACGGTAAACAGGAAATGGAAAACCATAATACAATCCAATGTTGATGTAAATCTATTAGCCGATTGTAGAACTGACTGTGTCAGTCGGTGTATTAAAAAAGTCCAAGAGCTTGCTTTAGAAAGAGTTTCTGACAACATTGCTAATGTTGTTAACCTCGGCGACATAGACAACTATGATTTATATCTAAAAATACATATACAATATCAAAGTAACCAATTTTTTTATCAGCCTTGGTACAACAAAGGAGCGAGGTTCACATCTGTGATCCAACAGTTAAAGATTAATATTGCTATTTCTTCATAGAAATGTTCAAAATTTCATGAATTAATAGCAAATCCAGATGAAAGTAAAGAAACATAATGTATACATCGTTGGTGACAGCTCGGTATCGGCTAGGGCTCCAGTGTAACAAACACAACATTTATGTTAATCTGATTGGATATATTTGTTTTACGATATAAAGATTTGAGTAATAAAGAAGTTATATTTAAAAATGTCCTTTTTGACGGTACAATATTTTGGACAATTCATTACAGAGAGTCCAGACTTTATAAAAACAAAATTAATAAAGAAAATCAATGTACATCAAAGAACTTATCCAAACTTCTTTGAAACCAAGACGGCTTCGTGAAATATGTACACTTTAATTTCCAAGCAAAACCGGACGTTAAATTGGCACACTCTCTCAGCGCGACGTCGACCAATATATAACAATTTTACTAAAAATAGATAGCGAAACCTGGAGTGAACTTGGACATACTCCCGTTCATGTGGTTACTGATGGTCCACAGATTACATTTTCTGATAGGTGTCCGTGCAAGTCTACACATGTAGTATGTGTCTGTCGCATTTAGTAATTAAATCAAACATTTTGATGTTGAAATTCGAAATCCTTGCCCAACGTAATTATGAAAATTGAGTTAGCCAGACGCACAACAGACTTGTTTATGCTCAATAAAATCATAATAGTCATTTAAATAGATTTATATAGTGCCTATTTATTCTGATTTGTTTACGCTTGATCGATTTGTCACATATTTAATTACAGCTACCACTAAAGGAATCAGTACACACGTGTACATGATAATAGCCAATGGTAACAGACCGGAGTTGAATACTAGTAGCGTTCAACTAGGTTTCAATCCATGTTTTTTTTTAATATTGCAAATCAATGTTACTTTTTCAAATTTCTATTGAAAATATACTTATGAATCAATTATATCTTATTGTGATTTAAAAAACTTGAGAAGTTTGTTTTTTTGTCGTTTAATTAAAAATATGTTCTTTTTATAGATTGACATAAATAAGATTAGCAGTATTCACATTAAATAATTTTTTTTTGTGAAGAACAAATCATGAAATCATACAGTTATCACGTTCTTCACGGTTGTGTTTACCGTAGTCTTAATTAGCATGAGATTTACGAACAGTAAATTCTTACCATTAGATAGGTTTCAGAACCACCGCATTTCTTCTGGTAAAAACACCCAACGCGGAACACTTATCCGATCTGTGAAACTCTTGGTGTCGCTAACAGTCATTCTCTGGAGCCCAATAAATCTTTGAGACCTCTCAACCTACTATCAGATGTCAATACTGATGGTAATTACTTCGCAAAAGAAAGCAGGACACGCCGTTCTCTACCAACGTGTTCGATTTTTGCCGTGGGTTATATATTGAGCAGCAAAATTGTAATTATTTTGTCCAGACAAGAAGCGTCTTAGTGCTTAAACTGTTAATTGTTCTTGAAGTGGAACTGTAGACCACCAAGATAGAGTTATTATGCCACACGAGGTAAAAGTACTCTGAGCAAAAACGTTAAAATCACCTAATTATGTTTTCTAGATGGGTTTCCTTGTTGAGAACCTAAATAATTTTCTATTTTGTACGTTCCATAGTGTATAGCCAATATGTTTATTTTGGAACACTGTTTATACAAAAGGGAAACAAAGTTTAACTGTTTGGTGTGTTTTGTTTGGGCTGTCATGCAGGTAGGGAGTAAGACTGGTATATACAGACTCCATCGTTGTATTTTTTCCTTCTCTTTACACGGCTTCAATTGAAATGACAAAGTTTTATGTAACAAATGTCTCATTTGAGAACTTGACATTACGTACTTGAATTGATCAAGGTTTACATGGCGGGTGTCATCGATGTAGCAGAAGATGCTTACTCTTCCAGAACACCTGGTCATATTCTGCTTGAACTTCTTCAGTCTTCAGGTCTCTCCGTGGGATTCGATTATGATTATGTTAACATGTTGGTATGTTTAGTGGAATTCGAAAACCCGCTTTAAGTCCTCTTTGTAACCATCTGTATGTTTATAAGTTTTGGTCGACGGTTCTCAACTTTAGTGTTCCAATTGGCTTTTATAGTTAATTGCAGTGTTCTCTAATTTTTAACAAGATCAAAAGAGTGATGAAATTAAACCGGAAATTGACCTAATTTTACGCAAGACGGCGTGTTCGCTGCTGATGTGTTGATTTTAAACGGCTAGAAAATTAGTCAAGTTCAGTAAAACATATATGTCATCTTCTTTATGGTTATGTCTATAAAAGTACAGTGTGGTAAATTTAAGAGACAACAATAAAATTATCAATGGAAAAAAAATAATAATTTCGATGGTTAAACCTTTTGTTTAACTCCAAGCTTTATAAAAAAAAAGTGATATAGTTTTCGGGGAAATAAAAATGACTTAAGTTTTCGTAATTTATTTTGAAACTTTGAAGGATTTTTTAACGATTTGCTTTCATCCTCGAAAACAGCAAAAAACTGTGGACGAAAAAATTGTTCCCTCGAAGATAGCCATCATAGAACAGATATTGCGATAGCAAAATATAGTTAGTAATAATGAGTGTCCACGGGCTATACTAGACAGTAGAATGGATGTGTGTTGTGTTGACATAATTGTATAAATGCTGGAAAAGACAATCGAATGATGCTCAACTTAATTATTATCGTGGTATGTAAAGGGCATTGTTTTTACCATCGTATTTGAATACATATAACTGTAGGTGGTATTGGTAGTTGGCAATTTACAATTACGTGATAAATGTCCAGGCATTAGAATGTGTATATCTGATCGGATCTGTCTCAATACCCAAGAGCGCCATATTTGTGTGTTCTCATATCGTAAATACAGAACGTATGATAATAACAAATTAAATCATCATCGGCTGATAATTGTTGTCATAAAAACATCCTGAAGTACATTACCGCTTGTGTAGGTTATCAGTGATATTAAGGGTTGAATGTAAAATGCAATGCTTTCAATGCTTTCCTGTGAAATAGACTCATTTGAAAATTTGTATAATCGTCTTAAACGATTTTTCTCTGAATGATTGAAACCGTATCCCTGTCTTTTGCCGCCTGATATTCTTCCTCATTCAGATGAGCTTATCTATGAATCTATAAATAGAAGTCATTTTAAGACTTTGTCACGTCCTTCAATTTAAGGGTTAGATAAAACAATGATGTGTTGTCAACTTAATATACATTTGCAAGCCGGCAAATATAAATGTTTTATATGTCGACATACCAGTAAGATCTCTGATTGTTCATTGCTTGGGATGACTTTGACATTTCCTGACAACAAAAAAGCAATGTTTTCTCCACCAACGCATTTAAGTGATTAACCATAACTTACTAAACATGTATCAAAAACTGATCTGACACCAGGAACCCATAGGGTAGTTTAATGGTCGTCATAAGGATGCCATCGAAAAATATTCTATTTTTTTGTGCGATATGATGCCAGTCGTGTTTCATGCTTGTTATTTTTCCTGTAAGTTCCGTGTTGTACACTTGTTCTCATTTGGGAACATGACATAACTTACTCGGATTGACGAACCTTTTCATGGGCGTTGTGGCTTTTCCTTCCGGAACACATGGTCTTATTTTCCCTTGACTTCTTCCGGAATCTCCGAAAAAATCTTTCTTTTTCATGTTTAACTCTAGCACCATAGAATTAATGCTCAGATAATACACAGGTACTTGAGGTTATTCTAAAATTATCAGATTTATGAAATTTCTTGTATGGTGTGGCTAGTGCATGTCACTATCTAGATTTCGACTTTTCTTTTGAATGACTTTGAATGTATGATGCAGTTCAATTCATTGTTTAGAGTCTTATTCTAATTTTGTATCGAAATGTGCTATTAATTGTTATGTCATTTGTATACTATTTATAGTATTTTCTTGGTTGTTTTTTCTAACAAAATGATAAAACACTTCTCTAGGAACTGCGCATTTTGAACAAATTTGGTCTAACCTTTGACGGCCCTCAATTCATGTCTGGTGCTTTGGGGCGGGGCCAAAAGGTATATCTAGGGTTGTTGTCTTTGTTGTCCATATAAGAGATATCAGCCCTTTAATTTCCTAACTCCTAAGACTTTTGCATTTGTGTCTTTTTTTTTTTTTTTTTTTAGAAATTCATCCACAGTTGATTTGCTGTCACTATATGCGAGGTCTGTTCTGTAAGTTTATAGAATACCAACATAAGAGTACACGTCTTTGTTGGCAAAACACTTCCTAGGTCTGGGACACTGATCGTCATTTAGCCATGCTAGAATGAAGAGAATCAATATATTTCCACTGTCTAATCAGCACTTCTATGGAGGCAATTCTAAAACGGAAATAAACCTATGATCAATGATTGAATTGATGAAGTTTATGTGCTTGTGTCATATAAAAAAGCCTTATTATTTCTAAACACGGATCTTCGGCAGTAGTTATGCTCTATCTCCGGACTTAAATAGTGTATCAAAGATTTTTTGCAGTGAATAAAAGATTTTTGTTTATCTATCTCCACTAATAGGTAATAAGTATAGCGTGTATTCAGATGATCCAGGTAAGGTATTGTATGAGACTAGTTCAGATTATTTTACAATCGTACATGAACAGTTCAGTTACTACGTACACACACGTATTAAATATACTTACGTGTATTGATTATGTTGATGAAGTTACCTACCTGTTTTCGTTACGTTGATAGTTACCTGCAGGTGTTGTATATGTTGATAAAGATACATACAAATGATCATCACGTTGATAGCCATCTTCAGATGTTCCTCGTCTTGATGAAGTTACCTACAGGTGTAGCAAATGTTGATAAAGTTAACTAAACATGTTGCACATGTTTATAAAGTGATCTACGGGTGTTGCATATGTTGATAAAGTTTCCTACAAGCGTTCTTTACGTTGATTAAGTTACCTACAGGTGTTGCACATGTTGATAAAGTTACCAACAGGTGTTGCACATGTTGATAAAGTTACCAACATGTGTTGCACATGTTGATAAAGTTACCAACAGGTGTTGCATATTTTGATAAAGGTACCTACTGGTATGGCCTATGTCGATAAACTTACGTACAGGTGTTTCTTTCGTTGATAAAATTATCTACAGGTGTTGAATATGTTGATAAAGCTACCTTTAATTTTTTGTTACGTTGACAAAATTTACGTACAGAGAAGCAGATCGTCTCGGTGATTTCAATATTTCAATTTCTTACAGATCAAATCATTCCAAGTGGCATAGTACAATCCACATTAAACTTAAATGATATGAAATGGGAATCGAAAGAAAGACGTTGTGCACTGAACTGAGAGATCGAAATATGTAAATGATACAGCTAAAAGCAATATTGCTTTGTTTGTGATGCTTGAAAGGTCATTCATTTTGTTATATGTCTTTTATTAAGACTGATTGATCATTCTTGTTAAAGTGCACGTGAAATCAATATCAGATGCTAAAACACCCGTTTTTCATTTCCTTTGTGAAATTCAATATATTGCAACTCTTTATTGCCTTGATTGACAAATCCCTGTTTTATATACCACGTCCACTTGTATTTAATCTTCCTTTTCTTTTCTCAGCTTACAGAGATGATTGATTGCGAAGTGTACTACGGTCTACGCAATTGAGTCATTTTGATGTGAATCTGAAAGTTGTGAAAAAAACAGTTTAACGTTGCTACTTCAAAAAGTCTTTTTAATAAGATAAATTAATAAAAAGTGAATTAAAAATAGGCTAAGAAAAAAACATCAATTACATTTATACATTTTGGCGTTATTGATTTTAATTTCCCTATTGTGAATTTTTTACAATTATGGATAGCAATATCCCTGTATCTCCTACCTATGGTATTTAAATGTCACAGTTGATTCGATATACAAGGGCCTGCTCCCATTATCATGATTTACGTGAATGAACTCCTCAGCTGACGAACAAACTCGTAACATAGGGCTTCAAAAGATTCAGGTTGATGAAAATTATCGGAACGATTTATGGTCGTCATATTGATCCCATTGAAAACTAGTGTATTTCTTTGTGTGATGTGAAGCTGGACGTGCTTGATGCTCGTTAATTTGTCTGTTGGTTCCGTTGTTGTATACCTATTACTCAATTGCGAACGTGACATTTCTTACTTGGATTGACCTAGGTTTACATAGCAGTTGCCGTCCATGGAGCAGAAGACGCTTACTCTGTCGGATTGCCTGGTCTTATTCTACTTGTACCTTTTCATGAGTCTCCGTGTAAATATTTTGTTCATATTGTTCCCTGGAATTTGAATTTGGATAATGATTATATTGTACACTATATCTAACGTTGGTGTTCCTGTTTTTGTGACATTTCATATATATCTGGTCTCCTGGTATTTGATTATAAGGATTATGGATGCCAAAATTCTTGTTGGTTCTCTTGTTCTCATTGTCTTGTGTAATAGGTTTTTGTGAAAATGGTAAGTGGCATTGGGATTGCGGAAAGGTAAAACACTGAATCAACTGTTAGCCTGGATAAGGTCAACGAATGAAACATATGGGTGTATACCGCCCATCTCCTTCCTACTTTCTACGTTCTTACTTCACGTAAATAGACACATGTGCTTAATGCTGTTCTAGAATTACCTGATCTATGAAAATTACGAAACTTATTTAATTACGGGGCTGGTGCACCTCCGAATTTCAATCACTTTGGACTTTCCTCAGTCGCCTCCGAAGCTTTAAAATTTAGGCCTTAGAATCACTGGCGAGTCCTAGAATGACGAAACAGCTATATGATGTAGTTTTAATTCAAAGTCTGGCTCTACTCTCTCTATCCCTAAATTTGTCTTATAAGATGCTTTTCTCTTGTGTGTCTTGTACAGTCTTAAACAGAGAAAATGTACGCCTGAAGTAGATAAAGTCGATACGCATAAATATTTCAGTCAGTGAACAATGCAACATATCAATCAATATCACAGTCGAATTACGTCAAGACCTGATAACACTTAAGTCCACATAGGAGTGATAAACCCAAA
Source organism: Ylistrum balloti (assembly GCF_031769215.1). Classification (NCBI taxonomy): domain Eukaryota; kingdom Metazoa; phylum Mollusca; class Bivalvia; order Pectinida; family Pectinidae; genus Ylistrum; species Ylistrum balloti. Next base: position 2,150,120 of record NW_026782106.1, on the reverse strand, counting down.
CTATCTAGATTCTACGGTTGATATCGTGCCAATTACTAAAAGTATGGTGATAATGTTAACCTCGTCAGTAGAGGATTTTATTTTCATAATTACGTCTGTTTTCTAATTACATTTGTATCCAAATAAAATTTACACCGAGTTAAATGATTAAAGAGGTGCGATAAAGATGACTGTATGCCCAATGGAATACGAACCGCTTATCATGCAATAGAGCTGGTATCTTTCGGTTTTATACGGGTTCGTGTTAATTCCATTATCACTGGAGGTTCGGATAGAAAAAATAATCATTAGAAAGGTCTTGATAAGAAACCCCATTAAGATCTTTTATTTTGAAAAAGGAAATTACCAAAATTACCTAAATAAATACGGTTCATCCATTACAACACGTTGATCCCACCATTTTAATAACATCCTACATTTTTACTCTTTGTTGATAACGTCCTCTACTTTGACTCTTTGTTAATAAAGCCATACACTTTGGCTTTTTTAAAATAACTCCATACACTTCGGCTTTTTTCAAATAATGTCTTATGCTTTGATCCTTTTTTAATAACGCCCTGCACTTCGATCCTTTTTAATAACACCCTGCACTTCGATCCCTTTTTAATAACACCCTGCACTTCGATCCTTTTTTAATAACGCCCTGCACTTCGATCCTTTTTTAATAACGCCCTGCACTTCGATCCGTTTTTAATAACGCCCTGCACTTCGATCCTTTTTTAATAACGCCCTGAACTTCGATCCTTTTTTAATAACGCCCTGCACTTCGATCCTTTTTTAATAACGTTCGTCAGTTTGACCCTTTTTAACATCGTCTTGTTAATGATTTTATTTGATTAAAATATTCTTCATTTTATGTATGTGTTATTAAAAACAAACCATTAAAATTTATGGATTCCATACAAAGAAAAGGAAAATTGGAATATATTATCTTCTATATTGATATTAATTTCAGCCATTTTGATTTCACGAGGTCAACTACAGATTTCAACAATAAACGCATCTGGTATCACTGACGCCTACTGTAAGGACTTATTAACTGTATGATTCAGACTAACTATTTCTCCCTACTGTTTCTCAATCGAAAAACATTTTTTCCTATTGTCATAAATGAGCTGTTAGGATTTTGATAAAAACAAAATTGGTCAGAAGAATCCTTGAGGGAAGTGGAACAAATTTTGTGTACATTTTGGACCTCAGAAGCCTGAAGGGATGGTCCTAAGACGGGAAAATCTGAAATCCCTACTCCTGTAGGATTGATTAGATATTGCACAAATTTGGGCTGAAGCATCCTTTGCTTGAAGGAAATAAGTTATGTATAACTTCTCGGAAGTCTCGGTCTCTAGAACTTTAGAAATTTAAAATTCCCTTTCTTTAGTTTGGGTGAATCAATTCCAACAACGCAAAGCCAGGTGGGCGATACAGACCTTATTGGCCCATTTTTCATACAGATCGATACATATTGAACCTATCAAGAACTTCAGAGGATATTTCTAATCATATTGCTATGGTCAATACTTTTGTTATTGAAAGATACAAAGACACAAATGGAGTTGATGGACCTCTTTTAGAAAAGCGTGACGATTTTGATTTATGAAATAATAATATCATTGCTTCCCCAACTTATAGTGTGTATATGCTGTAGTTGAGTTGGCATATCTCCGTCGACAGCTGACAGACTTAAAACACAGGCTTTCAAAAGTAGCAGGTTGATAACAATAATAAATACGTATTATGGTCATCATAATGGTCTCATTTTGTATCTAATACTTAACTTTGATTTGCTTTGTGATGATAGCATGTTCTGAACAACAATAAAATATTAAAGAGGAGTTATTGCCTGTGGACATTTGTACAGTATATGCTATATTGTGTCTAGCCATAAAAACCGCTTGCTACGTTTAAATATATACACATGCACTTGATCAATAGACAATACCAACATGTCAACATAAGTATGCTCTAAACTCAAACTCAATATGCCAAAATATGAATAAAAGACAGATTAACACTACAGTTAGAATAAGACCATTTGTTCCGGAAGTGTAAGCAGGTACTGCTCATCGTCGACGTCCACCAGGTAAACCTTCGTCAATCTAAGTAAATAATGTCATGCTCTCAATGAGAACAAGGTTTTACAGAAATGGAACCAATAGGCAAACTAACGAACATCGAACACGCGCAACTTCATATCGCACAAAGAAATCAATCAAAATTTAAGAAAACATGGAATTCTAGGGGCACTACATCACCTAGTAACGTTTCACAACGAACCGCGCTTTTGTTCCAATAATGAATATCTTTTTCTAGCACCTATAGTCTCCCCGAAGGATCTGCCAACATCCCACATCAAGATGGCTAATCATTATGAATAAGCTATGTTTCATTCTCTTGTAGATTGTTCGAGACACATCCAGAAGTTCAAGACTCTTTCCTGCCATTCCGCCAGCTCAGCAAAACAGATTTGGAACTGAGTGCCATCCTGAAAAGTCATTCTCTACGGGTAATGGGAACGGTAGATAAATGTATTGCACGTGCCTCACAGCCGGACAAATTACGGGACTTGATGTCATCACTCGGACAGCGCCATATATCCTACAATGCTCAAATTGAGTTCATTGACGTAAGTTTGAAGGGATAAAATCACTGATAAGGTATTTTCGTCACTGGTATTGGAGGGGTTTGCAATGTCCTATATAGGTAATGTTGTTTCATATAATGAAAGAACAAATCATTTGTTTAGTGTTAACCAATAATCTATCGTTATGTTAAAAGTATGGCGACTAATTAAGAGACTTGTTAGGTGTTAGTTCCTTTTGAAATGCCAGATATGTAAATGTACATTGTCATATATGTACATTATATATTCTTGTAAGTACTGATGTATTAACATGTATGTACACTACCATTATTGAACATATGTTGTGAAAAACCACTTTGCTATTAAAACGGCGTGACTTTCAGAACTGATCCGTGGTGGCCTTATGACAATTTCATGGTGGATCATTCTGTTAATTTCATGTTGATGCGGTCTGGTGATTTCATGGATATTAGGTACTTAAATGGTTTGTCGGTCAATTTATTTAATGGCGTCAAAGTCAATTCTTCAATGGTGAGTCATGTCTAGTGACATGATGGCGGAAAGTGTTGATATTTAATGACGGCACGTCTTGTGATTTGGCGTGCATGTACATGGTGTGTAAGATGGCCAAATCGCAGTGAACGCCAATATCCTACGGTTCATTAAGTTACATTAAAACACTAGTATTTGTGTAGGTTGATTATTTAAGGAAAGTGTAATGGACTATATTTATAAATATCCTAATATGTATTACCAGGTCTACGGAACACATTTTAGTATATTAACTAAAGTTCAGTTTGGAATCCAGCCATGCACCGCTGAACACAATCTCCTAATCGTGCACTAATCTAATCAAATGCAAGATGTTACCTGTAAAAGCCAGTTATAGAGAAGATCATTAGAAGTGGGACTGTTCTTTTAACTGTTCGAACTGATGTTCTGATATTCTGAGGTATATTTTAACTATTGATTACCTCATGAGATTTTCAGTCCCTGGATGCACTGGCTTTGTATCTGGCTGGCAATGTTGTGATTAAAGAAAAGGTTTCTTGTAGTGCTTTATATTAGATAATTTTATGTACCACCAGGTCTGCCAGCATTAAGCCACTTTAATGCGCTTTTCGTTTCATAGAAATGCCTCTCATATCACTGTAACATCATTTGAAACTACAGAATTTACAAAGCTGCTTTACAGTCTGTAACAGCTTGCCTCTGCCACTTCATGTGATATCATTATAGCCGTAGTAAAATATACAAACATATGTACTATAATTTCCTGTGTCCAGATTTGTAGCTAGATCAGGTCTATTAGATATCAACATGATCTAATAATTCAGCATCGAAACTGTCGAACCCATTCATAGTATCATATGCTCAGATTGTGTCGTTGAAAATGGGAATAAAAGAAGCCGTGATACGGTTGGGATTATTAGATAGTAGGAAATTCTGCGATTTTGCTTTAAATCGTTAGAGCGATAATTTATTTTCAAGGAAGAGATTGTACATTGTAGTATATATCCCCGATATTGGAAGTGTTGGTTGTCTTTCGTCAAAATAAGACAAGAAATCAATAGTTTAATCTAAGTGACACACTATGACTGATTGTACTACAAGAAATGTCAGGGAAACTGTAGACAGCTAATGAGGTTAGTACTAGTTTAATTAACCTATAGACAGATTAGATATTTCACTTCCTCGAAATTGATTTTTTCTATTACCTTAGTTCAAATTGATCAATATCAGGAATGTATATATTGGTTTTTCTATCATTTACGAATCAATAAGAATCTGTTTGTTGTATTCGCTGACTATAAGACAATATTGCAACAGTGCCCGGCACGTTAGTTCGCTAATTAGCCACGTACTATACTGAACACCCACATAAATCGCCTCATAGAATTGGGTACTGGAACGAATATCCTATCAACATTACCTTAACCTATCGTTTGTTGTAATACGTCCCCCCTACATCTGAAACCAGATAGATACAGATTTTGTCCTTTGATGTAGCATAGCAATGACTCCCCTTTCAATCTAAGTTTGTGGGTTTATCGACTCATTTCAGACATGAACGCCAAGCTGAGCACCAAGTACACATTTAATATACCCAAATTTCGTTTGACAACTCATAAAGCCATCAATACTTTGTGTTACAACTCTAGGTTTAGAAGTAGAAAATTGGAAAGCATGAGAAACATGTTTTTGCATTTGAAGCAATTAAGGCTACAAATCAAAGTTTACGACAAACAGAATTAATTAGCCATATACGTCTTATCATCTTACAGAATTGTGTTGCATTTATATAATATATGGGATCATTAGGTCGACTATATTTATGTTTAGAAACATATATCTGGTGATGTCTGCTTAATCAAGCTTCAAACGGTGGAGGACCTCATGCAGAGAAATAGAATATAGATATTTTCACAAGAGAATAATTATGTCGGGAGATTACATTGATGTTCTGGCCTATGGTATACTGTACACAAGTCCGAGACCGTAATGAAGGTCTCGTTTATGGTAACTTGGTGATTATTCCCTTGAAGCTATTGACCTACTTTTTAAATTCAGATGTGAATACCGAGTATCATGTGATTACTATGTTTAATAGATGGACGTGACAGGATATTGCGGCCTTACTTCAAAGATATATGACGATATTAAACATCATTAGGATATATGCATGCAATATCATATTGTTAATTAAATTGATATTTTATGACATGGAGATAATTGCGCAACTACACACAGAGTTCCGACAGGTGTAAGTCTATGAATGGGGACGTTTTGCGGTCGTCATAATGATCTCAATGAACATATGTACAAAAGACACACAAGTGAAAAGCAACATTTACACGGTGTCGCCGATTAAGCAGAAGACGCTAATCCTACTGGAATATCTGGTCCTGTTCTCCTTGTTCCTTTGTACGTAAATCTATATTAGGAAGAATTTTTTGTTCATCAAGCCGAGATAAATTCAAAAGTTTTAATGTCTCTTAGAATTCTTGCAACAGGGGCATCAGATACAAAATTTTGCCCTACTTGGAGAAAGGGAAATTGAGGTGAGGTGGGGGTGGGGGGAGGTGGTCTCAGCAGACTACAAGGTATCCAAGTTATAAGATCCTAATTCATAACGAACCATTGGAAAAATAACATTAGTTTGTTATAAAAAAGAATTATCTAAATCCTTTGGGCAGACCTGGTCATATACAACAGACGGAGAAGTGTTTCGACCATTCCTTAGACACGTATAATGGATTTAACTATAATCTGATTCAAGGACAAAGGGATTCAATGTAATTCAAGTACAGGACGTGGTTTCCCTAAGGGCGGGTAACAGGATGGAAGTACAAGAAGCACAATAGATTTCGACATCAAGACGGGGATAATAAATGATTGTTAGTTCTTATTGGCAGCTGACCTCGGCCTGATATATTGAATAGATTAAACAAACCTGTAATACGATTTCATTGGTCCAACGAGGAAATGAAGACATCATAACGTGGTATATATGGGAATACATATGTCCCATACGGTTGTCGTCACCTTTCATGCCCTGTGTACATTCCTGGGAAAAGGACTCGGATTCAGATTCCATCTAATATTCTACAACATTATTTTAAATCCAAAGTTATTTCATGGGTTTAGTTATCAGATAATATTATCTTTCCAATGTTTTATGATGAACTTCATTTGTTTTCGCTTCACACCTTTTTCTATTTGCAAATTTTTGGCCTCTTGTGTCACAGAAGACGCATATCGACAACAAAGCTAGGAGAACAATACCAATAAAATCACAATGTCACAAAATTATATTATCTCCCAAAACGTCCCTATCATAATATCAAATGAAGGGATATATGATGAATAAATGGGAAAATGTAGCATGTATTATATAATCTACAGGACATGTTTTCTTAATAGCCTAAATGTAAATAGCCAGGCAATTGACATTCCTCGTTACCATGGAAGTAACAGAAATCCCGAAATTCCTATTCAACATATGCATTGATGAATTGTTGTTATGGACAATGAGCGGTTACCGGGGTTCTACGTTGTGTGTCTTGTATTGCACATTAGGTAACGAATGCATTGATCTGATTGCCCTATACTTTTGCAACGTTTCAAACGCCGTAATAACATCATCGATTGTAGATTGTTTAATTAGGGTTGTCTGACCTTTGAAAGAGTTAATCATTTAGAAGGCACCAGCATTTACCTTCCAGAAAACATTCATCAATCATTGCATACCCTCCGCGAGAGAGAGAGAGAGAGAGAGAGAGAGAGAGAGAGAGAGAGAGAGAGAGAGAGAGAGAGAGAGAGAGAGAGAGAGAGAGAGAGAGAGAGAGAGAGAGAGAGAGAGAGAGAGAGAGAGAGAGAGAGAGAGAGAGAGAAGGAGAGAGTGAGGGAGGGAGGGAGAGAGAGGGGGAGGGAGAGAGTGAGATAAAGAGGGAGAGGGGGGAGGGAGAGAGTGAGATAAAGAGGGAGAGGGAGAGGGGGTAGGGCGGAAGAGAGATAGAGAGAGAGAGAGAGAATGAGAGGGAAGAGGGGGGAGAGGGAGGGAGGGAGAGAGAGGGGGGCGGGAGGGAGAGAGTGAGATAAAGAGGGAGAGAGAGAGGGGGGTAGGGCGGAAGGGAGAGAGAGAGGGGGAAGGGAGGAAGGCAGAGAGAGGTGGGGAGGGAGATGTAAATATACATATATATGGGGGGCGAGGGGGGGGGTAAACTTCAATTACTGCATTGTTCATGTTTAGAAGACCTAAATTCGGATATGCAATAACCATTAATGTTGCATCGATCAGCATGAACAGTATTGTCTGTTTCCTCGAGAGTTTCGTATTCATATCAGTAATGACACCAGTATCAATTAAAGCGGAAATGATAATAGACACCGATATGGACACCGATATGCTTATCATGTACGTTCTGTGAATGAAACCATTGCGGATTTGTTTTAATTTCAGAATATTTTATTGTCTTGGTGGTATTGACAATAGGAATTGGGCAACAGGCAGAGCGGATTTATTGACCAAGCCATCTGTATGTAGTAAATCGTAATAAGTTTACCATAGCATTTATCTTGACATCAGATTAAAAAAAGCATGTGAATTATACAGAAACTAGGAAGTTCCAGGAAATGACAACATTTAATCTTTAAAACAAGGCAAATGTTCAAGAAGTTGGTTCCCTGCAGTTGTGTTGCTGTATTACTGTAGTCAAAGAAGATAAATTGGACTTAACCGTCAGCATGTTTCTAATAAAATTTCCATAAAGGAGCGGTCACCATGTAGTAACGTCGTTCATAAGTCATTATATAGAAAAGCCAAAAGTTTTATTTCCTCATGTGAATATATTTCCATTTGACTTGTTTCTAGATTAATTAGCTGTTTGGTTATATTTGGTCCTATAGTTTATTGCCCTTCTTCACGTATCTGTAAATCACACAGAATCACCAGAAGTGTTTAAAGAGACGGCTGCCTGTGGATTTGTTTGCCGTTGAAATTTGATATTGGTACGGCATTTTCACGATTGATTTACCAGAGAGTTCATCAACCTTGGATAAAGTTGCACAATTTCTGCTCATTTTCTTCCCAACTGGGCAAAGTAGTGTACACTTTTTTTTCAGGGTATCGGCACGCACGGAATGGAAGCGCGAACTGATCAGGACATTTCACGCATATTACCTAAAGTTAATACACATAGTCGCATGCTTTAATGAGTTTTTGGTTCTATACTTAGCAGTTTAAACATTTAAACATACTTTTATGCTTAATACCTATTTATCTAGTTCTGCTGATATTGAACAATAAATAAGGATGAAAGAATGGTTATGGTAGCACACCATCTCTTGTTTTTATTATTCTGTCTGTGTGAAATAAATTTGTCAAATATAAGCTGGGAAATAGCATTCTCCAGCTTGAGAGCGTGAATGAGAACTCTATCTTAGGAGGAGATACTGATAATTTGTTCCCATGAAAAGCTTTCGGCTAGACACCAATTGATTTTCCCTCGACGTCTGTAGTTCTGTCCTACCCTGAAGCAGTCTGTGATACACCAACAATATAAGTAAGGTATTCAGAAACAATATACACACATATACTAAGACCTGCAAAATTAGGATTTACCTTCTTGAGGACACAAAGACGATACATCCATTCAAACTCCGCATCTTAATAGATATTGCCTTGCCCCTTCCAAATATGTTAAGCAATCTTTCGAGTAAATCTTAATTGAAATAGGCCAGGATACGATATATTCACATTCTGACTATTACATCTACCAACTACACTGAAACTGACAAACAAAGGTATAAACGATCCTCTATGTATGTAATGATACAGTTTCATTATAATTGTAACTTATTGCAGTGCAATACACATTCTAATGAAATACTTTGAAATTTCAGATGGTTGGGCAACAATTTGTGTACGCAATCGAACCGCACCTGAAAGATTCTTGGTCGGAGGAAGTGAGCGAGGCATGGCTGAAACTATTCCGTGTGATGACGTATTATATGATGTTAGGAATGAGATCAAAGCAGACCAAGACCGCCGTCTGAGGACAGTAATTAACACCTCAGCTGTCACCATTACGTACTTGATCACATGTTTTGACATTGTCCTCGATAGTCAATACAATATGACTCCTCTGATTTTCTTGTGGATGAACGTTCATGTGTGAGAGTGAACATTGTTGCAATTTTTATTTTGAAGAATGTGGTGATTTTCCAATGAAACACTGAACACCTGTGATCGGTGTTCTACAATACAATGAAATTTATGTTCAGTAACATGACGTACGTTCTGTAATCATCAATTTTTATTCAGTTGGCATTCTTAAAAATATAACATCTAACAGTAGTATGATACATTAAATAATTATTTAATACAATATATATATATATATATATGTATATAACATGATTTTATCAATTTTACAAGTAAGTTGAAATGGCATATATTGTGTTTCTGTGTAAAAAGAACTGGCCAACTCCCTGGATAATCCAGTAGTATCGAAATTAACAATCCTCCTGATATCATTTTATAAAATTATAAAATTCGAGGTCTTTTAGTTAAGTTGCAGTGTTATCTTAAGTTATGAATCAGTTGCACTTTTGGCACATTTGTTCTTGCAAAACATGAAAGGGAATTACATATATCAGTTTGAATAAGGAAGAAATCATCAAACGGAAACAGTGTTTGTATCTAAATTTCCGATTAAACAACTTAAATGTTTCTGTTTGAAAATTTAGAAAGATCTATGTCAGATACTATGAAAATCCTAAAAATGCTTGCATCTGACAAATCTGCTTAAAATGATATGCTAAATATAATTATCCATATGTAATATGTTTGTAAAATAAGCCATAATTAATCTTTTACAATTTTCTAAGAGAGAAATCTAGTTCATTATTAAAAGATATATTGTCTGATGCGAAAGTAATTATTGCTCTTAAAAATGTGGAATGCCAGATAAGAGAGTAAATTGTACTTTTGAGGTAGAAATCATATTCAGTTTTTAAAACGATTGAATGACAGATGTAAAATAAAATTATATTTGTTGACATAGAAGTTATATCCACCTTTCAAATGGAATGTCTGGTGCGAAATTAAATAACATTTTTTGAGATAGAAATCGTGTTCACTTTAAAAAATGGAATGTCAGATGAAACATTCAATTTGTCTTTTCATCATTTAACAAAAATGAAAAGTCAGATAGAAAAAATTAAACATAAAATCCTGATGGTATCATATTTTGTAAAGATTGCCGTAAATTGTAGTACAAAGTATAATTATTATTACAGCCAGAAAACAGGACATATTGTAATACTAGTAATAGTATTACAATGTTATAGTACCAATCTAAAGTCATGTTATTTTTGGAAGCTATTATTCTTTGTTTTGATTGGTAGTTTCCGTAATGCTGGTGGTACTATTTCATTCATGAATCAGTTTAACATTAGCATCAATGTAACAAATATGCAAAGCATCAAAAGATTTATGTCGGTTGTTTCCATACGTTGTTTCCTGATAATTCATTTAATAACGTATTTTGTGTCAAATATTTTAATTTCATATATTTATTGAAAGTTGAATATGTTATAGATGTAATTATAACTATTGTGAATGTGATAGTATTTGAGCCACGATTTGTAATTATGTTTGCAACACATTTCATTATATTGATCGGTTCTAAAGATATGATTATAGATGGTAAGAAATGTATACAGAAAAAAAACTTCATGCTATATAGCATGTATAGCGCAAGCACGTTGGAATAAACAACAAGTTTCTGGTCTCGAAGTAATTAGGCAAGAAGTCATTGAATCCCCTTCAGTAAGCAAATTACTAGAACAAAAAGCAAAACATTATTTTGTTTGTGACTTATTTAAAGAAGTGAATAAATAACTCAATAAATGAACAAATAGATAAATTTGCCTAACACGTCATGATAGCAAAGAATACTTGACAAGACCGAATAAATCTTATCCATTTCAGCTCACAATTACGTTGATCCGCACGTGTGACCTTAATTACTGAAACAAAAAGGTGTGTAATTTTGATGCACTGCATATCGACTGTTCTTATTTTTGTATAAGCCAGGTGTTTTGTGGGTATTTCGTTTCCTGTAAAGCCGTATTTCACCATTCACTTGTATCGAATACGTTGTAATTTGACATTTTTATGATCTTGTATTTAATCGTGTCATAAGTATATTCGTTCTGATGTTGTATATGCATTAGTTTCATTGTAAGTTTCATCTCAACGAAATTGTGTCTGAATGAAATGAAGACATATCTCAGGTTATGAATTACTGAATCTCCAGCGAAGGACTATTCTATAATTAGATATCTTCGGTTTATCATATGAATAGAAAGTGTATGCATTGCACGTGTGCCTTGATCTAAATTGATTTAAAACGTGTTTAGGTTAAATTAGATATCTAAAGTCCACACAATCTGTTGGAGTGAAAATGTTTTTGAATGTAATTTGGTGTGATGAATGTAGATGTTGGAGACAAAGTTGTCTACCCAACAATGTATATTAACATTGTAGTGAAATGTGTATGTTAAAGATACGTGTTGATATTCGGTATTATCAACATTAACGTAAGTGATGAACAGAGCGCTAAAGAGTATTCGTTGAAAAAAATGCCACTCAACTTTACTCTTTTGATAAGAAACACGTCTGGACATTAATTGCGGTATTTCAGCTCATGAATTTAACAATGATACCGTATATTTACACCTGTTTTTCATTCCTACAAACAGATATTATTTGTAGTTAACAGAACAAACTTCCATGCTTTATTAGTTATGTTAGTCTTATTCTGATTACTATCCCCAAGTAGCTTAAGTGTAGCCAGGGGCAGCAACTGTTGAAGTAATAGACCGATTGATAATGAAATATGACCTGGATTAATTCTTAGATTGTTTCAAATCGGATTTTTTTTTCTAATATTAAATGAATTATTAGTATATCCAGGCGATGAATATTGAGAATTTTTTTTTTATATAACACTAAATGTTACAGGAAGTAAGATTATTGAAATAAGTTAATTCGTGGCTAATGCATGCTGAAGAAAATTATGAGTAAGTTTTACGTCGTCACAGTGGTCTCATTTCTTTGTGCGATGTGTAGCTGGACGTACTTGATGCTCGTGAGTTTTCCTGCTGGTTCCATTGCGATATTCATTGTTCTCATTTGAGATTACATTACTTACATAGCGCTTACTCCTCCCTAACATCATGTCTTAATTTCCCAGCGCTTTTTCAGGAGTCTCGTGTAATTCTTTATTTTGTTCCTATTTTGCCTTAGTTTTATGGAATTTGGGTTTCGAATATGATTATGTTGACAAGATACATCATGTCTCTTCCTTTTTTGTTAAATACTGTATTTGTTTTCACAAATGAAATGCCCTACAGTTTCCAATTATATTTTGTTTCTGAGAACCCATATCTTAACTCCTTGTAAAAACATTACTAGAATAAAGAAAACACATACTTTAGTTTCTAAGGGCAGCTGAACAGGAAAATTACACACTGATGACAATATCAAAAGAAGTGTTATTTAAAATGACTTAATGTTACAACAGTCGGTCCAGACATGTTTATGTTGAAACTTTGTAATCTTCATTCAAATTACTGTGTTATAACTCTTGTGCTCCTTATTCATTACAACTCTCCGAGTTAATGAGTTTTCATCAATGTACATTTCAAAGACAAAACATGTAAAATTTAAATGTGGAATAAAAACTCAGATGAATATTTTGCCAATAATTTGTTTTGTGTTGGAAAGTTAATCATCGCTCAAGATGTAAAATCTACCAACATATAGGAATGTGTTATTACAGAGATTTACGTCATAGTGTCATAAACTAACATGACGAAAGCAAGATGAAAGGAACAATTAGGTAAAACAGACTAAGGAAAAAATAGGTGCGCAACATTAATTACTTTGTATACTCTGTAATGTATCGAAGTGCATCCTACTGATCAAAGGGAGATTACTTTCATTTCTTTAATCTTCTGAATGAAAATTCAATGTGTTTGTACCAGTGTGGGCGTGGTTCGGTATTGTTTATCAATAGCGTTAAAACAAACGGCCTACGTATTTTTTCTTTCAGCGTTATGTTGTTGATACCCCCTTATCTGTACATATTTATATGCTGCAGTGAAGTCAAAAAATGTTTGCTAACCATTATATGGGTTCCTTGTGTGTAACAATTACCTGACTGGTATTTACTCCATGAAGTTTAAAACTGAGCTACAGTACATTTGACACAAACGTTTAATTGAATACGGAATTCCATAGTAGTTTCCAGAACAGTGAATTCGTGTTACCCGCAATGACACGCGCAGGAATTGCAGTCTTCGAATTTGAATTAAAAATTTCCTTGATAGGATTATAAAGAAGATTGGTGCATATCACTAGCTTAAATGTGAATTTCGAACATGAAACAGATTATGAATAAATTTCAACGAATCATGTGACTTCCTGTCTTGTTGATTATCCACTCTCCCCACCCCGAAAGACCGATTGTTTTCAGGACACAGTGGATTTTGAAATTGCACAATAGTTTAATTACTCAAGGCTGAATAGTGACAATTATCTTTATTTAGAGTACCAAATACGACACTTTAACATACATATGAATCAATGACTTAATTTTAAATCATAGTTTTTTTGTAATTTAATCATCATCAATATTTTTTATCAAACATAACAAATATTGCACTCTCCATGCGTATTCAAATAACATAAATAACATAATAATGACTAAAATTATGCAGTTTCTGTCGATATTTTATCCAAGTTTAAACTAAAATGATCGACGTATTTACTTCCGGTAAAAGTAGTGATTCGTCCGACTTCCTTCGTAATTGTTTGTATTAATTGTACCGTGTGTCCTCCATCACGATCATCACCGTAACCTGACTGTCTTCTGTAGAACGACACAATGGGACTTTTTCCTGTGTATAATCCGTCTATGACGACATCTGAGTTTCCTAAATTCAATGTTTGCATCTGAAAATGTAGAAGAAATATCGAACTTGCATTATGCAGGTTTTAACAGTGTTAAATTAAGAATCTTATTTAAGAAATTTAAAACCTTGGCGATTTCACGCTATCAAAAGCGCTGTGAAGTGGAAACCACGGAGGTCATGATAACTAACATCTGACATGCAATATCACAAAAAATATATTGTACCAAATGATCTTAGATCGCTACCGACTACCATTGATCTTCATTAATAAATCAATCATTAGTTTTTTGAAGTAAAATAAAAGTATATGCCCGATGGCAATTTCATTACACTTTAAAGTGTATGTAAAAGAAAACACGCACAATGATAACATAAGCAAAATATTCAATATCAAATAAATATCTACTTCATAGACACTTTATTTTGTTGATAAATGTAGCGCAATAAAGTGAACGACTGGATTCTCAGTTTAAAGGTACCCACGAAATCACCGAAGATGATATCTCCACGAAAATTACTGGTTTTACAGTATTTATATCACACAACGTGTCATGTATGTCATGCAGAATGTTATACTAACGGGGTTTTATTGTCGGCCTGGTAATAGAAACAATAAAATGCTTTTATTATGCAATTTTACATCCTATAATATCATAATAACGTATATGGATCAAGTAAAAACAGCCTATCACCGTCAAAATGTTTAAACTGTCTTCTCAAAACTACTACCAGCCATCTAGGAATTAATCTTCTATATAAATCTGGACGACTCACTGACGTGATCGAAATTATACAACACGTTTATTAAAACAAAAGAATAAAGAAATAATAAATTAGTGATACTTACCATAATAATTTTACCTATACGAACACCCTCGTCTACTCGAACAATCCAGTTCATCTTCTGATAGCTGGCCAGGATTATAGTGATATCATCATCGGTATTAGTTCCTTTTAAATCAATAGTAGTTGCCGAGAAATCTCCCAATCCGAATACACTGAACACGTGAATAGCGTTTCCTTCGGAACTTCTCTGCTTACAATTATAATTTGATACGCTCTTGCCATTTATAGAAGCATCTGCATATAGGACCTCCTCAGACTGCATTACACATCCGTCAACATCCGCTGAAGAAGAAAAAGGTAATGTCATATTCTAATACTTTGGTATATTTATTTGAAAAATGTTGACTTCAATATTATTTTATTAGACCTTGTACTGTAAACAAACGGAACAAAAATGTCAGTAACTACAACATCTTAACAGATACATACCGAATGACCTGGATAAAACAGAAATTAATGAAATTTTTAAAGAATGTTTTCTTATTCAATGGGTACGTTAATGTCGATTTAATGGATAAAATATGCTTAAATAAAGACTTGCAAGTAGTGACCATAATTAATAGCTATAGAATAGAAGTTGTTATAACACAACCAGTAAAAGATTTGAGTGTGAGGTTTTAATGATTACGCGGTCACCTTTATCAGTCGGATGAAAATGACCTTTCATGGAAACGTCACAATCAAATCTTATAGTGGTTATGTTATAAGTACCTCTGTTATCTAAGGCAAATATTCTGAAACATAATTATATTGCTGTTTGTCGACTTGTATTTCCAGTAGTAATACAATGCCATCTAGTAGTCTGAATTAACCATGTTATATCATTTGCAGTGATATTAACGGGTAGCAGTTTTGAAATGACTCATTGTTTGGATTTCTACAAATTTCTAAACAAATCAATATACTAAAAATAAGAATGAACGGGGAGAGTATCTGCAAATCTGTGAATGTTAAATCACTTTAACACGAAAATGACATAATGGTCCGTTTCGCTTCAGTAGGTTTCACTGCTTTATAATAAGAAATACTTACGTAAACATGTGTCGGAGTTGTAGCCATGACCTTCACATCTACAAAACCCATTCATGCATGTCGATCTGAACTTAAAAGCAGAGAAATCCCAGCAGATTTTGCGACATGGAGTCCGTTGGAAAGCTCTTTTGTCCACAATTGCTGTAATTAGAAAAATAAAATATGAATGGGTTTAATACCATAACTAATGTCCATTAGATTTTAAGTTATCTCCCAAAAGTCTTCATGAATGAGAGCACACGGGCCTATTAGAACAACCGTTTGTCATGCGATCACAAAAAATTTTCTCTCTCAAAAAAAAAACACACCAGTAAACATTTCTCCCTGATTTCAACTTATCATGAAACATGTACGACAACATTTTCATTATTTTTTTCTAGACATATCTTTATAGTAGTTTATATTTATACTGTTTCAGTAATATTTGTCTGTTAATAGTCCATAACATGTAAAATTTATTTAAAATATAACTTATAATCTAAAAGTGTTTCTTTCTACATTCACTTGGAAATTATCCATCATGATATTGTGACCTGCTAATGACCTATTACAACCTTTGCTGTCCCAATCTTTCATTATTGATAAGACCAAACTGTGAATCTGTTCTTTCTTTGATAGATAGAATGAATAAATGACATGGATGAATAAGTCACAGTAATTTCTGTGATGGCTTTTTATACGATATACCGTACAACCGCATATTTTTGCGGGGATGATATTTTCCATGTACAATAACATGGTCGAGAAAATGGAGCGCGAAATAATGGGGCACGTGTATGTAAAATGTCCTTTCACATGCAGAGGGGAAATTTTGATTCGATAACGTATAATTCGATGGCTTTAAACGAAAATTGCGGAAACTTTAACCAGTGAAAATTACCAACTATATGGTATCAAAAATGTCTGAAATCAATTACTGTCATTGTATACAAAGAAAAGAAAAAGAGTTTACATTGTACAATCGCTACACCACTATCCTGAAATCAGTTACTGTCATTGTATACAAAGAATTGATAGAGTTTACATGGTACAAATGTCTACACCACTATTATGAAATCAGTTACTGTCATTGTATACAAAGAATTGATAGAGAGTTTACATTGTACAAATGTCTACACTACTATCATGAAATCAGTTACTGTCATTGTATACTAAGAATTGATAGAGATTTTACATTGTACAAATGTTTACACCACTATCCAATTCATTTAGATTTTTAGTTTATTTGATAAAATGATGGACTTGAGTAATATCAATAATCGAACATAACACACAATACAACAAAGTTGCAAATTTATTTCTAAATTCCTAAATGCTAAACAACTAATAATATAAAACATGTGCCAGGGGACCCAGGGAGGGATGTAGAGGTGTAACCTTACCTTTGGTTTTACTAATTAATACTCGGGATTCGTGTTCTTCGTGATCTAGAACACCGTCCTCATCTTCCTTCATATCCCACTGTAATAGTTAACAACACAATAACACAGGGCAACAGTAGCTTCATTAATGACAAGAGTAAATTAAGATCAAAAGGTTTGCTTGATATGATTGTTGTAGATAGTAAGCTGTTAATGTAACTAGTATGTTTACTTAACTAACTAAAATTCTATATCTGATGTTACAAGTTATTTTCAAAACTTTATTCATATTAGAAACTATATTAATAGTTTTTACCAAAATACCCTTTGGAATGAACAAAAATCACTTGTAAACAGACGAAGAACATAGTTTTTCTGAGTGAACTGACCTGGTATATTGGCTGATTTTCAGATGCTTTATTGAGAAGTTCCCAAACGACAAATGCGGTAATAAGTGATGTTATAACGACAACAAGGACACACATTAGCCACAATTTCTTCTTTCTCTTTTCCTTATCATCTGTATCCTTAGGTCGACGACAGCAATTGCCCAGACAAACACGTGACCTTTGGTACTCCCTGGTCAGTTGCACCTTCGTCAAAAACACTGTCCGCATGTTGGAAGGAAGCGTTCCGTCATCAACAGAGTAGATAAACTGTGGACAAGTCTGTGGCCCTGGAGAGTCCTACAAAACAACGTTAGATTTGATCATAATGATCCTTCTAACACGCCTGAACAAAACGATCACGGTAAGACAAATGAGGTAACACGATGCTGTGCTGTATGGAATTTTGGAGAAGTATAAACTACTTTTTTAACCTGTTTCACATCAATATCGTTCAGATTAGTATAACGATTACGCTAATAATATATTTATATATATATATTACTTATCTGCATTCGCGTCATCATTTTTTAGTAGAAATAAGAGCTTTATATGACGATTATTGCAACTTTAAAATACAAGATAATTATTCACATTTACCTGTAGGAGTGAGTTAGCTATTTGGCAAACAACATCGCATAAACTAGAACATATTTAAAACGTAAGAAAATAGCCTTTGTTAGCTCATCACTCGGTACAGTATAAAGACTGAACCTTTCAGTGCTTCTAACATCAAGCCTGTTGTGGGAACTTTTAAAATTAGGTTTATATGGGCGCGCGGGGGAGTTTAAACTAATTACATTCACAGGACGTATTTATATATATGTTATTTACTTTTATCGCTCCATCCCTATTCTGTGTGTTCGAAGACGTCCCTGTGTATTGTCACGTGGCATTGAAGCGTAGATTATTCGGCTGAGGTTCTCCCATGACTGAATGATTTTAATGTGGCAACTTTGAAGGAATCCAGTTTAACACTAATGTTAAGTGTAAGGACACAATGGTTTTTTTCCCCGAGATATATTTACTTTTTGTGATTTTATTCTGATGAGTAAATTGTTAAATTGTGGGAAAAGGTCTTCGTCTTTACACATAGACTATCTCATTCTTCTGATATTAATTTATTTTACTTGTATCAATGACTATCAAAACGTATACGCTAACTCTTAAAGGTTAAGGTGATGTGATATCACACAACTATAAATGTAACAGTGGAAGAATTTTCCTATTAGAATTACTCGAGTTTCCATTTCATAATCCTAGAAAACTAGGATACGCGAATCAATATTGCAGTCAACCCTTCTAATGCTAATGATAACATAGAAATGCAGTCTATTTCAGTGTTTAACAGGTAAAAGATCACTTACCGGAAAAAATATAAAAAAACGCCTGTGAGCGAAATCCTATTCCAATATTGAATTTTGATAGCGTTTTTATCACGTCTGTTTATTTTGTTAAATGAAAATTATTGCGAGTATATGAATTGTAATTACGATTATCAAAAACAAAACAAAAATTCAATATTAGAATTCTGATTAACAAGCACATCCACATCATTGTATATTTTATTTATGTTTACAAAGATATTGTTATCTCTATCATCTTGTTGTCATTTGTCTTTTTCAAATCGTTTTGACCCGTCATCATCCGATACGTTTTAGTATCGAAACACGAAAGACCAAAATTATGTGTTTTATGTAATTTACAATAGCTTAATGTAAAAATCTCGATGATCACTGTCAGAGTGAACCACCCCCGCCATTTGTAAGGTATAGAAGATATTGTTTCATGAACTGAATACATATATACAGACAACTTACCTCTAGCTTTGTAATTACGAATTATCTATTTTCATTTCAGACACATGTTTGTAGTCGTTAAATGCGGAAAACATCCAGGTGTCAGAAAATTATGGATAAGATTACTACTTGTGATTTAAAATTAACCAAAAGTGTCAGTTTACATTTTTCACCAATTACCATAGATACGCATAACACTTCTTATTTGCTTTTATATTCGCTGTTAATTGATAAGTATCATTATTACGTTGAATCTAACTAATATTCACCAGACGCAAAGGAAGTACAGTATTTGCTTTGCAAGATGATATATATAGAGAGAAAAAAACGATTAGCGACAATAATTCATAATAAAGACCTCACCTCAAACGGAATTTTATATATTGACAATAAATAATTAATATTGAACAACTCACCTTTAACGGAATTTTATATATTGACAATAAATAATTAATATTGAACAACTCACCTTTAACGGAATTTTATACTCCTGATTCAGCTGTTCCTCTTCCATATCGATTAATTAATAATATATATCTCGATACAATGATAATACAGTCAAAGTATATTAATAATAAATGAGAAATACTAGGTTAACCGTTATAAGTAGTCTCACTGAGGTACATATCGTTACTGAGCTGCTTTTCTGTATCACAGTTTATTTATTATTAACGAATGCCTCATACAAATCTGTACCTTTCGGATAATGCATGGAAAGATTTGTTAATGACGTTTAAATCTCTGCAGTTGTCAGATGGCAAGCATCCCTCATATTTTGTTTTGAACTCTACGCTTCACACATGTTGTTTTAGCCCCAGTCTCTCAACGGTATCCCTATCACCTGCCGCGTTCACTTCAACTCGTATTTCCACCACAACAGGTGGAGGACGGGCTACCAGCACAGGTAAAGCCAACAGGTAAAAACGGTATAAAGTGATTTGAACAGGTGAGAAACGAGGTACCTTTAAAAAGGGATAACTAAATTGGCGAGAGGCAATTTTAGAAATGATTGGGTATATCTTCTGTTACGTTTCAGATCAGTGAATATACACCTTATTACTATCCAGTCACCTTATAAGATTATTTGCTTAGAGAGCTATGTAAGATCGTGAGTCTGGATTGACATGGCTTTGTGTTGATCTACAACTGGTATCCTGCATTGGAGTACTGCTAGTCGTTTTATCTTGACACACACAAAAAAAGTTGATTGCAGTAGATTGCAGTTATATATTTTAACAGTTAAAGTGACGATGAGATATTGTATTGTAAAGTTGTAATTTTCACATACCCCGTCTGTGTAAGCTTACCAGGCTATAAAAGCACAAACTACGTATGTGAAAGCTTACCAGGCTTACATACAAGAGCACATACCCCGTTGTGGCTAAGTGTGTATTTTAGCTGTTAATGTCTATTTACAGCCTTAAATCAAAACAGAAAAGTTGTAATAATCGTGATAGGCTGTTATATTATGGAAATAACTA
Source organism: Ylistrum balloti (assembly GCF_031769215.1). Lineage (NCBI taxonomy): Eukaryota > Metazoa > Mollusca > Bivalvia > Pectinida > Pectinidae > Ylistrum > Ylistrum balloti. The sequence continues at coordinate 2,129,147 of NW_026782106.1, read as the reverse complement.
AGGCGACTCTTTAGCATGAAAACCTGCTCAATTTTGTTGGTTTGATATTTCTACATATTATGTCTAATAGATAATGGTCAATACTTTCGGCGCATCTTAACTGTGTGTCACAGCTATATTCAGATTTTATTATCACAATGTTTCTGCTTTTTTATCAACAATATATTTTTAAAATACATTTAAATATCATTTAAATTACCGTATCATTTCTTATGCATATTGATAACACATGGAATTGAAATAAAAACGGATTTGTTAAAGAGACAACTTAAGCGTTTTATCTCGCATTACATGTTAATTTATGTTAATGTTTTCACGGAAGTCATTGTTTAAGCTTTCAAACGTTTCAACTTCATTGTACGGTATTTTTTTTTAAAGTTTAGACGAATACGATAATTTTGTAGACGAACGCGACATACTATGACCTACTTAATCCATAGGCTGTAATTCCATTCTCAACAATAGCTTCATCTAACGGCACATACGAATGATTAACTTTTAACGCATGAATTATTTCTACTTTGTAGAGACAACTAACGCTCAAGTAATTTATGAATCAATACTCTTCCAACAGACTATTGACATACCTACGGAAACTTAATCAACCATTCAGTTGGGTGACTTGGTTTTGTTTTCATAACAGGCTGAATTTATCGACGAGCTTACAAAATAGGTCACAAAAACTTTGCACATTCGTTTGATTTCACTTTCAGTTATATTGATGACGTTTGCATTTCAATTAGAAGAAATTTAATAACCACGCTCATCGTATATACTTATCAGAATAGGAAAATCCAAGACACGGTACACTCTTCTACCTCAGCAACTTATCTCGATCTTTTCCTACAACGAAACAATCGTGGACAGCTATCCACCAAGCTGCATCATAAACGTTATAAATTTAATTGCCCTAATTTGAATTTTCTATTCTTTATTCGGTGTTTACATGTCGCAATTAATTCGATATTCAAAGGCCTGGTGCCATTATCACGATTTTCGTACAAGATGTCGTCAACTGATGGACAAACTCGTAGCACAAAGTTTCATAAGATACAGATTGATGAAATGATGATTTTACGATAGCGATCTCACTGAGAAATTATCTGTTACTCTGCGCGATATAACGCTGGACGTATTTGATGTTTGGTTAGTTTACCTGTTGGTTCTGTTGTTGTATACTTTGTTCTCCTTTGGGTCATAACATACTTGGAATGACCAAGATTGGTGGATATCGTCAATGAAGCTGAAGATGCTATGTTTTTCTTCCCAATTTCCATTGCCTAATTTTCATTGAATTCGAGTTTGGTTTATGTTTAAGTTAACATGTTGGTATTTTCTTCTTGTGATTAAGATATTAATGACATAAAAAAACAAACATGGAAGAAAGTCACTTGTTTGGTAAACGATGTAGATTGCGACATAAATCGATGTTGAATTTGAAATGACTATGGTTGTAGCTTAGATGAGGACTGACGAAGCGGGGCTAGGTGATAATGAATTAGTAGAACTATAGGGGAAGGAACCACGAGGACTATACTAGAGGTGAGGCTTCGTTAGGTTAAGTTCTAGGTAGATTTTTATTGCCTGATATGGACGATTATGATTTTAATTGATGTATTTCTGAATTAATGATGATTTAGAATGAAAGATTATAGGGTAATAACTTATCAGGAGATGGTTACTACCTGTCATCTTGTTCTATAATAATTATGTCATAGTGACAATAATATTTTGACAAATTCCACAGTTATTCGATGAAGAGAAAAAAATTGATTATTGGTTAAAATGCAGGTTTTTCCTAAAAATATGTTACAGCGTACGTTCATATAGCACATCTTTAGTAGAAGCACCTCGGATAATTATACAGATGTGGATGTCAATGAATACCTTTTTTCTGACAAGCAGCTGATTATTGTTCCACGGTCAACTGATTTGCAAATATTACATTCCCATACTTTTATCTGTGACTATTTCTCTCAGTTCATAAAACATTGTAAACGAGTGTCAAAGTAATACATCTGTCACAAACATTAGAAGACAGCTATCTGTTATAAATTCTGGTAGCATGATTCACTGATTGATTTTTATGAACTATTTAACGTGGGAAAAATGACATGTGCATCACTTCATAAAAATGTCAAGATTTAGTTTTATTAAGCTTCTAAAGGTTCTGGTATGGAAAATCAAATTAACATATTCAGTTTTGGAAACATGTCTCATCAGTTTTGTTTACATTATCTGCTTGGGGTCATCTGAAGCTTTTTTCAGAGTTAATTACGATTTCCTGACAATTTACTCCTTGATGCGAATCACGTTTGATAAACCGAACCCCAGTCTTTATCATCAGAAGCTGGTATACATAGCGAAAGGTCGCTATCATAAACATGATTTAAAAGTTTGTGTGAAGTCTTTAATGTACGTCTTCAATAGAAGAAATGTGTTTCTCAAGGTAAGTGTTCAAAATCTCATAATCATCTTAGGCATTTAGGAATGAATCTTCACCGTCATGGGAGAATGATATTGATGACAGTCCCACTAAGACGCTAGTCGTGGCGGAACACTTGTGAAGTCAACAGTTTATAGACGATCGACTTTGGAATATCACTTAATATGTATAACAAGGAATTTAAGAACACATATTCTTTTGTGGTACCGGTTTATCAAATACATAGATTTTTATGTGCATGTCTATTTTTACATAGTTGTAATGTAGCTGAATGACATAACCTATTTCAAAATCGTGTGTTGGTTTCCAAAAGATTTTTCTTTTCGTTTTTATAAAATATGTTGCCTTATGCTAAACATACAAAAGAATTCTCGGCTTAATTAAGCTATAGAAGATCTCGACAGGAATACTGGATATAACCACGTGTGATAGATAAATTATCAATGTAGTCTTTTTGAGAACCGTTATTGATTCAATTCAACCAATTACAGATACCTATTGGCTGATATAGTCAATAACTGGTCTTTGGAATGACCTTATTGGTGCTTCACTTTGAGAATGTCTCTAAAATGGTAAGAAATCGTCACGGGAGAAAAGCGGGTATTTCTTATGAAAAAAAGAAAGGTCTTCAGTTTTTTTACAGATAATTTGTCATTTTCTGATGTTACAAAGTGCTTTACATATATCTATATATTTCTGTAGATGGAAATCATTACAATTTTCAGAATTATTCAGCGTTTTGTTTATTGTTATTTTTATTCAGATGACAGAAGCGTTAGTCATCATTTCTTGACGAAACCAGATAGTCGCATCGTCGATTTAGTTACATGTATTTTCTATTCAGCAGATTATGAAAAAGTCATCCAACCGTAGAATTTTAAAAAAACATGAATGTTTTGTCTGGTGTATTGACTTGTGTCTTACCTGCTGTAATCATATAGAGACTGTATCAATGGATATCTAGTCTCTCTACATCTACGATAAACGGCATTATTTTTTATGGTGATAACACCTTCCTCAATAACCTTATTTAGGTGAAAATCTTAAATAACAAAGGTAATAAAGAAACAGATAGATGTTACATGATTCAGATAAACTTAGAGCACATAAAACTAGGATTGGTTCCTTAAGTGGTAGGGACGACCGTCACACAGATAAATATATTATCTAAAACGAGTTTCCAATTCATAGATTTTATGAAACGGGTGATAGAAGATGTTTGACCGTTTTATATGTCAACGAAATTATTTGACTTTCATGTTTAAGTTCAAGAACAAACCGAACATGCTTATGATAATAAAAACCGAATTCCAGAACAGAAAAAATTGGCTTATAAACACAAGTGAACAACATCAACCCAGAAGATATCTGAAGTTATTCAGTATACAGATTCAGAAAAAATACCCCCTATAAATTAAACAAATGATTCATCAACCTGCCGTCGTTTTCAAAGTGAAAATAGGTAAAATAAGGACAATCATAGAGAATATCCCTTAAAAAGTACGAGAACGGTTAGAAAAGATAAAGAAGGGTGGGGTTTGTTAACGGGAGTAAAGTCTCTCATTCTTTTAAAATATTTATTATTCATTTGCAAGCTTTGCTAAAGGCGCACAACTCTTCCATTCCTATCTATTTTGTATGTAACCTGTCTGTAATATGTTTGTTATCGCCTGTTGCCAAATTCCCATTAGATTTAATGAAACATTTGAACTGAGTGTACCGGGATTAGTGAGTTATGTAGTAAAACGAGGACAATTATGCATATGTAACCATAATTTTATTCCTCAATAATATAGAGTATATATCACCACGAATTCTAAAATAACGTTTTTCAGAGCATCAGCTCAGTCAGTGGTATTGTCGTAACTGAAATAAACGCCTAATTTCTGATTGATAGCCTAGCATATGTAGCATGGTTTACGGCTGTGTTCTCTGAAAAAAGTTGTACAATAAACTCTTCTTTTGGAAAGAATTGTTATAAGTGTGTTTGAGGAGAAATGGAGATAACAATGTGCGTTTAGTTATAAGTGCATAGTGGTATGTGTCGTTCACAAATTCTACAAATTTGCCTATGTTCAATCGATACAAGCGTCAAGATTGAACAAAGGACACTTAGGTGAACAGCACAATTTAATACCAATTCGGATAAGCAGAGCCAAACAATGAGTTAAATCGCTTCATACCGCTGTTTCGTCCTCTCAGGACTCGTCAGTGATGATATAAGCTTAAATTTTAAACCCGGGAGGCGATTGAAGAAACTCCAGTGTTATCAAAATAAATATCAAAATGTATATGGGGAGGTGCACTAGATCCACTTTTCATATATCTGTTTATCTAAGGATAACGCCAAGTAAATGTGTACATGTATATACTGAACCGTGCCACTATTTGAAGGAAGTAAAATATAGCGTGTTACGGCAAACCCGGAGACTAATACTTCGCCAGCTGTGTGTATCACCTGTGATCTTAAACATTTTGTACCATCTGGTGCACGTAGCGTTAGGTAAGGTGTATGGTATCCGTGTGAAGTCACTGTCAACCTACATTCTGTTGGACGATAGCTCATTTTATTATCAAATTACATATATCTGATATCATAAATTAAATTTTGATGTAAATTCTATGTATAGAACGTTATTCTAAACATATCATTTACCTCTGTATATAACCGTAACAGCTCTTAAATCTAGACTGAGTCCTAACTACCTATGTTGAATCTACTAAATTAAATCCAGGTCGAGTACTTACTGCTTATGTTGAATCTACTCAATTAAATCCAGGTCGAGTTCTAACTACCTTTGTTGAATCCAATCAATTAAATCCAGGCCGAGTCCTCAATGCATTTGTTGAATCCGTCAAAATAAATCTAGATTTAGTCCTAACTGTTTACGTCGAATTCATTCAATCGCGATCGACTTTTCTCAAAATAAAGGATAGATAGTGCAGTGCACTCACCTATATTGATATAATATATTCAGCCATTTTCAATTCTCAATGATTTCAAAAGACCGCCTGATACATGTGTATATTTTGTTATGAACAGTTCGTGGTAATAGTTATAAGTGTTGCTGGTCAGAGTAGCGTTATGGAATTGCTGAACGCAATATTATTATAACAAATTGATAATTGCCATATATCAACAACGTGATTAATCAAATAATACCTGATTACACTCAATAGGCTTAATATTACATAATCTATGGATTTCTTTGTTGGAAGAACACATACTTCTCATTTCCTCCCTGCTTGCGCATATTTCATAAGTATGAGATGCCACACTATGTTAATTTCTTGCGGCCAATATCTCACGAGATCAATAGGATTTTTCGATATATAAATACTTCAAATTTAAATGGCATTGAAATCGTAAGATAGCAACAGGTTCTACTTTAAATGATAACTTACGTTTGTCTTACAATAAGGAGACAAACGTGTCTACTGTCCATGTCTACATTTCATACGATACTGCATATAATTTAAATAACATTTCCAATCATAAAAAATGAATTCGTGATTATAATTAATTTATTGTATATCATAATGTAATCAGGGTATGTAGCATCACCGTTGGAAATGATGAGTTAGTATCAGGTGTTTTATATGTATGGGAACAAAGTCGACTAGGTAACGCTAATGCCAGTTTCTTAAAGTTTTATTAAATTCATTTGTGATCGTAAGATGTGGGGGATGATGTTTGACACTGGTTTTAATGAATTCACACTTAATTAACTGTAGTAATGTACAGTGTATGTATCTCGTATTTTTAATCACGATATTGTATTTGAAAATACTTATTTTTCAATGAAGTAACCACTATAATTATACAACACACACATATATACACCCTTGCAGGTATCAGTAATAGAAAATACGAATTAAAAAAATAATGAAGCCCAGCTGTTTTGCTATTTTTGAATTATTTGGATTATATCCACTGGTCATTTACTCATTTGCGTCCCTTTTGTCAATCGGATATTAAAAACTGTTTCCAGTTTACAAGCATGGAACTTTGTGTTGATTAAACAGCATCAGTATCATTTGATAGTTCCTCCTGTCTAGATTATTTTACTTTGTTATATAAGCATTCCCAAAGTCAACAGAGCAGGCATGATACAACAGTTATTTGTCTTATTACAAATTTTCAAAATAGCAATGAATATGAAAATACAATTATACAACATAAGTTGTTTACACCTGGTCACTTTTCATATGAACGCAGAAATACAATGATAATATGCTTGTCTAAGAGACATCGCTCAAGGAATTTAACAAAAATATATTGTATGTAATGGTTTGTAATTATAGATCACCGGGTTGAAGGATACTTTGTGCATGGTAAAAGCAAAATCAAGAAGAAAGGGCCTACTACGGGCTATTTCACATGATAAATGTATTCCCCACATTCCGGAACACCTGGTCTTATTTCCCTCGTATCTTTCAAGTGCTTCTATGTAAATCTTTCTATAACTCATATTTTACCCTCGTTCAATCGATTTTAAATTAAATCATCATGTCGACATTTTTTTTTTCTTTACATCATATCTATAACTGCATTATATATCATACATACTACGATGATACATATCCATTTAATTGTCATAATACATCTTTATGGTACGAATATGATAAAATAAATAAATAAAATGTACTAAGATATTTACTTGAGCTTTGTTACTACTTACATCTAATTTCCAACACATGACACACATGTTAAATACGTAGTGATTAAACATACAGCTTACGTCATTTTTAATCCTAGACAACATTTAAACATAAAATTACTGCCTCTTTTACAATTTATACATACTCTTCTACTGACAAAGACTTAAAAATTGATTCATTAATTTAACACGTGACACATTCTCGCACACAGATTGGATAAGAATACTGCATTTTAAGCGTTTGTACATAATATCTATAAAATCTGACAGAAACAGAAAAGCAGAACATCACTCGTTCATTTATGTGTACAAAGCTCAAATAATATCTGTTTCTGATTTAACAATAGTGAAGTGTAATAAGTTAGTTTTCAGTAAAGGCACTCACTCAGTATAATAATGCTAAGTTATGATAGTTATACATGTACTAGTTATTATTAGGGATATCCTTAAAGCCCGAGAGAGTCCAATTCAGAAGTCATCTGACACACAGCACATGGTTCACAGCACATAGAAGCCCAGAAATCCCCTAGAAGAGAGCCCTGAAAAACAGTGGCAAAATAACATTGAAGTCTGCAAAACAACGGCACTATAAGTCATATTGAACTATACAAAACAAAGGCAGTATATGTAATAGTGAGATATACAACAGCAGTATATGTAATAGTGAGATATACAACAGCAGTATGTGTAATAGTGAGATATACAACAGCAGTATATGTAATAGTGAGATATACAACAGCAGTATATGTAATAGTGAGATATACAACAGCAGTATGTGTAATAGTGAGATGAGATATACAATATGTAATAGTGAGATATACAGCAGTATATGTAATAGTGAATAGTGAGATATACAACAGCAGTATATGTAATAGTGAGATATACAACAGCAGTATATGTAATAGTGAGATATACAACAGCAGTATAATGTAATAGTGAGATATACAACAGCAGTATATATACAACAGCAGTATGTGTAATAGTGAGATATACAACAGCAGTATATGTAATAGTGAGATATACAACAGCAGTATATGTAATAGTGAGATATACAACAGCAGTATGTGTAATAGTGAGATATACAACAGCAGTATATGTAATAGTGAGATATACAACAGCAGTATATGTAATAGTGAGATATACAACAGCAGTATATGTAATAGTGAGATATACACAACAACAGCAGTATATGTAATAGTGAGATATACAACAGCAGTATATGTAATAGTGAGATATACAACAGCAGTATATGTAACAGTGAGATATACAACAGCAGTATAATAGTGAGATATAGCAGTATATGTAATAGTGAGATATACAACAGCAGTATATGTAATAGTGAGATATACAACAGCAGTATATGTAATAGTGAGATATACAACAGATATACAGCAGTATATGTAATAGTGAGATATACACAACAACAGCAGTATATGTAATAGTGAGCAGTATATGTAATAGTGAGATATACAACAGCAGTATATGTAATAGTGAGATATACAACAGCAGTATATGTAATAGTGAGATATACAACAACAGCAGTATAATGTAATAGTGAGATATACAAACAACAGCAGTATATGTAATAGTGAGATATACAACAGCAGTATATGTAATAGTGAGATATACAACAGCAGTATATGTAATAGTGAGATATACAACAGCAGTATATGTAATAGTGAGATATACAACAGCAGTATGTGTAATAGTGAGATATACAACAGCAGTATATGTAATAGTGAGATATACAACAGCAGTATGTGTAATAGCAGTATATGTAATAGTGATATATACAACAGCAGTATATGTAATAGTGAGATATACAACAGCAGTATATGTAATAGTGAGATATATACAACAGCAGTATATGTAATAGTGAGATATACAACAGCAGTATGTGTAATAGTGAGATATACAACAGCAGTATGTGTAATAGTGAGATATACAACACCAGTATGTGTAATAGTGAGATATACAACAGCAGTATATGTAACAGTGAGATATACAACAGCAGTATATGTAATAGTGAGATATACACAACAACAGCAGTATGTGTAATAGTGAGATAGCAGTATGTGTAATAGTGAGATATACAACAGCAGTATGTGTAATAGTGAGATATACACAACAACAGCAGTATATGTAATAGTTAGATATACAACAGCAGTATGTGTAATAGTGAGATATACACAACAACAGCAGTATATGTAATAGTGAGATATACACAACAACAGCAGTATATGTAATAGTGAGATATACAACAGCAGTATATGTAATAGTGAGATATACAACAGCAGTATGTGTAATAGTGAGATATACACAACAACAGCAGTATGTGTAATAGTGAGATATACAACAGCAGTATGTGTAATAGTGAGATATACACAACAACAGCAGTATATGTAATAGTGAGATATACAACAGCAGTATATGTAATAGTGAGATATACACAACAACAGCAGTATGTGTAATAGTGAGATATACAACAGCAGTATATGTAATAGTGAGATATACAACAGCAGTATATGTAACAGTGAGATATACAACAGCAGTATGTGTAATAGTGAGATATACAACAGCAGTATATGTAATAGTGAGATATACACAACAACAGCAGTATATGTAATAGTGAGATCAACAACAGCAGTATGTGTAATAGTGAGATATACACAACAACAGCAGTATATGTAATAGTGAGATATACAACAGCAGTATATGTATTAGTGAGATATACAAATAGTGAGATATACAGCAGTATATGTAATAGTGAGATATACAACAGCAGTACAACAGCAGTATATGTAATAGTGAGATATACACAACAACAGCAGTATATGTAATAGTGAGATATACAACAGCAGTATATGTAATAGTGAGATATACAACAGCAGTATGTGTAATAGTGAGATATACAACAGCAGTATGTGTAATAGTGAGATATACAAAACAACAGCAGTATATGTAATAGTGAGATATACACAACAACAGCAGTATATGTAATAGTGAGATATACACAACAACAGCAGTATATGTAATAGTGAGATATACAACAGCAGTATATGTAATAGTGAGATATACACAACAACAGCAGTATATGTAATAGTGAGATATACAACAGCAGTATATGTAATAGTGAGATATACAACAGCAGTATGTGTAATAGTGAGATATACAACAGCAGTATGTGTAATAGTGAGATATACAACAGCAGTATATGTAATAGTGAGATATACAACAGCAGTATATGTAACAGTGAGATATACAACAGCAGTATGTGTAATAGTGAGATATACAACAGCAGTATATGTAATAGTGAGATATACACAACAACAGCAGTATATGTAATAGTTAGATATACAACAGCAGTATATGTAATAGTGAGATATACACAACAACAGCAGTATATGTAATAGTGAGATATACAACAGCAGTATATGTAATAGTGAGATATACAACAGCAGTATATGTAATAGTGAGATATACAACAGCAGTATGTGTAATAGTGAGATATACAACAGCAGTATGTGTAATAGTAATATACAACAGTATATGTAATAGTGATATACAACAGCAGTATATGTAATAGTGAGATATACAACAGCAGTATATGTAACAGTGAGATATACAACAGCAGTATGTGTAATAGTGAGATATACAACAGCAGTATATGTAATAGTGAAATATACACAATAACAGCAGTATATGTAATAGTGAGATATACAACAGCAGTATGTGTAATAGTGAGATATACAACAGCAGTATATGTAATAGTGAGATATACACAACAACAGCAGTATGTGTAATAGTGAGATATACAACAGCAGTATATGTAATAGTGAGATATACACAACAACAGCAGTATATGTAATAGTGAGATATACAACAGCAGTATATGTAATAGTGAGATATACAACAGCAGTATATGTAATAGTGAGATATACACAAAAACAGCAGTATGTGTAATAGTGAGATATACAACAGCAGTATATGTAATAGTGAAATATACACAATAACAGCAGTATATGTAATAATGAGATATACAACAGCAGTATGTGTAATAGTGAGATATACAACAGCAGTATATGTAATAGTGAGATATACAACAGCAGTATGTGTAATAGTGAGATATACAACAGCAGTATGTGTAATAGTGAGATATACAACAGCAGTATATGTAATAGTGAGATATACAACAGCAGTATGTGTAATAGTGAGATATACAACAGCAGTATGTGTAATAGTGAGATATACAACAGCAGTATATGTAATAGTGAGATATACACAACAACAGCAGTATATGTAATAGTGATATATACAACAGCAGTATATGTAATAGTGAGATATACACAAAAACAGCACTATATGTAATAGTGAGATATTCAACAGCCGTATATGTAATAGTGAGATATACAACAGCAGTATATGTAATAGTGAGATATACACAACAGCAGTATGTGTAATAGTGAGATATACAACAGCAGTATATGTAATAGTGAGATATACACAACAGCAGTATGTGTAATAGTGAGATATACAACAGCAGTATATGTAATAGTGAGATATACAACAGCAGTATATGTAATAGTGAGATATACAACAGCAGTATATGTAATAGTGAGATATACAACAGCAGTATATGTAATAGTGAGATATACAACAGCAGTATAATATGTAATAGTGAGCTACACCAAACATCAGCAGCGTATATAAGAGAAACCGCTGCAAACCAGCGGTAGTATATACAGCATAGAGACAAACAAACAACAATCATATATTTAGAAGCTGTAAAACTGGCCTCCGTGTACCTACTGATATGTTTTGGATGTCGCTGTTCACCCGTAAGTTAGACATTACTTCCGAACAGTAAGTATTTTTCTATGTTTCTTGCCGATAACATGACCTAACTTAGTTAATCAATGCTATCATAAAAAACTACTGATGTTATATAATTCAGTGAAGAACTGTACCATGATACTACCACGGTACATGTCGTTTGAAAACATTAATTTTAAATAAGGAATTGTCTCTTAGCTCGACACTAAGTCATTTCGAACTGACGTGACGATAGCCCAGAATGCGTCAGGTATAAAAACCGATAAATGGGAGATAACTCACACCGAGTCACCAACGGCAGAGGTCCGTTATTCAGAGAGACCACGAATCATTTCGGACCGTGAAGGTCAGTTCCTTTACTTAAACTAAAGAGCTGTCCGCTATTTCAAAGGATGACAATAATGTATATATATAGTAAGATATAAAGGTAGTGCCTAAAAGTATTTGCTGTAATAATGTCTGTAAGCATTACAGGCATTACAAATACTGACATATATACTATCATGCAAGACAAATTCAAGCTTATATACTTTATATATGTATTACAAATAAACCACGATGGAATTAATCTTAGAACGGAAAAACAGTTCAAAGTTTACCAAAAGATCACTCAATTATCGCTTAGAAGTCTGAAGATTTCGCTTTTTTAAATATTGAAAAATATCCAAACAGATATTAAAGTTTAAAGATACCAATTTAACTAGTTATAGCGATAGGAAAACCTACATTTGTTAAACTGGACTGGTATTCAAGTCAGTCCAAAAACGAAGCCACTTAGTTGTAGTGATTCGCAGCATCGCGTTTCGTTTTATCGTCTTTTCGTTTTATTAGATATAAAACTTGTATCGAAAATCTTATCATCCGTGAGATACCACTTAGTGAATGTGATTTTATATCTCGGGATATGGCACATACACCGACAAGGCTTCGGGAATAGAAAGTGAGGTGAGAATCGCAAAAATAAAAAAAACGAATTGATGTTTTGTATTAAAGAGTAAATAATGAATGTGAAACAAACTACATATCGTTTACGTACAGAACAAAGAATATCACCAACATAATGGTTGTTTGGAGTTTAATGGATATTTACAGCATTTGTAACATATCGCAACACTGTACATACAATATTCAATTTACGCAATAAAGAACGTTTTATTTATATTTCATATATATTGTTTTTTTGGTTTTTTTTTCTCTCTTAATTTTCATATATTCTAACCAGCGTGTTTTATATAAAACACGATATGAGGGTTTACTTGTTTCTTTATTTATCTATCTTTTTCAATAAAACCCGCATGAATCACAATCTGTTGTAAATAGTACATACCTTGATACCAAACAGTGTCCTAACTTTGATTCTGAGGGCGAAGACAGCACATGGTATTAGGGCCATGAACGGCGTCTCGCCAAGTCTGGTAGCTACCATGTATTTGTGATACGGCCAGCAACAGCATAGACTACAGCCTGAAAAATAACGGTAGATATAAGCGCCATGTTTACCTAATACTCATATTATAGTTGATCCTCGGCATAAGATAATATTACTTCCCTCCTACAATGGAACAGAAAACGCGTACCCTAACGAAACACCTAGTCTATTTCTCCTTGTACTTTTTCATGAGTCCTCCAATAAAACATTCTTTTGTTCATATATAAAGAAAAGCGGAACTAGGATCTAGAAACTGGAAACCCCTTTTTATGTCTATTTAATATATTGCTGTAAAAATCGATTTTGTTCTCAGAACGAAATGGTACGAAAGGGAAAAAAATGTAAGAAAAGGCAAATTTGATTTATAAAACACTAGCTGAAAAGTTTTCAAAACCGTTTCTGGTGACTTTATTAGTGTACAAAACAATCTTACGGTTTCGGTCCTCTGACTGACAGGAGAAGAGAGTTTGCGTCCAGTTCCTCTCACAGTGTGCATCGTCAAAAGGGACAGAGGATGGAGAAGGTCCAACTTGTTTGCCGCCAGGTTCAGATCGTGTCGTCTGCGAGGCGGCTGGTGATTGCTCTCGATCTTTGACTACAAGCGGAGCCATACTTGTAGGCTGAGATTCAACTACACCATTGTCATTGTTGAAGTTGTATGTTCCACTCATCAGGACTTTCTCTTCTTCATCTGAGGAAAAAAATCATGGTAATGACTAATTCAAAATCTTAAATCACGCAATTTCATTATAAGTCACACATGCTATTTGTGCAGTCTCGTGAATAGAACATACTACAATACTGTAGGCAGACCCGATTACTACATATTAATTACCCAGAGAGACTATATATAGAATAACATGAAGAAGGCTTCGGTTTGGTAGTATATCATGTTGCCTAACGTCCCATCAACAGCTATAGCCATTTAAAGACGGTATCCCTGTAGTCGATGAAGCATAATACGCTTATCCTTCCGGAACACCTGGTCTTATTCTCCTTATGCTTTTACAGGAGTCGCCATATAAATCCGTCTTTTGTTCATATTTTGTTATATACATATTATTTTCAAGTTGGTATTTTCTTTTTTGGCTTTAAGAGTAAGAACTGGTAACTCGTTATCATGATAATTTGACTGAGATGACGTTATGTTGACGTAATAGTTTTTACATTGAAATCTGATGGCATATTGTAACATGGCCCTGAACTGGCGGATTCATTACTTGACTAACACAGTAATTAAAGTTCCATGTTAGCGTTGACGTTAAAGGCCAATCCTGATTTGTCATCTCTCTACTGCAGACGGATTGACGAGGCAAGAAAAACTCCTTCAGGAGTAAACTAAGGAGATAAGACAGGGTAGAACAGGAGTAAACACAGGAGATAAAACATGGTAGAACAGGAGTTAACACGGGAGTTAAAGACAGGTAGAACAGGAGAAAACACGGGAGATAAGACATGGTAGAACAGGTGTAAACACAGGATATAAGACATGGTAGAACAGGAGTAAACACAGGAGATGAGACATGGTAGAACAGATGTAAACACGAGAGATAAGACATGGTAGAACAGGAGTAAACACAGGAAATAAGACAGGGTAGAACAGGTGTAAACACGGGAGATAAGACAGTGTAGAACAGGTGTAAACACAGGAGATAAGACAGGGTAAAACAGGAGTAAACACGGGAGATAAGACATGGTAGAACAGGAGTAAACACTGGAGATAAGACATGGTAGAACAGGTGTAAACACAGGAGATAAGACAGGGAATAACAGGAGTAAACACGAGAGATAAGACAAGGCAAAACAGGTGTAAACACAGGAGATAAGACAGGGTAGATCAGGAGTAAACACAGGAGATAAGACATGGCAGAACAGGAGTAGACACAGGAGATAAGACATGGTAGAACAGGAGTAACCACGGGAGATAAGACATAGTAGACAGGAGTAAACACAGGAGATAAGACATGGTAGAACAGGAGTAAACACGGGAGATAAAACATGGTAGAACAGGTATAAACACGGGAGATAAGACATGGTGGAACAGGAGTAAACGCAGGAGATAAGACAGGGAAGAAAAGGAATAAACACAGAAGATAAGACAGGGTAGAACAGGTTTAAACACAGGGGACATGGCAGAACAAGAGTAAACACAGGAGAGGAGATAAGACAAGGTAGAACAGATATAAACACAGGAGATAAGACATGGTGGAACACGAGTAAACGCAGGAGATGAGCCATGGTAGAACAGGAGTAAACACGGGAGATAAGACAGTGTAGAACAGGAGTAAACTAAGGAGATAAGACAGGGTAGAACAGGAGTAAACACGGGAGATAAGACAGGGAAGAACAGGAGAAAACACAGGAGATAAGACAGGGTAGAACAGGAGTAAACACGGGAGATAAGACAGTGTAGAACAGGAGTAAACACAGGAGATAGGACATGGTAGAACAGGAGTAAACACGGGAGATAAGACAGGGAAGAACAGGAGTAAACACAGGAGATAACACATGGTAGGAGTAAACACAGGAGATAAGACAGGGAAGAACAGGAGTAAACACAAGATAAGACAGGGTAGAACAGGTTTAAACACAGGAGATGAGACATGGTAGAACAGGTGTAAACACGGGAGATAAGACATGGTAGAACAGGTGTAAACACAGGAGATAAGACATGATAGAACAGGAGTAAACACAAGATAAGACAGGGTAGAACAGGTTTAAACACAGGGGATGAGACATGGTAGAACAGGTGTAAACACAGGAGATACGACATGGTAGAACAGGTGTAAACACAGGAGATAAGACAGGGTAGAACAGGTGTAAACGCAGGAGATAAGACATGGCAGAACGATTTTTTGAAGTATTTCAATGAATAATCAGTTTTTGGCCACGAACTATATTATCGTCTGTTAGATCACAAAGAGGAGTATGTCGACAACATCAAATTATGAAACAAAAACTGATAACATGTCTTTTATATAACGGGACTGTTATTATTCAGATGCTGTATAAAGATGTTCTCCTTTTTTCAAACAGAAAAAAAACAGGAATATCTCATTATATTATTATAAACAAACTTTGGGGAAAGAATTACGAATTACGGTGTCTCGTATGATAGCGAGTCATGTGATATCGGTATGATTAGACCAACTTGCGATAATGGTGCAGGATACCATTATATTTGCCATTTATCGACGTCAAAGTCATCAGACCACTTATGCTGGCAATGTTCAGTGTATGACTGAGGAAAAATCCTGTGTATTTAGTTGTAATTGAATAAAGTGCTGGAAACGAGTGATAAACAACATAAACATACACACGTATGAAGGAATGGTGTATTTACTCTAAATCTCATCTCTGATATTGAAGAGTTCCAAATTGATATGCATATCATCCACACCCTAGTATATAAAACTAAATGTGAAGCACATCAATTTATATCGATAACGATGGAATTTGGAGCTTACATGCCAGAGCAGAAAGTAACTGGAGCAGTGATCATCGACTATTTCAGTGTAAGTGACATAAACTGTCCCTGTTAGATAATACACAAATTTATTCTCCTTATTATGAATAAATGTGAATTAAATGTATCGATATAAAATGACTTTTACTCCGTTTGAAATGAAAATAAATCTTTATTTTAAAGGCTAACTATCAACATAGGCTCTGTAGATCTATTATTACGACACTGCTGAGTAAACAAATGTTGGTTTAGGTGGAGGAAATCCTACGTGTCATCAGTGGGGAAACAACTAACCCTACAGACATCATCCCCAGTGCGCCTCGAACCGATGTTCTCGGGAAAAGTAGTTCTAAAATGCGTGGAGGTTATGAACTAAAGAAACGTAATACATGGAATAAGTCTCTTGGGTTGTTTCAAGGAAGTAGTCTTTGAATGCATGTTTTCTACTATTGCAACTACGTTATGTGTCATAGTGTTGATCCAACGTCAGTTCAAAGTGTTAGTGAACTGGCTGTTAGTACGCTGATGTAAGCCAGACGAGTCGACATTCTGTAAACATAAAGACTGCTGAAACAGAAGTAACACTACCAAGATATAACATGAAGAATAAAACTCTATCGAATTTCTTTTCCTTTAACCAGCTGACCCCATCTTGCCCCCTTCCGAGGAAAGCAATATTGAGAGATCACTCTAAAAATAGATTTCAGCCTCCTACAAGGAACTCTGTAGGAGCCATGCCGTTTAACAATTCTTAAAACAGAACAAGAAATATTCAGTCATTTTGTGTTTTAAGATATGGTTATATTCAATTATCACTTACGAACAAAGATGGTTTCCCGTCAAATTATCGCATACATATGTTATATTACCTGTAGGTCTGTACCTGTGATCATAAGATATCACAAACTACAATGACATTTAGGGAAGTCTACTGAATGCTTCATGTACTTATTTGTGTATCAGCTTGATATTAGAATTTACCATGTATCTGATGAATATGTTTCATCATTAGGATATATCTTATATACTGTATCTTTTTGACAATTATGCGATATCGTGTATTAATAGAATACAAATTCTTACAACACAACCAGTAGGGAATTAGAGTGTGACTACGCGGTCACTTTAATCAGGCAAATAAACAGTGTTGAGTGTACTAGCACTGACGTAAGTACGATATAGTATAGAATCGGCCAACTTTTTCGGCTGTACTATTACCCTTTGTCCATTAAGGTCGAAAATAGTGTGACGAGCTGGTAAAAAGAAGATAACTATGTACTGAAGTCAATTCGGCTACGCTTTGTTCCGAAATATCGTATAGTTATTATTTAGGTTTAACAACAAATAACAATGTGATGGATATTTGTAATCTTTTGAAGTGAATTTATTATAGATAAGACAAATATCTGCTTTGATGTATAAGATTGTACAAAAGCACACAAATGAATAGCATCTTTTCATAATTTAGAGTGAAGTGCAATCAAACCAAACAATGAATTAAACTGCATCATACAGCTGTTTAGTCCTAAGACTCGTCAGTGATGGTAAGGACCTAAATTTTGGACTAATAAAGATCCAAGCAACTCCATCATTAAAGAAATTTCGTGATTTTCATAAATCAAACCATTTCAGAAGGGCGTCAAAGACATGTGTATTTCCTTAACCGTGCCACTATTCGAATGAATTCAAACGTGACAGGCAGGTTACGGCAAACCTCGGGGACTTAAAGTCCACCGGCAGTGTTACCAGATACGTTATGTGAAAGTCTGTGAAACACAAAACCAGCTATATGTGTTACTGTTATTCCTATAGGGATTCCTACGCGTTTTTTCGCGTGTTTGGTGTTGTCTCTTCTAAAAGTTATTTAATAACGTTTTATTGTTGATAATAAAAACCTCTGAGTTGATGTTTTTGGCATCAATACAGATAGGAATGGTTTAACAGCTATCACATTGCACTTAAGATACAAATATAATAAAGATTTACAATATATTTGGAAGGTATATTATTCTAGGATATTTCATAAACTTTTTTAAAACTGCGTCTGATACAGTTCAAATCATTATTTTGCTTGCGGAGTTTGTATTGAAAGTTGTTTTTCATTTGTGTATCTTTATACAATGCTCAAAGCATTGCCCAAGGAAGCTCAAGGACAGATTAATCTGTACAGTTATGGCTGTGTCCTTTGGCAAAACACTACCTCAATTGCTCTGTGTGACAGTGGACGGGTGTGCCGTATGGTAACCAATCACCACCTCATGGTGACCTCGCCCAAACATGATCTTGACCGTTTCCAAGGTAATAAAGTCATTAAACAGTACAATGCTTCCATGAGGATTTTAAATTCTACATTTAACACGAGGAATCAGTTTCACTAATCAAAACAACAAACGAGATACTTATTTTTAATAAGGTATTAATACCTTTAAGAGAAACACCAATTGACTAGTTTAATTCATCGTTCGAGTCTTTATTCCCAGGAGCATTTTGTCAATGGACCAACCAAAAAGCAGAACGGTCTGGAGAAACCGAAAAATAAAGAGGAAATGCCTTAACAAACAGTAAAAAAGTTAATGTCTTAAACAACCAAAAAATAAAAGGCAATGTCTTAAACAACCAATAATAACAGAGGAAATGTCTTATCAAACCTTAAAATAGAACAGAGAATATCTTAAAAAACTAAATTTTAAGAAAAGGGAAAAAACGAAAGTAACTTTGTAGGTGAAAACGTTATCACCAATCTAAAGATAGGAGTTTTAGAAATCTATACCAACCTGCCACTCTCACATTGTATCACAGTGTGGTTACTTATCTTGTGTACCTTTCAAAATTATGTATGATCGGTATAGACACGGAGTCAGGAAACACATAAATAACTATTTTAAACCGTTCTCTGTTTGGAAAGGAGGGACACAGAGGGGTCGTATTATCTGGTCTCAAACAATCTGATACGCCATTCAGGAAATGTAGATGGTATGATTACGTCTGTAGAACAGCGAGAATGGAAGGATCAGTGAACTTTCACAACTGTTCATGATCACGTTGATGAAAGCGAACAGCTAATAGATCTGAAATCTTCATATCCCGCGGTTTTTCTTACTTAAATTGGTTTGTATTTTTTTCGAGATTGAAATCGTTAGACCCTGCTGTTGTTACCTTGACATATTTTTTTATTTCTTCCGCCCTACACACCCACACCACACCTCACCCCTTGTAACAACAACGGCGACAACCCAACTCCAACATGGACTACACACACACACACACACACACACACACACACACACACCGATAAAAAGAGGAACTAATTGTCAAGACATAGAAGTCGATTTGAAACATTTAAAGTCGATAAGCGATATTCTATAAACACTCGCCGTATTTTATGATCTAAGAATAAAACTTTTGACTACCTAAGTATAAAACCTACCGTTTATTTTCAGTTATAAAAATCGTTAGAAAATGGAACGTTTCTCACTGGTAATACAGCTAATAATTAGGCATGTTGGTAGCGTTTCTAATCACCTGCAGTTGTCTACTGTATATAAGCTGACCTTTCGTATTTCGATGGTTTTGTCGGCCTTAACTGCTGATATCGATATTGTACTGCTTATTTAACTCACACGAATAGCGAGCTAGTGAATTAAACAATACTGGTATTTATGTTATCTCATGTTGACATGATTCTACAATAATGTTGTACACGAGTAGTGACTGTGGTAATTGGTTAATAGGTTGTCATGCATTTTGATCTAGGCAACAAATCTACGGAAATAATTTAGTTATCCAAGAGAAAGTTTTCCCATAAACAAGCTATTTTCGTTGATTTTAAGCAGAGTTTGATAAAATAAATTACACATCCTGAACATGAAAACCGATGTTTCACTGTTATGATGTATACACATATTATTTCCATATATCACATAAATATTACTTAACTTTGGCACACCTGCATTTCAAAATGAGTTCTACAAGACGCAGTCTAAGGAAAATCTTTATGACAATTCACACGTTCATAGTTCAATCACTTGGAAAAGAGAAATGATTTTTCAAAGACAAATAAAAGGCGAACTTTAAACTGTTACAAATACCAGAACACATTTCCATTATATCTGTTTGCGGTTTTGATTCCAGTTCTCCGTGTGAGAAATATTGCACGTTTGCCCTTCCTCAACACGTGTCGGTATTACTGTACATTCCATCGCAAGGTAATTCGTACACGCGAGCAGACAAGACAAGACAGTAGGGGTGTGGCTATATATATCCTAGTCACGTTGTTGGGGTTTCGTCAAATAACACACGATGTCTTCTTAAAGAGATAAAGTAATACTTACCAATTTCCATCCAGAATTAATCTTGAGATCCTTTTGTTGAAGTTGGTTTCTAACTTGGAGAGAAAGATAGTCTGGTCACTGTTCCATCAACTATACATCTATCTTAACTAAAAATAAGTTTCTCCAAAGCTGCGAGTATTAATGCCAAAGTAATTATCTGACGTGCTCGCGCTGTGTTGGGACTCTCATATCCACAACAGCAGCCGATACAGTCGGCATGAGTCACGTACGGGATGGCGGCAGACTCCCAGATGTGGCGAAGTATATGGGGACGGTAAATAAGTGTATGTTATGTATCTAAACAAATCCATGCTACATTTAAGTATCAGAGTAAATGTCAAAATGGATTCCATCAAATATGTGAAAGTGTGGCATGGGAAAAAAAATCGCGGAATGTGAAGCAATTCAAAATATTTCAACTAATTTCCTAGTTATGTCCCCTTAACACTTACAGGGACCTAGACATTGGGATTTATTTATCTACATCAACTTAGCCACTAGACAAAGGTCTACAACTTGATAAAGTATACATAATTTGTTGCCATGTCAGCACTGTATTATACAATAACATTCCGGAAATCTGGAAGAATATTTTCCACACGGACAGCTTGGTCTAAACCAAAATACATTTTTTTACTACTTGGACAAGAAATTTTATTCTTATTCCAATAACACCATTTATTTTTAACACTATTTAAGATATCGTCTATTAGTTTGAAAACATATTGGTGCACTTATCATTCAGCCAAATTTGTATTTTTTTTCTATCTATTATGTTGTCCTGTAGACAAATCTTAAAGATAGTTAATGATATTTCCATTCGCTGATTACGAAAGGCGACTAAAATCTACTTTCCTCTTCTCTTCCTTCAAGGTTTTCGTCCTAATGCTCATAGGAACATGTGACTTTTGGTCGCCTAAGTTAGACAGGTTCCATTACCTACTAAACGGAAGCTTAATGCTGTAAGCAACACTCACTGGTTATCCCCTTGTCGGTATATTCTGAATGGGTTGTTACATTGAAGTTAACGGTTCCTTACAAGTGTCCTTGAGTGACTCAGCCATCACAACATTCAAATGTCTATTTAGTTGAACACAAACATATTGTTTATGATAAATCAGAACAGGGTGGACCTCCCCTCGTTTGTACTGTCGTTCTTTAACTATGGCGCCACTAAATTAGCAATTTTAATGACTCATGAATGACTATTATATAAAGGCAACAAACATGGAGCTGACAAAAAAATGTCATGATAATTCAAATTCCATAAAAAATGTGCAAAATATGGACAAAAGAATGATTTACCGAGATAACGCTGAAAGGAGAATAAGACCAGGTGTTCCGGAAGAGTAAGCGGCGTCTTAAGCTTCATCGAAAACACTCACCATGCATATCTTGATCAATCCAAAGAACCAATGTCACGTTCCAAAAATGAGAACAATGTTAACATCACGGGAACCATTCAGTCCGTTAAACGTCTTCACCATCCTGCATCTATTGAATCTGTATAC
This sequence comes from Ylistrum balloti, assembly GCF_031769215.1. Classification (NCBI taxonomy): domain Eukaryota; kingdom Metazoa; phylum Mollusca; class Bivalvia; order Pectinida; family Pectinidae; genus Ylistrum; species Ylistrum balloti. The sequence continues at coordinate 2,106,470 of NW_026782106.1, read as the reverse complement.
ATGTTCCTTATATGTAATGAACATTCTTTCTGAAAATTCAGATTGATATTTATTGTACCGTGGGTAATGCCGAGTTCCTATTTCCTAGGTATCAGTGTTGTTATAAAGTGTATATTTATTGTACTGTGTAATACCGAGGTGTTACCCAGGGTCAGCGATTTTATAAAGAGCATATTTATAGATTTACTACTATTATTGATATGCTGGGCTCAGGTTCTATTGTCTTAGACAAGAGGATAACCCAGAATCACTCCCTCCCTCCCCATTTTATACACACCCTTTCTAACGCATCTAACAAATGTTTAATTGAAGAATTCCCTCCTAGCAGTTATCTCCCTTTGTGGGCGATCTTTTATATTATGTGGTATGATTTTTCGTGGCGAAATGTAGTGGAAGCATCGCTTCGATGGAAACAGTCAAGTCATAAAGTATGAAAATCACTGGATAACTCAAACGATATATTAAACATGTTGATATCTTTAATATACTCGCTATGAACTGGACAAATAATCTAAATAAAAATGTCAGGAAACCGTATGGATTTGAAGGTAGATTAAAGACTGTTACACGAAACTTCTTTTATTATATAGTCGAGTAACACAGAACTGATACATACCTGTTGCCACGAACCAATGGTTGTACTGCCAAATATTACATCATTGATAAATATGATAGTTTGTCACCATGGCGACCAGAGTTGGAGATATATGTGAAGAGAATGGTGGGAACGGAAACGAATGTTGTTGACTCGCGAGGAAATAAAACGACTGTGAGACGAAATGAACTTAGAATACCGGTCAAAGTGATTTCATTTATTGATAGAATTTATGTATAAGAACAAGGATGATTTTGTTCTCGTTGAGCAATTATTATGATATTCCTGTGGACATAAATGACGACGATTGAAAGGTAAAATTTAGCTAGTTCATAACTGATTGTCAAAGGACGGAAATTTTGTTGTAAATGTGGGCCGCCATGTTTAACCTTCACGAACGTCGTCCTCCGTTTCCCGCAGAGCAGAATTCGGACAAGAAATGTTCTAAGTGGCAACCTAGCTTAAAACATATCGATCAAAAACGATTGCAGAATATGAGCAAAAGCGATAATTGAAAAAATTCGGCATAATTCGACCAGGAATCTCTGAAGTGATTGAGTCTTCTGCATCAAAGAGAACACAGAAATAAATAATAACGAAACAGGTATTAAATGATAAATGTTTCTGCAACAACAACTTGTGTAAGATGTCCTGCGAAAACTTTCAGGGCTATTTTCAGCCATCTTTTCGGTGTCATCTTTATCCAGATATGTCCACAGTGCTCAGTCAGACAATGTCGATTAGACTCAGCACTTTGTTTCATCCGCTAACCCCAAGATTGATGCCGAGGTCTTGATGCTAGTCAGTGACTAAAAGTGTCTCTAGTGTGCAGGCTGATTGAGATTCTGATGACCGGAAGTGACGCCATAAGGTCGTAGATGGTAGACGTAAAACTCCAGGTCATACATATGGTTAGGTTTAACATAGTGAAAGGAAATAGCGTAATCACTGATCCCGTCTATTCCCTGAAACACAATATGTTTTAATTACCGCATAGCTTTAATGTTTTTTAAAAGATATAAATAAAACATCTCTTAATGTCATTTCCTTAGGTCAATGGTGGAACCCGTCACAGAAACTTCAAACAACTCGTCGAATTAAGCATTAGCGCGAATCGAGATTCCGCCTCAGAGGAAATGACGGTAGAATTCGAGTGTGGCGACGTCGAGGTGAAAGGTTTTTGGACTGCTGTGTAACGGAAACGGATAGGTGGGGCGGGGGCAGTGTGATGGTATGGGGAGGTATCTCTTTTGCATACCGTACCCCTCTAGTAATTATTGACGGCAATCTAACAGCACAGCGCTACATCAACGAGGTCTTAACTCCTGCTGTTGTTCCATTCTTTGCTGGACACCCAAACGTAGCGTTATTACAACAGGACAATGCACGACGACATACCGCTCGTATCACTACAGACTACCTTCAACATCAGAACATCGCAACCCTTCCGTGGCCCGCGTTTTCCCCGGATCTTAGTCCGATCGAGCATCTTGGGACCAATTGGGTAGGGCTGTGAGAGAGCGACCATAACAGCCCCAGACGCGTCGGCAGCTTGAAATCGCTCTTCAGGAAGAGTGGAGGAACTTCCTCAAATCAAAATTCAACGCCTTATTCGGTATTTGCCTCGAAGATGCCGCGCTTGTGTCGCTGCAAATGGTGGCCACATTAGATATTGAACGTGGTAATTTTGATTTTGGGGGTATGGACATTAGTCACCGGAAATCAAAGTATTCCAATGAAGAGGACGAGGGCAATGAGAAAGACAAGGACAATGTGAAGGACGAGGACAATGAGGAGGAGGACGAGGACGATAAGAAGGACAAGGACGAGGACGATAAGAAAGACGAGGACGACGAGTAGGACTAGGACGATGAGGAGGACGAGGATGAAGACTAATGCGATGATATCTAAAGGAGTAAATACAATTAACAACTGACTTTTGTTGAACAATCTGTTCACATTGATACCAGTAGATGATCTTATCTTATCCTGTGTAATATCTGCTTCATTCGAAACAAAACAATCTTTGTATTATCTAATGAAAAAAGACTCTTAAAAGAAGACCAAATACAGAACATAATACTAGCAAGGCCACTATGAACCTGATCACTGTTTTCTTATTGGTAATGATAAGCCGTTTACTAAAAAAAATGATCTAAATGTCTTTCTCCATCTCAAACTTTTACTTTGAAACGTTCAGTCCAATCCCAAAGTCTCTCTCTCTCTTTGCAGTCAAGTTAAAACTTGTAACATTGTTCACTTAGTGACTTGATATGGTGCATTCTAAAGCGATGTCGTTATTGTAAGTGAAATAAATTGTTTATAATAGACTATGATTCTAGATATACCCTGTTAATCATTATTATTTTTGTATATCCTTTATGTTTTCACTTATGAACCAATATACAACATACAAATATAATATACCTACCTTATTTTTGCCATGAAAAGCGTCGAATCTATAAAACCAGCTCGGGTAATCGCCTGATAAATGTAATTCTGGAGTGAAGCAATGAAATCTTGTTCTTCCCAAAGAATCGCTTGAGTTGCCGATTTTTACTCCGATATTTTCCATACATCGACCAATTTCCAGGTCCTCATTTTCACCGACGTTGTTGCATATTTTGGTGTTGTTACCCTTCTGAATCAGCCTTCGTAGCGCCTCTTTACTGAGAACGTACCCCGCCCCTCCGCTAAGGTAACCTTGTTTTAAATACCTTCCGAAATGGTGTCCAAAATAGACGGGGTCCTTTGGCGATTGTGACGTTAGAAAATAGCGAAGATTTTCTAGTATAACGTAGGTATCATCATCAGCTTTCATAAACCAATCTGCGTCATTATAATGATTGTCGTAAATATACTTAAATGCTTGCATAGTTTTTTCAGTCAAATGTTGCCGGCCCTCGGAGACGTTTAGTCCGACGGTCGGAAAACTCTTGTCAGTAGTTGAACTAATATATAATACTACGTTACATCGTTTGGCCCATGTGTGTTTTATGTGAATCGTTTTAACATGAAGATTTTGCGGACTTGTCATCACCCAACACAACACACGTATCCGCCTCTTTAAATCCTCGGCAATGTTGGTGTTATCTGCAAAAAGCGATATAATCACTTAGTTACTATATTTAATAAACCTGTGAAATAATGCATTGTCTTGTGTCACAGTAAATCTATCGTTTGTTAGGTTCATTCTAATGAAAACTAATTTGCATGATCAATACTAGCAATTAAATAGATGACTACGATGATATTGGAGAATATTTAAGCAATGTTACTATTAGGTCAACAGATTAAGATGCCTCAAAACGAAAGCAGGGATGATTAGCACAATTTTCTTTTTAGAAAGATGCATTTTGAAACATACAGATGATTTGACAGAACAAATAAATAAACAGAAGTCTTCAGATGGAGTCAGCATATCATTCAATCTGTGAGAGAACGGCGATGTCGGGGATCAATACAGATGTCAATTGGAATCAATACATAAACATGTGACATATGTAATGTAAAAGGACATCATCAACCGGAGAGTAACATGTTGTTATCAGTATGAACACAATCAAACTTCACCGTGATGATATTTTGAATCTTGAAAGACGATCGATTGATTTTCTTGGATGACTTTGCCCTCCCCAGTGTGACTTGTATTGTTTCTGTCAAACTTTGTTTGACGCAGGAACGTCTGTGCTGACTTAGGATAAAGTATGAGTAATGTAGAGAGTATTCCTATTACTATGCCACAACAAAACGCGAAGAGTACGCAGCTGAAAATTCTGAAACCTGAAAACATAAACCGAAACATTGATATTAGTTCTGTACAATGAAGCCTACTTCTGATTACTGATATTCAAGTCATATGTAAAAGGTCAGAAAGGGGCATATATTCCCAGATGTTTGAAAATAAAATGCACAAAACAATTGATCATTTTAACTTCATACCACAAATTTATACCGAACAATCCCTTCAGTCATTCATGTTTGTTCTCATTAAATAAAAATTTCCAAAAATGTATATATTGACAATTTTTGTGTTTCAATAACAGTATTGATGATATAAGTATTATGAAAACCTATAGTTCTGGTATACATGTAGGCGTATAGGACAATACACTATATATACAATAATATAGTTTAAGCACGCGACAACTGCTCAAAAACAGTCAAATAACAATACTGTATACATTCATATATTGGAACAGATGGGATATCCCCAGAAACAAGACAATGATAAAATATTAAATTGATTACAGAAATATATTTACAAAAATAAACATATACAGAACATACTAACTACACTCTCCGAACACGTCCTCTAGAAGGTCGTTAAAACACCATTATTAGCACTTTTTTTGTACATTAAGTATATCATCTTCGATCTTAATAAATCATCCTATCAATGGATTTAACGTACCTTTTCTCAGGGCCATAGTGTGTAGTGGATGAAGGTAGTTAACAAATAACGATCCGCAGGGCTCTGACAGTTCACCATGGACATGCGTATCGACTGATTGTAATATCACCACCGACAACTGATGGTAGTGTCATGTCAGGGTGCTCTTTCTTTCACGCTTACATCTTATAATGTAGCGTGTTTAAAGAACTAGAAACATATCTATAAACAGTGACTATGAAATATATTCTATATACTAATAAATTTACTTTTAGGAATAATTGGGGGGAGCAGTGGGGCAGAAGGGGGCAGACGAGGAAAAAAGGATACTCCCTAACGGCATAACATTCGATGGGCCTAAATGCGCTGGCCACATATTAAATCTAACAGGTATTTCAGATTTTAAACAGTCAAGAGCACATTAAATATCTATGTATTAAAAATAATGCTAAAATTAAAACTGTTCCCGGTGTTCATTTGTATTTTTTTTATCTTTAATCATTTTCAATAGGACTATGATTTTTGATGAACCATTTTCTTTTTCAAAATTGGAAAGGTAAAGTCCCATTCTCAGATTTCAACATATTTCCATTTTTATCTTAATTTACACTAAGCAATCTATATTTAATGTAGTCCAATTTGGTTTGCTCAATTGATCTAGGTTAGAGTCGGTAATCGTTATTTAACGCCGTGGCCATACATTAGCAAAACAAGATAAACAACATTTCTAGCTATTTTGTGTTTTGTTGTGTTTTTGGTAATCGGTGATATGGCGTGGAAACGTATATACAAATTTTGCATGCGATATCACACGGAAACAATATATTAATAAACTGCTTAACTAACGTACATGGAAAACGACAACAAGAAAGGCTGTAAAATCTTGAAGGTACATCTATTTAACCAGAATTTCTCATGATTTATATTCCACTTTGTGACCTTTTATCTAAATTGTTTTTAGTTTCGGAACCCTATCAATTTCAAAACAGTCTAATGACAAAAGTTTAAATCATTTAAGAATAGACTTTCTATTTTGTTAAGGTTACTGAGGGACACTATAACTCTGTAAATTTTATGTAACTAGCTTCGTATTTAATTCACTTCTAGTTCAATTGTAGTTACCCCCTACTTCACACCAAACGTCAGTGTGAGGCATGTTTTCCTTTTAATCTTGTATTTTGCGATAGTAGGAAAGCAATGGTTTTAATGATTACTGACAATATGTTGATAACTGTTCAGTTGGGGACAAAGATTATCAGCTTTACATTTCACCCACTATTTCATGAACGACACAAGTTCCACTAATCTTAAATATCTATGACAAGATTCGGGATACAATATCTAAAATTGTCATACAAGTTCCTTATATCAAAGTTTGTAAATATCATGGGGTGGCGTTACTTTTGCACATCCGGGGGATGTTGAGGAAAGGGGGAGGGTATAGACATTGACGTTGAAGATGAAATTATTCAGAATATCTTAACTTCGGTATGGTCTCATAAGATAAGTAAAACACCAAAAAGTGTGTTATGTGGATTATCTTATCCCCAAACTAAACAGCAACTCACGGGAAAGGTGATTTGATCGAATCGTTGAACGAAAGTTGGAGAGTTCACAAAAAAAAAAAAAAAAAAAAAACCGCGGGAAATTTTCATTAGCTTCCAGCGTAAAAAGTCTATACTGCACGATATGCAATTGATAGAAGTATAACCAGAAACAAACTGCAGAACATTTCAGGTACATATTTCGAAGAAAGTTTAATTGGTTATTTTCGCAAAACCCTTGGAAATAGTTGAATCTGAAATACGTTGACGACTGAATGTCATTGGTGACAAATTGCTTACCTAAGTAACAGTTTATGTTAAAGGACTGTTGGAAGTAGTAGTTGTCTATATAATATATGTGCAAATCGTTGATGAAGGAGTGTTGAGGAGTTCAGAACAACAGAAATACAATGTGTCAACGGGAAATCGTGGGTATATTGAGCTGTGAGAGAATGGAATGGATCAATGCTTGGCTTAATTTAAAAAGGGTTTAGTATTCTGATTCAATAATTGCTGTTGTTTTGTATTGATGTAGTCTGAATTATGATGTTTTTAAGCCGAAAGATTGTAACATGAACTGGAAATCTTTAGCTTTGAATTAATTTATAATGATTTTACATAGGATCATCATATTACATTGTGCTAGATAAATCATTCGTGTGTTGACTAAGAGATATACACCTGCGTATAAAATAGCGTAAAGGAAACAGTTTAGGCAACAACTAAGTTTTAAAATTCTTTATGTCTGAAAAAGTGATTGTAAGTTTCTTCATTAACACTTCACTTTCTTTTTATAAAAAGATATTTCTGCATGTTTCCAAAAGAACAAGGATAAAGTAATTCACCGACATAATAGGCACAAAAATATGATACTACCAATGAAAACACCCAAATTTACATGGCTGGTGTCATCGATGAAGCAGAAGACGCTTACTCTTCCGGAACGCCTGATCTTGTTCTCCTTGTGCTTTTACAGGAGTCTCCGTGTGAATCTTTCCCTTGTTAATATTTTGCTCTAGTTTTATGGAATTTGTGTTTGGATTGTGATTATGTTGTCATGTTGGTATTTTCTTGATTTTTCAGTAAAGACAACCATTCTGCATTGTCATACTATTTAAATATTGTACTGTTGTGTTATGGCATAAATAATCGTGTAAATGACAGGCGTTTGCGGGCAAACATACCTTATTGCACACATAAACATCACAACAAGACAGTTCTTTGCCTTCCCTTTGCAATTTGCTGTGCTATGCCGATTGCAATTTGATTAAATCCAAAATGATTTTTTTTTATTATCGACAGCATAATTGCAATATGGAACAACAATTTTGACGGAGTGGCGATCCATCAATGTTTCTATGTCCACAATCGTGACTTTAAGATGATCACGCGCTGTCATGTTTATACAGTGGCATTGCCATGTAAATAAACAGCTGATATATTTATGGTGTCATTCCATGGTCTCATTATTAAATTTATTAACTTATGAAGCTGAGTTGCGAAGTTCTGTTTTGTTTTACGAAATTTTACGCGGCAAAGCCATACCAGAAGGTACTCAGATGAACAACAAGGCTTGGAAATAAAGCTGAGATAGTAAGAGCAGTAGACAGGACAGAAAAGTATAAAACAGATAGTAAGAGCAGTAGACAGGACAAAAAAGTATAAAACAGATAGTAAGAGCAGTAGACAGGACAGAAAAGTATAAAATAGGGATAGTAAGAGCAGTAGACAGGATAGAAAAAGAATAAAACAGAGAAAGTAAGAGCAGTAGACAGGACAGAAAAAGTATAAAACAGAGATAGTGAGAGCAGTAGACAGGACAGAAAAATATAAAACAGGGATAGTGAGAGCAGTAGACAGGACAGAAAAAGTATAAAACAGGGATAGTAAGAGCAGTAGACAGGACAGAAAAGTATAAAACAGGGATAGTAAGAGCAGTAGACAGGACAGAAAAGTATAAAACAGGGATAGTAAGAGCAGTACACAGGACAGAAAAAGTATAAAATAGGGATAGTAAGAGCAGTAGACAGGACAGAAAAAGTATAAAACAGGGATAGTAAGAGCAGTACACAGGACAGAAAAAGTATAAAATAGGGAGAGTAAGAGCAGTAGACAGGACAGAAAAAGTATAAAACAGGGATAGTAAGAGCAGTACACAGGACAGAAAAAGTATAAAATAGGGAGAGTAAAGAGCAGTAGACAGGACAGAAAAGTATAAAATAGGAATAGTAAGAGCAGTAGACAGGACAGAAAAAGTATAAAATAGGAATAGTAAGAGCAGTAGACAGGACAGAAAAAGTATAAAACAGGGATAGTAAGAGCAGTAGACAGGACAGAGCAGGACAGAAAAGTATAAAACAGGGATAGTAAGAGCAGTAGGACAGGACAGAAAAAGTATAAAACATGGATAGTAAGAGCAGTAGACAGGACAGAAAAAGTATAAAACAGGGATAGTAAGAGCAGTAGACAGGACAGAAGTATACAGGACAGAAAAAGTATAAAACAGGGATAGTAAGAGCAGTAGACAGGACAGAAAAAGTATAAAACAGGGATAGTAAGAGCAGTAGACAGGACAGAAAAAGTATAAAATAGGGATAGTAAGAGCAGTAGACAGGACAGAAAAAGTATAAAACAGGGATAGTAAGAGCAGTAGACAGGACAGAAAAAGTATAAAACAGGGATAGTAAGAGCAGTAGACAGGACAGAAAAAGTATAAAACAGGGATAGTAAGAGCAGTAGACAGGACAGAAAAAGTATAAAATAGTAGGGATAGTAAAGAGCAGTAGACAGGACAGAAAAAGTATAAAACAGGGATAGTAAGAGCAGTAGACAGGACAGAAAGTAAAAACAGTATAAAACAGGATAGTAAGAGCAGTAGACAGGACAGAAAAGTATAAAACAGGGAGAGTAAGAGCAGTAGACAGGACAGAAAAAGTATAAAACAGGGATAGTAAGAGCAGTAGACAGGACAGAAAAAGTATAAAACAGGGATAGTAAGAACAGTAGACAGGACAGAAAAGTATAAAACAGGGATAGTAAGAGCAGTAGACAGGACAGAAAAAGTATAAAACAGTATAAAACAGGACAGAAAAAGTATAAAACAGGTAAGAGCAGTATAAAACAGACAGGACAGAAAAAAAGTATAAAACAGGGATAGGATAGTAGTAGAGCAGTAGACAGGACAGAAAAATAAAATAGTATAAAACAGGACAGAAAAAGTATAAAATAGGAAAGAGCAGTAGACAGGACAGAAAAAGTATAAAACAGGGATAGTAAGAGCAGTAGACAGGACAGAAAAGTATAAAACAGGGATAGTAAGAGCAGTAGACAGGACAGAAAAAGTATAAAACAGGGATAGTAAGAGCAGTAGACAGGACAGAAAAAGTATAAAACAGTGATAGTAAGAGCAGTAGACAGGACAGAAAAAGTATAAAACAGGGATAGTAAGAGCAGTAGAAGGACAGTATAAAACAGGGATAGTAAGAGCAGTAGACAGGACAGAAACGTATAAAACAGAGATAGTAAGAGCAGTAGACAGGACAGAAAAAGTATAAAACAGAGATAGTAAGAGCAGTAGACAGGACAGAAAAGTATAAAACAGAGATAGTAAGAGCAGTAGACAGGACAGAAAAAGTATAAAACAGGGATAGTAAGAGCAGTAGACAGGACAGAAAAAGAATAAAACGGAGATAGTAAGTGCAGTAGACAGGACAGAAAAGTATAAAACAGGGATAGTAAGAGCAGTAGACAGGACAGAAAAGTATAAAACAGAGATAGTAAGAGCAGTAGACAGGACAGAAAAAGTATAAAACAGGGATAGTAAGAGCAGTAGACAGGACAGAAAAGTATAAAACAGGGATAGTAAGAGCTGTAGACAGGACAGAAAAGTATAAAACAGTGATAGTAAGAGCAGTAGACAGGACAGAAAAGTATAAAACAGGGATAGTAAGAGCAGTAGACAGGACAGAAAAAGTATAAAACAGGGCAGTAGACAGGACAGAAAAAGTATAAAACAGGGATAGTACAGAGTATAAAACAGTAGACAGGACAGAAAAAGTATAAAACAGGGATAAAACAGAGATAGTAAGAGCAGTAGACAGGACAGAAAAAGTATAAAACAGGGATAGTAAGAGCAGTAGACAGGACAGAAAAAGTATAAAACAGAGATAGTAAGAGCAGTAGACAGGACAGAAAAAGTATAAAATAGGGATAGTAAGAGCAGTAGACAGGACAGAAAAAGTATAAAACAGGGAGAGTAAGAGCAGTAGACAGGACAGAAAAAGTATAAAACAGAGATAGTAAGAGCAGTAGACAGGACATAAACGTATAAAACAGAGATAGTAAGAGCAATAGACAGGACATAAACGTATAAAACAGGGATAGTAAGAGCAGTAGACAGGACAGAAAAAGTATAAAACAGGGATAGTAAGAGCAGTAGACAGGACAGAAAAAGTATAAAACAGGGATACTAGTAGTAAGAGCAGTAGACAGGACAGAAAAAGTATAAAACAGGGATAGTAAGAGCAGTAGACAGGACGGAAAAGTATAAAACAGGGATAGTAAGAGCAGTAGTCAGGACAGAAAAGTATAAAACAAGGATAGTAAGAGCAGTAGACAGGACAGAAAAAGTATAAAACAGAGATAGTAAGAGCAGTAGACAGGACAGAAAAGTATAAAACAGGGATAGTAAGAGCAGTAGACAGGGCGGAAAAGAAAAGGTTGATATCCAAAGTGTTGCAATGGGAAATATTAACTTTGGTTTCTCTAATATCCTTTAGGTAGAAGACACAAAAGACAAATAATGACCTCAAAGGGATACCCTCTTCAACGGTTTTTATGATAGTCATATCTCATTATTCATCGTGACATTGTTAATTGTTTTCAATATTGATTTCTCGAAGCTTTATAGTTCAAAACAAAGTCCGTCTTTTATATCTTGACACATGCTCAAATAAGTGTCTTTTGTTATCTTGGTGTTGGTGACATATGGTGTCGGATATTGTCATAGTCCAGCTAACCTGTCAGCACTCCAATGGTTACATCCTGGTCAGAGCGATAATACTAAGGTACAAACGAATTTATATGCTTGGTCTAAAGCGGGTTTCAGGAGAAAAAAAACACATGTACGCTTCCTAGAAGATTACCAATGAGCGACAACCAACTTCAACGACAATACAACATACCGTTATGCGACCTCGACATTCGTATCCTGTTCACTAAGTCGAGTTTGATTGGAAGATTATGTTTAAATGTAGATTTCGCATATACTTCGAAAATGAATATGATGATTATTTAACTCTTAAACAGATTGTCCAGAACTCTGAGACATCGGATTTCTCAAGCATTGGTCCTCTGAGATGACACACCTCAGTGGTCCTGATTAATGCTTTATTCATATTACTATCACATTCGCTGTTTAGAGATTATTGATTATATGATCATTTCGATATCACACGCCTTATCAGTCCGAGAGTCCTTATAAATTAGCCAGAGGACTAGAAGGCTTATTAGGAGTGTGATATCAAACTCGTCATATAATAGCTATTTTGTCATATTTTTTTCCCTCTTGAACTCATCAAACTCGACAATTCTTACCACACGTTCTTCTAAAATTGCTTTGGCATCATTAGTCCTAGACGCCATGTTTAGCTATTTACGTTCGCAGACGACAGCTGAATCACTAATAAGCGAAACCAATCTAGAAACGGCACCATCCAGAAATTTGAGTGAGACGAAAAACAACCCACATTTTTTTCCAGGACAACAATATTTATATTAAAATCAGGTAGGGATAAGCGGGAGAAGCAAAATTTTGAAAAATGAGAGGGGTTTTCACATAGCATTCTAGTGGTTTTGACACCACTTCTGGGGTGTTATATCACTTTAGGGGAGTGATATCACTTCAGGGGAGTGATATCACTTCGGGGTGTGTGAAATCACTTCATGGGGTGTGATATCACTTCAGGGTGTGTGATATCACTTCGGGATGTGATATCACTTCGGGGGTGTGATATCATTTCGGGGTCGTGTTATCACTTCGGGATGTGATATCACTTCGGGGGTGTGATATCACTTCGGGGTCGTGTTATCACTTCGGGATGTGATATCACTTCGGGGGTGTGATATCACTTCGGGGATCTGATATCACTTTGGGATGTGATGTCAATTCGGGGCTGTGATATCACTTCGGGGTGTGTGATATCACTTCATTAGGTGTATAATCACTTCAGGGTGTGATATCACTTCTGGTGTGTGATATCACTTTAGGGGAGTGATATCACTTTGGGGTCGTGTTATCACTTCTGGTGTGTGATATTACTTCATTGGGTGTGATATCACTTCGGGGGTGTGTTATCACTTCGGGGGTGTGTTATCACTTCGGGGATGTGACATCATTTCGGGGGTGTGATTTCACTTCAGGGGAGTGATATCACTTCAGGGTGTGTGATATCACTTCATTGGGTGTATAATCACTTCAGGGGTGTGTTATCACTTCTTGGGTGTGATATCACTTCTGCGGTGTGATATCACTTTAGGGGTGTGATATCACTTCGGGGATGTGACATCATTTCGGGTGTGAAATATCACTTTAGGAGTGTGTTATCACCTCAGGGTGTAATATCGCTTTAGGGGTTAGATATCACTTTAGGGTTGAGAGTCTGATATCAAATACAGACTTGTCACACATACAAACACGGTGTTATTGGTATTAAACACATGATAAATGTTATTATAACATAAGCTACTCCATATACCCAGAACGTAGAATTTGATATCAGTATCATGGCTACCAAATAACGAAATCAGCAGAAAAATAGCTGCTTTCAAAACGAGTTCGAATTAGAAAATACGCTTTATAGCTGTATCGTCCTTCTGGGACTTCCATTCATCGACATGTTCAACACTTGTTGGTAAAACTTGTCATGCAGTACATATTTTCATTTCTGTAAAATATGAAGCAGTTTCGAGTTTAGATTACGAATCTAGTACCGATACCATGCACCAATAAAATATTCAGTAAATATTGCAATGCTTGTCCATTCTATATATAACTGTTATATAACAAACGTTCTCATGAACAATGACCTTGTGTAGCTCCCAATGGACAACCTGCTGCAATAGATTGTTGATAAACTGATGTTATCTGAAATGGATTAGTAGTTACGATAAGAATAAGACTTAACAACATCGCTGTGTACAATACAGTTTAATAGAGAAACAAAACCCCTGATTAACAAAGGTAAACATAAAATCAGGAGCGATCACGTGATCAATTAGTCAACATTTTAAAACAAATCAATGTTTTTCAGAATGTTTATTTAATGTGTTGTTTTGTATTCAGTGGGGTATATTTGATTTATTGCAATACATTAATATATGTATCTTGTTTTATTTTTTAAAGGAATTTTTCTTTAATGACAATTTAATTTCTCTAACAGTTAGATGTGATGTTTTCAGTAAAGTAAGAAAGTAGCAAGATACGGCTAAGCAAGAAAATACCCTTAGAAAAAGTTCTAATATCAATAAGTACAAATGTAACGAATGATCTAGTTATCAGAATGAGAATGAGCCAAAAAAAAAAACAAACAAACAAACAAAAAACAAAACAAAAAAAAAAAAAACAGCAAAAAACAAGAATTATCTTTTATACACATATCACTGGCAAAGAAACGATCGAAGCGAATGTCACAGAACAGTAGGCGATAGCAGGCAAGAAACAAACTTTACCACTGTTTTTCTAGAAGTAGAAGTCAAATTACAAACTTAAATTCCCAATGTTCTCCAATTGTAACTGGTCAGTGCTTAGGCCTGATAAAAACTGGCAGGTTGCCACCTTGGATTCTGACAGCTGTATGTATGAAGTCATCGACCAAAAAACAATTATGCATATATTTGTTTACTCACACATTTACTGCAAAACAGAACTCAAAAGAATGATACCGCATATATATACATATATATATATATATTGGTTCTGCGGGAGCTTTCTCTCAAAACAAAATCTTGCAACACAGATTATAATCAGATACAGTAAAACCTGTAGTATGCTACTTTCCTTCTCCTTCTAGGGCTCGTCAGTGATGTTAAGAGCCTAAAATTTGAAACTAACAGACGATTGAGGGAGATTAAAGAAGAGGTCAAAATAAAAGTTAACATAAGGACTACAGGGACGGGACATCATGTTTATCAAAATGAAACGTGTGCAAAAAGGAAAATAAAATGATAATAAGCCTACAGACGGACAGAAATAAGAGAAAGAAAACAAAGAGCGATCACTCTACCAAGGCTTGTTAAGACGAAACCTCTACTAGCGAAAACAATGCTATATGATTTCACGAAAAAGGCTTATAAAGAGATCAGTCAAAAGTTAAGTGAATAATACAGCGGAAAAAGATAAAGATACAAAAGACTTCAACTTTTCAACACAATTGTTCCTGTTGTACAATCTTCTATATGTCCGGACCGTTCCAATATTACTTGCGATAACCTGTGATATATGCGGGTAGGATTATCACGTTTCTGATTCACTATTAGCACATGTAATCTATCTACTCTTAAGGCCAGACATGCATGCTACTTGATAGGCGATTGCTTAAAATCCTATTAAAATTTTTATTATCATGTAAAACATAAATAGCTTCATGCTGACACCCTTCGAACACGGACCTCCGCTGTATTGAGATTGTTCTTTTCATTTTCTTTAGTGTCTGATACATCTTTTGTCACTGGTTCAGGGTTTTGTTCATTGTTATCACCATAAACATGTATTAACAGTCTTTGTCCTTCTTCTGTCTCCTTGCTCGCGTCACACTCCTTGTCGTCTTCATTTGGAGTCATTGTCTTTGGTACTGATATAACACACGGATCCGCTGGTGAGGAATCACTCTTCACTGATATAGTATCATCACCATTCTTTATACTTTCGTTGTCTTCAGAAGAACTACTATCGGAAGTATTATTTATGGACAAGGACTGTTCAATGCTGCTTACACACGAAGCGAAACCATTGGCACCAATACTTTTTACTCCGAGATCCAGCAACGTCTTCAAGCTCTGGAGCGCCTCGGAAGTCCTTTTGGAAATATCCTCCAGGTTAGCCATTCTTTGATTTGCACTTTGTAAGGACAGCTTCATACACTGACCTTTCTGTGATATACCGTCCAGTCCGAGATTTAGCTTCTCTGTTCTATAAGTTATTGGAAAATATCCAATTAGTAAGCGTGAATGTGTACATGTTTTCATTCCAAAATCATTATATAACATCTATATTTCAGAACAATTTCAGTGTTCTGCTTTTGTGAATGAAAGTAATAATAAGAAATTGTTTAATAAAGTGTATATCGTTACCTTTCATCTATAACACGTATTCTTTCCGCTTGTGATGACCGGAAGTCCGTATCTGTTTGCCGGAAGTAATCTTCTACACATTCTGACTCAAACTCATGTAGGTGATCAGTATCCTTGTGGGACAAAAATAGTTCTGTGGAAGAAAGGAGATGATGGGACTACGACAAAAATATATATTTAGCCAATACGTGTTGCAATATTATATATAATTACACCAGTTAAAAAGCATTGTAAAATGCTGTATCAATGCATATATTAAGAATTACGAATTTGCTTTGAATTAGAAATAGACTCGATCGCTTAACAGATTACGAATTGTATAGTAATAATGAAACATGGTTGATATTCAAGAGTATCATGCATAGTGTATCCGAATGATAACTGTACAATCTGGGAGAAAATAAATTAAGTCGGACAGATGTACTTACTCAAGCCGTTCTCAAACTTTGAGTCTGTCCCCTTACATCGTCGAATAAGGTATCTTACGCTGAGGAATATGTGACTGATGAACACCAATGGAGCTGGTAAGATGGGGCACATTTTGTATCTCATAACAAGCATATATTGCTGAAACTTCCATATCTCTTTTACATTGGACACGTTAGCGATAAAAGTAGCGCTGCAATGGTAAATACAATAATATCAATAAATGGTCACACAGGCTGGTAATGAACTTCTTCTTACCAATGTATCTTATCGCTTGTTTATCTATCTACTCTTTTGATAATATCAATAAATGGTCACACAGGCTGGTAATGAACTTCTTCTTACCAATGTATCTTATCGCTTGTTTATCTATCTACTCTTTTGATGATATCAATAAATGTTCATACAGGCTGGTAATTAACTTCGCTTGTTTATCTGTCTACTCTTTTATTTGTTTTAATGTGTTTTAGGTATTAATGTCTGTAATTGGAAAGTTGCTTACTGATAACGGTGTTGTGTACGGGAGTGATATCCTAGATAGAAGAAAGCTATATATTGTATGGAGGAAGAGATACAAATTAAAAAAACAAACAATAAACAGATATGACTTTTAGAAAATTACCAATTCTACTTTTTTGATATGCTATAAATTTGTTTTTCAATTTTTTTGTTTTTGTTTTGTTTTTATTTTGCTGTGTGTGTGTGTGTGTGTGTGTGTGTGTGTGTGTGTGTGTGTGTGTTGTGTTATAATAACATACGCAAACCAACAAAAGCACCACAACGTGTTATTCTTGATTTAATTTTCAAAATTCCTTTTAATCTATGAAACGTTCTGAGTGATTCATGTACCATCAAACCGAACAAAACTAAAGAACCATTTACACGGACCCTGAAAAAGTATAAAGATAATGAGACCAGACGTTTCGGAAGAGTGATCGTGTCCTGCTTCAGCCATGTCACCCAACATGAAAGTTTGGTCATTTTAAGTAATTAATGTCATGTTCCAATGGACAAAGTACAAACAACAACGAAACCATCAGGCAAACTAACGAGCATCAATCATAATATAACGATTATATTATCTTTATCAATCTGTATCTCTGGAAACCCGATAATTATCTGGCAGTTGCCGACATCTTGCCAGACAATCGTGATATTTGGAGTTTGTACAAAAGCCCCAGAAGCAAATAGTACCTTTCAATACCAATTTCGAATTAGATGCACTAGAGCTAAATAATGAATTAAGCTGTATCATTCAGCTTTTTTGCCCTTTTTAATGGACTCGATAATGACGATAAGTTTCTATAATTCGAAATCTAGGCGACAACTGATGAAGACCAAATTTGTTAATCCAGGAGCAGAGTAATACTCAACGGGGAATTTGCAACAATCACGCTTATAGCGTTTGGTGGAAAGTTTGATTTGTTTGATTTTAGGATTAGATCAAAGTCAAAGACAAACGTAGAAGTATGACGTGTGCTTGACTTTCTGGTGGGTTTATATGGTGGGCACAGACAAAACATTTCTTGTTATCTAGATAAAAAACATTATTAATATTTTTCTAAATTTTAAATTGAATGACTTTGCAAGGTTTGTGGGTATTTGCTAAGCGCTGCGATAGATTCAGCGTCATGTGGAAAGCAAAATGAGACAGATATGCCACTTGTCTGTTGATCTATTCATCAAACTCGACAAAAATATTTTCGTCCAGAAATTCATTCGACTTTTACGATATCATTCCATATATAAATTCGTCTTTGATTTAGGCGTATTTTCACGAAGTACGCTTTTATTTGTACCACTGTTCACAACTGAAGAGAAAGATATCATAACCTCAGAATGAAGGGGGTTGTTCTGCTTTGAAATGGGTTTAGTAGTAGAAATGGAGTTCAAGCCGGTCATATCTCATTTGGAGCTTTCTAAAATCCTCAAATAAATACTTTCACTTCACAACAGTCTTGCAACAAGACTATTCTTAATTTGATTGTCGGTTAACATCCAACAATTCATCTTCGAGACTTACTTGAAGCGGGCGATTAACATGTTGACGAGTAGGACATAGATGAGGAGAAGATAAACACACATGAAGGCAGGAGCGACCCAGGACCCGTATGTACAGCCACCAGGGTGATTGTCGGGATCATAACACGCTAGGGAAAATAAAGAAAAAAAGTGAAGGAAATATGAATGTATTATTTGGAGAATATTAATTACATAATAATCATTATTCCAGCTCCTACAAAGAGCGGTAAGAATGAAATGTCGTAAAGCTACTACATTTGTAACTAATTACAATTTCATGATATTAATAACCCAATTAGAATTATTCATGGCAACAAAACTCATAAATGACATGTCAACAGAATCTTAAACTCCTGGAATATTCTATAATGTATTGTTTTTTTGGCATTTTGAGCTATAAAGACATCTTGTGGTAACGTGTCTATTTAGAGGTAACAACAAGGAAAATGAAAAGTCAATAGGAACGCTTGATAAATGTTCACCGAGAACGAATCTGGGAGTCCCAGAAGGGTAAGCTTTTTCTGCTTAATTAATGGTACCACCAATGCAAATATACCCGATAGGTCAATTAATTGAGAATCAGATACAGCAACGAGACTTTCTCACTTAGCAACGAGTTTTGAACGCATGCGGGTTCATACCGCACAAAGGTACGAAATATTGAGGTCATGCTGGTGACCAAATAACCTCATTATTAGGTATGTTAAGTTGAGGCATCATAAATAAATATTGTGATATCGTATAGGAGTGATATTTTCACTATTTTTTCCACATTACAATAAAGTGATCGCGAAAATTAAGCACCTGAAACAATGGGACAAGCGTATATATGATGTCCTTTTACATCGATAGCGCGAACTTTTGATTCATTGATATATAATTAAGTCTTTTTAAAGAAACAAATCCAGTGAAGGTTTCGACCCTCGTAAATCACCAGCTATACGGTATTAGGACAACACTTAAAATATTGAGTCAGCTGCAACATGTCAGCATTTTGGGTGGAGAAAAAACCCTCTTAAATGCATTAACGATATATATCTTACTGTCGATTTCGTGAGCAAACAACTCGCCGTAGATCATCCAATAGGGGTAGAAGAAGACGTTCCGGACGAGTTTCCAGGAGGGCTCTTCATGTTGAAAATGTATCGACTGTCTGACGATTCCAAACGTTATCACTACTATGACCATGATGACGGTAAAGTAACACATGTCTATGAACTACAAATTAAAAAAAATACACAGTTTTAGAAAATGAGTTTATAAATACATATTAGTTTAAACTTAAAACTCGATGTGAGGGACAAACTCGACAACGTTTGTTAGTAAACATAGAATTTCCACTAAATTAAGATGTTATCAAAGACATACAAAATATCACGATGTCGGATACTTTCATAAGAACACAGTTTGCATTTATGTACTTAATTGAGCAATTAAATTTGACATTCATCGAAACTGTTTTATTCTGGTTTATGAAAACACCAATACATAAAAACGAATACCAACATGTGGAAACATCATTAACGAAATTCGCTGAAATTGGGGCAATTAAAACCACTCACCAATTTGGCCATTATCTTTATGTACGGTCCGAGGTATCTGTTGACTGATATCATCTGTAGAATTCTTGGGTACCAGAACACAATATTTATTGTGTATAAAATACGGGCGTCTCGTAAAGTGGCCGGTATAAATCGTAAAGTTACTGCCATGGCAAAGCTTGTTAAAGCCATAGTGTCCCATATGTTCCATTTCTGGCTGAAGTACAAATTCATCTTCTTTGTAAAGTTGACTGGTTCTGATGCTATGATCTGAAAACAGAAATGACATTGTATATGCAGATTGATTTATACAGGTTCACCACTCCTTATGTCAGTTAAGGAATGTTTGGTAACCAGATACCATTAGGGAAACAACAATTGTGAAACTATGAAGACACAATCATTTGTTCTAAGTGGTGTGAAAGTTCATAAACAAACAGATATGTCACATTTCGGTCGAAGTTGAATTAACTTGTTTTTTCTACTTATGATTTTTGATGATAATTCCATAGATCCTGTTATAAGTGGAATTTGTCATGTGTAGACGCGATACATTCTGCAGAATGCATGTCACGATATGTTCAACTTTATATGGTCGGCACGTCATACTTTTTATTTACCGGTCTGATTTTGTCCAGTGCTGTATAATTATTGGGTCGGTACGTCATACTTTTGACTTACCGATCTGATTTTGTCCAGTGCTGTATAATTATTGGGTCGGTACGTCATACTTTTTATTTACCGGTCTGATTTTGTCCAGTGCTGTATAATCATTGGGTCGGTACGTCATACTTTTGACTTACCGATCTGATTTTGTCCAGTGCTGTATCATTATTGGGTCGGTACGTCATACTTTTTATTTACCGGTCTGATTTTGTCCAGTGCTGTATAATTATTGGGTCGGTACGTCATACTTTTTATTTACCGGTCTGATTTTATCCAGTGCTGTATAATTATTGGGTCGGTACGTCATACTTTTGACTTACCGGTCTGATTTTGTCCAGTGCGGTATAATTATTGGGTCGGTGCGTCATACTTTTGACTTACCGATCTGATTTTGTCCAGTGCTATAGTGGCTACATACACCATGACTACCATTTCTTGCCACTTGGGTTCCGGGTAGGTTCTCACAAGGACAACGTATGTGTAGCACATAAGGAACAGAATATAGCTCATCTGTAACAACAATCAGAAATGTTTGATATTTCAGACCTAACCAGGAAACGAAAATGTTTATTAACCCTGAGTTCAGTCAAAATGGGGTTATAGTTCCTGTCTCCAGAGAAATTGACATCGTACCCCAAACTACTGAGAATTCCCATAAGCACGATCGCTAGCAATTTTGTTGTACCAAACAATTATATATCACAGAGATACGTAAAACAGAATGTAAGAAGACACTAATGTATCAACGGAATTTCAATCCAGGCTTAAAATTGATGATATTATGACAAAACGTGAATATACGCAAGATTTACATGAATGACCATACAATGATAATAAAACTTTCAGACAAGAATCGGACACTTCATATCGCACAAATATACATAATTTATATCAGATCAGGATGTCGTCCGCAAATCCACCATAATAAAGGAGGGAAATGCTTTAAATGTTTTGTAAACCTAGTAATACAAATGTTTTTAAAATTTAAATACAATTTTTAGT
Organism: Ylistrum balloti; assembly: GCF_031769215.1. Taxonomy (NCBI): domain Eukaryota; kingdom Metazoa; phylum Mollusca; class Bivalvia; order Pectinida; family Pectinidae; genus Ylistrum; species Ylistrum balloti. The sequence continues at coordinate 2,084,933 of NW_026782106.1, read as the reverse complement.
ACCTTCAAGGTTTTTGAAAAGTCACTTTTTGGCGAAAGTAGTAGATGGCGCCAAGAGAGCGTCATCGACAACGCCTACTATAGAAGGATGAATCGAAGAGCAAATCATTACCTTAAATATTTTATTTACTTCTTTTTTAAACCTGTGTGTATAAGAACAATGGATGTAAGCAAACATTGCCAATATACATATAATAAGCGTAGTGAAAAGACCGCTTGCTCTTGCGAAATCGCCATTTCTAATATCGATAACCGCTAACATTGGGTTGATAATGCATTACAAAAACAAACACGAAATACACAACAAGAATAAACGAGGTCTTCATATGCAATAGCACAAGTATTTTGCTATCAAAGCGTGCAAATTTGTCACACTAAGATTATCCATCTTTCATGCTGAGTATTAACAGCGGGAATGAAGGTATTCTAACACAACATCCACATCGTAATGCCATTAAGTATGAACTAAGTTTTCACTTACTGCATTCATCCAGAACTTAGTGATTGGAGCATTGTAAAACTCGTAGACTTTTCTGTCCAATCGGAGTTCTTTCTTTTTTGCCGGAAAATAGATTCCGTAAGAATTGTCTGTGACGGCCGACGCGTCAGTGGTAGTGGATTCCTGAGACTTCAGAACAGAGCGACCTAAATGGAAGCTTGGACTGTTGTTTACACTTGGACTGGTTGGCACACTAGGATTGGATGACGTTGGGGTCTGAAAACTTGTTTCCGTGTTCTCTTCGCTGTGGAAACACTACAGTAAAATGACAAACAACGTAATTACACATTATTTAAAACATTTAGAAAAAACAAGAATCAGAATGAATAATTTCCTAAGTAACACAAAACACGCAAATTTATATTAGGTCGTTTTACTACTTAGGATAATTACGGGTAACGACAATAGATTGTTTCCTATAGGATCACAGTTTAAACACCACTTAAACCGTCGGCCCTAAAAATGTAATAGACTTTCTATCGTTCAAAACGAGTTCAGATAATAAATTCAAATGTATCCCAGATAACTTATTTTAAAAAATGGATATATTATTTGGAACATATTCTAATTTAAAGAAAAGATAAAATGACAGTGATAGCACATTTCTATATTTTGAGATATGAAGACGAAGCTGATAAATTAATTTGCGTGAGAATAAAATAAGATACATGAATATTACCTCATTAACATTTCCAGAGTTCATCTCGTCACTGATTGACATATTTCTGTCATTCAGACCCTGAGCCTGGAGTTCATACAAATGTTCCTCAAGGGTCTGTGGCATCAATTTCAGTTCTTCCTTAGTCTTGAACTGGAGAACAGCTATGCATGGAGGGCAAAGGATTCCTAATATCACCTATTGAAAGAGAAGTACGGCTTACATTAATTAGGGACTACCAGCCGATGAAAACACATTAATTGAAGATGACATATTCAAATCTAATATGACATCATATGTGACACCAGACACAATAACGTAAAACCTAGACCTGAAGTCTCACTTTCGATAATGATAAATCAGACCAGAAAATATGGACAGATTTGCATATGTAGACAGATACAGTATTATTGGTATCAGTTTAATATGTCTATTCGTTTTAATATAATTATCATATACATTATTTATTTGACGCGACAAGAATATCAAAATATTAATACTATTGTTTAGTCATTGTCATTTCTCTTTAGTGTATTACGTAACACAGTACACTAACAGACATGGTATACGTGTTTCCTGATTCTACATATGTTAATCTATCACTACGTGGGTCGAATCAGGTTTCTCATGAATTCTCATGAAGCTGTGACTTCAAACCGTTGTGTGTCATGTCCTTGGGCACTGCACTTTAACACCTATGCTCAGTATAGCATGCGACATGCCTCTCACATGAGATTCAGTAACTTAGTCACCAATGATTAACCCAGCAAACTCATTCTAGCACGATGTTCTGTAATTAGTCACCAAAGGCATGTTCCCTATATAGCGGTTTTCGTGCAAGATATCGAAAGTTAATGTATAAACATATTATTCCTTGTTTCAAGAATTGCCGTTTAATGAAGATAATGGCGAAGTTTTATGATCAGCATCATGATGTTGTCTCCAAGCCAATGCCGTATGACATTATGAAAGTGCTTTGTGGACAATAGTATCATCCCTTCAGGAAATGTAATATTTCCTTGTTCGGTCTGAAATTGGACTGGTTGCATGCTGGGATGAATTGCTACCACGTTCGTTCAAATGAATGATTTTGACTTACTTCCAATTGTGTAGAAATATTTAAACAACCTCTTATCAAAGAAGACGTCTTCCACCCATTTAGTTAATAATTGTAAAGTAAACAAGATTAATCTTACAGTATACACATTTCATGTCTTTAACACAGGTGTGTGATATTGCAACATACATCAACATACTTTCAAACTGCTGTTTTTCCGTGTACGAAGCCCGCCCATCCACATATCGTTCAGGAGGATCTGGCAACATCTATGGGCTACAAACTTTCGATGATTGGCAGACACTGCTAAGCCAATGCATGTTTGGTTGCTGAAGTTCTTGAGCTCGTATGTCAATAAATGCTGAGTGCATGCATCATCAATCTTGTAGCAGTGTTCCAACAGCTCCAGGGATAATTTCATAAAGACCCTGAAATCAACGACGATCTTGTTTGGGAAAGTATAAATATATATATAATATTTTTAACATCATTGGTGTTTATAGAGATCTTACGTATTAGGGGCGGACTGAGGCAGAAAACGAAAGTGGTAGAGAGGCAGATCCAGAAACATAACAGCACAGAGAGAAATACAGAGAAAGAGTGACAGAAAAATACAGGTCAGGGAGAAAGACATAGACAGAAACGGAGAGAAAGAGATGATGGCATTAAGACAGACAGATAAACAAAACTATGACAGAGACAACATTACATTGACAGATTTAAAGCTTACTTGGCGTTTGACCGAAGGCCATCCGAGATGTCCACTTCCAGATCGTATCGGTCAGCTTCTGCCGCCATCGCCTTATTTAGTTTACACGCCACTAATGCCTTCAATGTTGTATTGAATATAATTATTATTTAAGTGTTAAGATATGTAATATTCAATAATTCAATAATTTAACAAATAAAAAAAATCTTTCATCAATTAAGGATGAAACCTTTCATATCTTGTATATTCTATGTTTTCTACCTGCATTCAGTATATACATGGTCAATCAATTATGCCTCTCCTATTTTTTATCATTTCAATTAAATTAAGGATAGCACGGGTCTTTGCAAAAGACATATATGTTACGATGTTATCGTGAGCGGTGACTGAAATTTTATTAGAAAATCTTAGTATTTGTTGTATTACCCTTTTATCTAAAATAAAGATTGACTCTTTTTATTTCCTCTCTTTAGGATTTGTAAACACTTTGTAGGCATTTATACAAACGTTCGCCGTTGCTTCCTTGCCTGCTCATCTTACTTAAATAACTAGTTATGGCCTCGTTGATTTCTCGCAACAAGTACAAATCTTAGCCATAGTTACATATATGTCAATTTGCCTTCTCTTTATAGATACATACCTTCTCCATTGCCTCGTTGCCGTGTCGCCATATATACACTTTTTACGTACCTTAGATATTCTTTTATCCTTGATGAACACCTTGCTCCTTGCATTGTCTCCCTTTTACCGTAGTAAACACATTGTCGACATTTACACATACCTTAGCCATAGCCTCGGTTCCCTGTCGCCATAGATACACGGCCATATCTTGTCGTTTCATAAGGACTGCCCAAATCAGTAAGTCATGGAAGGGAAGAGGGAAAAGCTCCTGAGCTCCTGTGGTATCCATGATCATGGGCATAGATGTCACCAGTCTTCCCATGTTTCCGACAATACTCTGTAAACATGAACGTTTTTATAACTCAACATGAAGATCAAACTCCCAATGTCGTTAACATTAGTAGGCCTGATCAGAATATTCATCTCAGATCATTCTAATATGGCGGAGGTTTAACATCTAGGCCCTTAGAATTGTTGACGAAACAGCAGTATGATGCCGTTCAATTCACTGTTTTGCTCTAATGCATTTTATTTCAAAAGTTTGCATCAAATTACTAGTGCATCATCTGTACAATCTCCTAAGACTCTCCAGTGATCTCATATCACGAGATTGTCAAAATCTATGCAATTAAAGAATCTCAAGATATATCGGAAAATTGATATTGATAATAATAATTTCAAAAACGAATTCTTAATATTGAAATATGTTAAAATAACCAGTCCATGCGCGCATTTTCAATAAATTCAAGGAATTGAAACATATCGAGCATTGTGACAAGCATATAAATAACATCTTTCAATGCGAACTAGGAATTAAATAGAGTAGATGAAATTTAATGAAATAAACTGTATCATAGTTAAGTCTTTTTGTCCTCCTCAAACAGATCATTGTTTATAACGTCACGCAGATTTAGTATATTTTGGAGCTTGGCGCGTTTGTATAGTCATAATTATATAAAAATATGATTGATGATAAGTGTTAAAAAGTATATAACAGCTTATATACAGTACCAGGGTTAAGATATTATATGTTCCAACACAGTAAGCACCTGACTCATCGAATACCTTTGTATAACTTAAACACTGAGAGGTACGTTATACGGAAGTTTTCCGGTCGTCATAGTGCTCTCTTTGAGAGATCCTCTATGTCTTTGTGCGATATGAAGCTGGACGTATTTGATGCTTGTTAGTTCGCCCGTTTTTTCCGTTATTGTTATCATTTGAGAACGTGATATTTCTTACTTGGATTGACCAAGGTTTACATGGCGGGTGTTGTCGATGAAGTAGAAGACGCTTACTCTCCCGATACACCTGGTCTTATTATCCTTGTACTTTTCCATGAGTATCCGTGTAATTTTTTTTTTACACTTTGTCCTAGTTTTATTTAATGTTAAATTAAGTTTGGATTATGATTATGGTGACATGTTGGTATTTCTGCTTGTGTTTTTATTTTTGTTTTTTGTTTTTTTATCATATATATATTTTACAATAAACCAGTCTTACGTTGCGTTTAATGGCGTTATACTTCTGTTTAAATCGTTTACGGCAGTACCCTGACCGATAGGCTCCCTCCATCAACTGTTCTACCACAGCCCCGATATCCAACATCGTATAGCGATAGCTGGAGGAGATATTCTGAAACCAATAGAAATCAAAACAAATAAAAAAAACCTAATCAAAGCATCTTACAAGGTACAAAGTAATACTGATCTGGTATGGCAATACTAAATACACAAGTCAGACACGAAACGACAGTGACGGCACCGGAACGGGGCATTGTTAATTTCATGTTCATTCCGATTGATTTCTGAGCGTCAATCGGGATCCATCATGCATAAATGTCGTCCTTTATTACAGAGGCAAAGGCTTTTATTAATATGTTATATATCATTATCATTATATCAAAGACTAAGAATAACGTTGTGACAGCAGATATCTAGGAACAATGGATGTATCTATATATGTGTACCTTTTTCTTGGTGTCCTGTACAAGATGCCGTAGAGTGTTTGCAGGCCCGAGTCTCTGAACATAGAATAAACGATATGTAAGTGTATATCATCATGTAGAAACTTTAAATCTACATGTCCTGGTATCTAGATGTCATGAAACATTTTAACCATCATTGTATAGTATTTATCGAATCTTTAATTTACGATCAACGTTACGATAACAAAAGTATTAGCTGGTTTCAATCTCTCCATTACAACAAATGATATTTGTCAATTTAGACATTATCAGTATCCGCACTCAACATTATGTACGCTAGGAAATACAACGGAGACAAAAACATTAGAATAATTAAAAGCTATTGTCACTACTAGCTAGGACATGAAAAATGACAGACATTACGTTTATATATATCTTAGTTAATAATAAAAAAGACTAACGACCGACTTGAACTAGTTGCTTTCACACCTCCATGTCACCTGTGATATTTGATAGAAAGATAGAAAACTACTCTTAACTATTACGCCCAGAAATCCTATTGCTTTAAAACAGATAAAATCTCTGTCAAGACCTATAGGTTTCCACTTTATAAACTTCCTCCTAGGACATTTACCGTATTATAGAGCTCTTCCAGACGTGCTATTGTGAGGAAGGTTTGCATTTGAAAACCATTCTCTATGAGGACCTTAACAGCATCGATCCGATCGTTCAGGAGTGCCTCCATCATCGACTGCTCTAGCGTACCCTCCTGCATGGTAAACAAATTGTGACAACATGATATCACTGGACCATAATGATTAATCATATTATGATCCATTCAACAAATTCACATTCAAATATGTTCAAAACACGGTGATCTCAAAGGAAAGCAGCTATCAAAATAATCATTGGAAAGAAGGCAAATAAAATACAATGTGCAATTCATGGCTAGAATGAAGGCGACATCAAAATGATGAACAACATAACCTTCTGAGTGAGTTCTATATGAACTGTTGTTGAAACTGAGGCTTACATAATATCTAAGAAATCAAAAACACGATGATGAAAAAATCATACCTGGTTGTTCTTAAAGAAAGTTAGCTACGTTTTAAAGGGTACGTCCAATGCTTATTAGTTTCATTGTTAAATAATATTGTGCAAAAGATAATTGCACCTTAAAATGCCAATTTATAATTTGATACCATAGATCTCAATAATGAATTTAACTGCATTTAACAGCTGTTTCGTCCATCTGGGACTCGCTAGTGAGTCAAAAGTCTAAACTATTTAAGCCTAATATTTAAACGTGTTACAAAGTGCTACCAGGACCACCAAACGCCCGATAGGTAAACCACTAATGACATCCTTGTGCACTTCACCACAAATATGACTTATGCTTTATGAATACATTGACAATAGGCAACAAAACAGGATATAGTTACACAATACACAATGCCATTCTAAACATATATTCAAAACCAGCTTAAATATAACGTTCTGTGATGAAAGATAAACATTACCTTTTTCATGGTATTGATATCTTCTTCCCCGATACTGAAGCGACATCTGAGGGATGCCGAACTTCTTGCCGACCATATTGACGCTTTGCTCTCATTACCTAAAAATTAATAGAAAAATATATTTCAGGCATGCTTCATAAAGTACTTTTCCAAATGGGATTCTAATTGACTAAGTTATAGCAGGAACGACTAGAATGAAATAGGAACGGAACCGATATCATAACAAAAGCTAAGACATCGACTAGTTATTAATAATCAGAATCATGATATCGACACCGAAATGTAATCAGAGGCATAACAGCTGTAGCACGGAATGGTATTTCTAAACTAAATTATTTACTTTCTAACATGAAATGATACATAATTATAATATCTAAAATAACAGATGTAAAGCAGAATCTTAAGATTGATGACTGCGGTATTTGTATGTCATCAGATAAGAATGGTAGGTATGTAGCACGTCTATAGCATACAATAAACAGTCCGAAACCATCCTATGTCCTTAATATACACTACAAGTTGACATAATGACAAGTTATAATCAATTCAAAATGTGTATTAACCAAGAATGCTGTAAACCTAACGAGCATTACATCGAAATAATTAACAGAAATTTACAAAATATCACAACGATGTTACATCAAATTTCTGTAAAAAAAATATAAATATAATTTATCTAGAACATGAAACTTTAAAAATATTCTTTAAAAATGCAATATCATTCTAACTTGATAAAATATAATCTGTTTGCAAAGTTGGACGAAACCTACTTTTGTTTATACTATATACACACCAATCGATATCATAACAAATCAATATCAAGAGTTCGATTAGGATATTAGTGAATTTTTGTTAATTTAATATATTCTATCTGTAAAACAGATTTAATTCAAGATGAAAACTACGAACTGCCCTTAGCAAAAAAAAGGTCCTTGAAATGTAGCTATCTGTCAGATACAAAAAGAACAGATTGGTTATTGTCCTATATATAAAATAGATATATAACTGTCCACTGACCATAAAGAGGTCAACACTTCACACTAAAAATGATAGATTAGCATAGGCGTGGGAACTCCGTATTTCTGCTGAATAAACATATCATATTAATACCACCATACGTTACGTACAGAAATCAAGTATTATTAAACACTGAAATAATTCGTCCTAACATAGAATAATATCAAGAATTTATCCAAGCAAAATCCGTGTTTGTTTTACAAATCCGTTCTCGTGTTATGTATCAACAACTGAGATGTTGAGACGAATGTTTCCGTTACTCCGGCACAGTGTTTCGTTACATTGCGTTTCGTCTATTAATACACATCCTTAAACACTCATCAATCCTCTGTTGTAATCCTCGAAATTATATAAGAATATGTATACTCAAAACAAAGGATTCTTACTACGAAGTATCGAATGCATTGTTGATAATTCCAAACCATCCAGTAATCACGAACAGGTTGATATAATTAAGGTGTATTGTCCATTGTTTACGAACTGTGACAGGAAGTTGTCTACCACATCTGTTATATTGAAATGACAGTCATATCATCCCGTTAATTGTATTATACATAAATGATTTACATAATGCAATGTGCATAATTTTCATATACCTGCGTCATGACTTATCGTCATTATCTTTCCGAAATTCCAATTTATCTCTAGTACATGTACAATGACAAAGAACACACACACATATATATATATACATATATGGTTAAATCTTCTCGCGACTTTGTTCCTGGTTACATATGTTTTTAGCAAAGGTATCACCTGAGGATGGCCGTAAGGCCTGAACATGTAAGCGATTATCACGTGCAATCTCCGTGTTTACATTTTTTGTATAAACATTGAGCCCGGGCCACTGTCTTGTTTAAGTTTAACTCTAATTTAAACAACATCAGTAGTTCTTTTTACCCGTCTTCGTCGAGAGGAAATTCATAAATATATATATATATATTAAGTACTAGGTAGAGTATTCCCTGTCATCAATCAGTTACGTAAAGTCGATAAGATGATTGCCGAAAAAAACAGAGAATTCCAAAGTGCTAACATAATCTTAATTCAAACTCAAAGACAGGACGAAATATATATATATATAAAACAAATTTACATGGAGACTTCCGAAAAAAGTACAAAGTAAATAAGATAGTTTTCTACATTAGCACATAATCGTTATCGATAGTTATCCGTTATAAATGGCTGTGCCATTACTATTCACATGCATCAGTTCGGTACTGGTGTCTGCAAGGCTTTGCTTTGATATTGTTATATATTTTCTATCTTAATTACATTCTATAATAGCTGTTTAAAAAAAACATTGGTTTCCCGCATGAAAAATTTTAATTATGCTGTTGATAATTTCATATTGATTTATTGTTTTATTCTGTATGCAAATCAGACAAACATATATAGTAACAAATATATAAAAATACACACGGAACTGTCTTCAAAAAGATACAGACTATGACGACAGTAAGAAAAGGTAAACCAAAATTAAATTCATACATACGTTTCATTGGTATTTGTCCTCAGATTTCGTCACACTATAGATGTTCTGTTCTCAAGAAAAGTAAAGAAAAGAACCGGCTATCCCCACGATTCAGGTTAAATCCCCTCAAGAAATGAAGATTGAAATTGTGTTGATTTCTCAAACTGTCGTCTCAGTATACAAGAAGAGCGCTTGTTCTGTTTGGCAGACTGCTTCTTTTGTTGGTAAGATTATTATGATAGATTCAATCAAATTACGTTCCGTAAGACGCAAACTACCCAAATTGTAGATTGCACAAAATGTAACGTTTTCATTGGTGTACGAAACACGAGTATCACACGTTCTTCCTGATAAAAATCACTGTCAATATATTATTGAAACGATATTGCTACTGCGCAATCACTCAAAATTGAAATTTTTGCGACGACACAAATGAATTGCGTCAATCAGAATTAATCTGTTTCACCTATGGTAACATCAGTGCAGAATTAACAGCCGAAATGAAATCTCTGTTGGTTGCGCAAGACACGTTCGTAAATCCGAGGACAAAGTCGATGGTCCTTACAATTATGATATTTTCGAAGACTTTGTTTTCAGCAGCAAATCCAAAACGAAAGTAGTCAATACTTACATATGCGGTTCAATATAAGTGTACTGCAGATTTATAACAGAAACCAAATTACAATTGCCCTTGAACGTAACGATGAATAATATTCATCATCAATAATGTCTACCGTTTTTGTGATCGATGCTCGGTAATTATTTGAGTTCAGATATATGTATGAATTAGTGAGGAGTTCCTACCACTTTTGACAGAAGTATTAAGATTTGTGTCGTATCTGCAAAATGCACAGTGATACAACACTTTTACATTGTTCCACCTGTGTCCAGTGAAGACGTCTATTGCCTGGAGCAACGTACTTCACCGTAGCTGACGTATGATGGGAAGTAAGCCCGCAGGCAACATTCACAAATCACTTTCATCCGAATGACATAACCGTCTAGTCCATCTGATTGTTTACATGTTCCTGTCACAGATACAAAACAGAACATAATTGTACACCTACTTATTATTACGTAACAAATAATATGTATTTTATACAAGATCGAAGCCATATGGTTGTATAAACTGACCGTTTGTTTTATACTGAATAAATTAATTTATGGAAGATGTCAAACGAGACTGTATGAGAGATTTTGTCTGGTTTAGAATAACCTTTAATATAATATTTGTGTACTTAATGAACCCATGATTGTACAGGAGGATTTGTAAGTGGTGTGTTGGCTATGGTGAGGATCCTTGACAAGATAATATGTGTAAAATTGTAGTTGATGTACTAACAAATTAAACAGTCGAGTAGTATGAAAAATGCATTTAATATTTCAATACCTACATGGAAAAGTATACAAATTCGATTCTTTGTTACGTTCTACAATCGTCCTTTTATTGTCTTGTTAAATTATCCCCAATTATAATGTGTGGACATTTTTCGAGATGTGAAAATATATCTTTATCTAGAAATAACATGTGAAAATCTCTCTAGGTTTTTTATGAGATAATATCTCCAGCAATAACATGTGAGAATATCTGAAAAAGTGACATGTGAAAATCTCTCTGTATTACATGTGACAATCTCTCTAGGTATAGCATATGACAGTCTCTCCAGAAATAACATGTGAAAATCTCATTAGGTAAAATATGTGAAAATCTATCGAGGTATAATAAAAAAATTCACAACAGATTTAGTCAAAGACAGTGGCGATAGCCGTTCTGTCAACATGATGATCGGTTTTTATCTAAAAATATAAAATATTCCTTTAGTGTTGAATGGGTTATGTGTACATAGATCGGATGTACACTTTAAGTTTCGACTAGGATTAATATTACAAGAAATACGTAAAGAAATTTTCGAAGATGTACGTAACTAGATGCATTAATATTAGATCTTGTAGGTTACCAAGTCCTCTGACAGGTAAGGATTTACAAGACAGTTGCGAACAGAAAGGACAGTGCCAACAAATGTGGGACAAATGCAATAAATGTCTAATACACAGCAAGGTCGTATTGAATGATCCTGACAATGCACTTTGGTGGCATGTTTTATGTATAGACTGACAACGACTGACACCAATGTGATATATATGGATAACGAGGAGTCGCTTACCTTGATCTGGTCCCACGAGGTAAGGCAACAATAGCTAATTAAAACCTTACCAATGTGCAAATGTAGAGTATGTTCTGTAAGTACTATTTATCATAGTATGGAATATGTGAACAAAAACGAATGTATCAGAACTTTACTAAAATATTGTTATTGAACAAAAAGAGCCGTATGGTCTTCTATGACTATAATATATTGTATACCACATTCCTGTGACCATGTTACATTGTATACCATATTTCTGTGACTATGGTCCGTTGTATACCACATTTCTGTGACTGAGTTACATTGTATACCACATTCCTGTGACTATGATACATTGTATACCACATTCCTGTGACCATGGTACATTGTATAACATATTCATGTGACTATGGTACATTGTATACCACATTCCTGTGACTGAGTTACATTGTATACAACATTCCTGTGACCATGTTACATTGTATACCACATTCTGTGACTATGGTACATTGTATACCACATTCCTGTGACCATGGTACATTGTATACCACATTCCTGTGACTGAGTTACATTGTATACCACATTCCTGTGACTGTGATGCATTGTATACAACATTCCTATGACCATGGTACATTGTATACCACATTCCTGTGACTGTGATGCATTGTATACAACATTCCTATGACCATGGTACATTGTATACCACATTCTGTGACTATGGTACATTGTATACCACATTCCTGTGACCATGGTACATTGTATACCACATTCCTGTGACTGAGTTACATTGTATACCACATTCCTGTGACTATGATACATTGTATACCACATTCTGTGACTATGATACATTGTATACCACATTCCTGTGACCATGGTACATTGTATACCACATTCCTGTGACTATGATACATTGTATACCACATTCCTGTGACTATGATACATTGTATACCACATTCTGTGACTATGGTACATTGTATACCACATTCTTATATACACTCTTATATTGAAACGTTGATAAGGGCATCAGTACAGCCAATTTATATATCTTATATATATGTAAGATGTAATATCAAACAAAATTATTGAGCAGACCTTCTTTTTCATGTCTGTTGCCCGGTTATGAGAGATTTTTATTCAATACCTCAAATTTGCCGTCATAACAAACAATAGTACAAGTTATATACGTTAAAAATACAACGTGTTCGAAGGAAATTGTTCGCGATTCCCAGTGTAGTGATAATTGATATGGTAAAAAATAAAATAAATATGAATATTTTATATACTCTAAGCCTCGTATGATTGTTATAGTGGATAATATTACAAATAAACAATGAACAAATAAACATTTGGATATTAAGGAATTTGTAATAAATCTCAAAACTTAATGCAGAAGAATGGCTTTCATATTTGTTTTATTTAATAATTGAAATAATTTTCAACACATGACAGATAGGACACCATTAAACTTAAGAATAGGTTGTCCAATGAAAAATACAATAGTACAGGATTTCCGTTAATATACTGCATTTACTTATTAGTTATAATAAATATCCATGTGATCGAAAGGGGACAGTCACAACATGAGTGGGATATAGAAGAAAAGGAGATGATAGGGATACATGTGTACGTTCAGTCATAACAAGAGGGATATAGAAGACAGGGTGATGATAGGGATAAATATGTATGTTAAGTCATAACAGGAGAGGGAGATAGAAGACAGGGTGATGATATGGATAGATATGTACGTTCAGTCTACCAGGAGAGGGATATAGGAGACAGGATGATGATATGTACGTTCAGTCTATCAGGAGAGGGATATAGGAGACAGGATGAGGATATGTACGTTCAGTCTATCAGGAGAGGGATATAGGAGACAGGATGATGATATGTACGTTCAGTCTACCAGGAGAGGGATATAAGAGACAGGATGATGATATGTACGTTCAGTCTATCAGGAGAGGGATATAGGAGACAGGATGATGATATGTACGTTCAGTCTACCAGGAGAGGGATATAAGAGACAGGATGATGATATGTGCATTAAAATTCAGAATCGATCTGCAGCTGCTTCAGTCAGAATTAAATCGAAATATGGCAAGCTATTTTGGTTTGATCCTCACAACAGCCTGCACAAAGTACATCTGGTAAAGATTTATATCTACCGTAATAACATTATCAAATGTTAGTATCGTGTTCTGATCTCCTGCGATGTGACCACTAACATGATGGATATTTTTTTCTTTAGTGGACACATTTATTCACACTTTTGACAAGGTAATGCTTCCTGGAAATAGCGCGATGTCGTTACCAACTAGAGTACTTTTAATGAATGCTAAATGTATAGAGAATTCCCCGGTCAATGAGTTTCTACCATTTCATTTGAACCTGCCGTAGATATTTGGATTCATATCTTTATTCTATGCCGAAAAGTAAATTCATTCTATTGTTTTGTCTCCAGTTTTAATTGACAGAGTAGATTTTTGTTTCGTGTTATGGCATTTTGTAATTGATACCTTTCTCATTTGGAAAAAAATCACCATTATGCCATCTTTATGAAAATACTATGTTACTATAAAGAAAGCTAGAGAAAAACTTAAAGTGTTATAATTAAATTCAATTATCAGAATTTATCAAATGACTTATTCAAATAATTGTCCATGGGGCTCTTTTTCTCACGACGTTTTCCCTCGTTCTGTATAGAAAGATTTGAATCTTGATGATTGCTTTGTGTAGATGATATCTTCATCCTATTGTGCTGTGATTTGATTGTCTGTTGTTGGCTTATAGGTGGCCAATCACCATGGAATATTTCCTCCTCCAGTAAAGCGTATGTGTGGTTAGAGCCTATCACACAATCTTCTATCTTTTCCTGAAGTTTCCTGCTGATAAGTGTTCCGCTGAGAACAAAGTCCTGAAATTAAACCAACACGCGGTTCTATCAAATTAGTGTAACAGCAAATACTCTATTAACATTGTAAATTTATTTGAGTTCCAATGTCACCGCAAAAATGAACTAAATTTTTGAACGTACTTGATGGTCATTAATGTGTATGATAGTTTTGTTATTCTTAAACATATTCTCATTTTGCAACAAAACATTCCTTATTTGGGATTGACCAATATTTATTAAGCGGGTGTCATCGACTAAGCAGAAAAGACTCGTCTTTCAAGAAGTCATAATCTTATATTTCGTTGATATCCCCCTAAGTAAATCGTCCTTTTGTTCCTAATTTGTCACAGTGTCATTTGAATTGAGTTTGAAGTAAGATTTTATCGATACGTCGTTATTTATTTATTCTGTCATAATCAGAATTAAAAGCTAACCGTTCATAAGTATATATGTATTGCTGTATTTAAAGTGCCACAATGTCCCAATACTGCGGTCCTGTGGCACATAATACTGCAGTCGTGGTGAAACAAATAAAAACATCAAACCTTTGTGCTGGGACACATTTCTGTAAATAATTGGCATTCCCCAGTTTCGTAATAACATTTTAGACTCGTAAAAAATCAGTAGATGGGTAAGATTGAAGGAAAGATAAATACAAAATATTTGAACTTCAAACCATTACGGATAAGGTGCTGTGATGTCTTGTTTTAACCTTTACAGTCTTATTCATCTATTTGCTCAAGACTACAGTTAGCAGGAAACTTATAAATAATCCGCTAGTATCTTGATACTTAAAGAAAATGTAATCGATAAGTTTTTGGTGTTATTAAAGTAGTAAACTGTAGATTAATACCTCCGAGTCTTTAAAACTCTTTATTTACAAATGGTGGGTCTTGAGCAGACGTCTTTGAATATTGGAATTCGATAGCGTATATCTCGGGAAGTAAACCCTGTACAATGTCCCCTTGTGGTCAGATCATCTTCTATAGTCAATATGTACTCGGATGAGTAATTGTTTAGTCGATAGTCATTAACATAAAGATTAGTTTTATCATGTAAATACTTTCCTATTATCAATATATCATTTGTTCTCATCAAGGTCATTATTTATTCATTTTATTATTATCATTGTTATCATTTCTATTTATTCATTTGTTGATTTATTTCCTCATCAATGTGTCTTAAACTAAGTATGTTAGTATTGTAGGGTCTTTAGGTAGTAAAGCACTTCTGTTTGAGCTAGGTGACCTGTGTTTGAATACGTTATCCCCAGATAATGTAGTTGGTTTCCTCTTAAAGTAAAAGCTTTGAGTGTTTCAAACCCCCTAGGAAGATTCATTTTTAAAAATGGATATAACTTGTTTCATATTTTTGTGTAATCCGTAATTTTTTCTCGCGTCCTTATAAGGTGATATGAAGTATAGGAAAAGAGTGTAGATGTAGTGTAGCATCCGGAAACCAAATAATCAAGGTTACTCTGTTTTGTCATATTACAAATCATACATCATGAAAAATCCTACTGTGAATATAAAAACAATATCAAATTATATCAAAACTGGAGTCGATTTTTGTCTATCTGATTTTTCGAGATACGTGGTATCGTACATGAACGACGATTGCAACAAAGGAATACAAAGTCGCCTTCATATGACAGTATCTATATATATATCCTATCATGGAACGACTTATGTTCTTTATTTGTTTTTTTCTATGTTGGTAAGTGATATTTACCTCCAGCATTACACACAGGAAGAAATCCATTAAAGCAAGACCAACATACATTAACCGGTAAGTGACTGATGGGAACGGCTTCAGCTGTAATATCCAAAGATCCATTGATAAACGTCTAATGAATCGGCAATACTGATAGCCTGATCTTTCTACCAACACGAATAAATCATAATATTAATAACAGCATAACGAATGTTCTGTAAATGAAATATTTTTTCTGGTTATTTCTGGCTGTTTCTGAGTACACTTATAATATGTTGCTTTGCAATTTTAGGTTGTGATGCATGTGTTAAATTTGTATAAACGAATGCTCAGGAATTTTAGTAAATATCTAAAAACCTCAAAGAATTTCATGGCTCCTTGTCCCGGATACATTGTCAGCCATATTGTTACCGATGTACACACCAGGATGTTAAACAGGAACCAATCTGAAGGATAAAAACCAAAACAAGGAAATACCGACATGTCAACATAGTTACAATACAAACTCAATACAAAATTAATATATGTTTTAAAGTGAGAACAAGATATACGACAACAGAACCCATGTCAAGCTTCATGGCGAACAAATAAATAACTGGATTTAAACATGACTATAACAACATGATTTACTACAGTTAAAATGAAGGTTGTCAGGAACACACCTAACTATTAACAACGACAAATGTACCATATTTATGTATGCCTTTATTATTTACAACGAAAGGCATACGTGTGTCGTAACACGGTCATCGACTAGTGACAATAATATTATCACAAAATCCGTGTTATACAGATATTTCGCCTACGTTGTGTACTTTATGATATTTCAATATTATAATACATCCTGGAGCGTTTTTATTGACTGTACCAGTCGGAAATCGGTTGTGTTGTTATGATATGGACAAAGTCTCATGATGTTAAAATAACACAACAAAATGACTTGAAAAGCTGTCAAAATGTACGTATTATGTGTTAAACTATAAAACTATTTTGCATTTGTTTTCATTTTATGTGAATATCATCTCAAAAGTATAAGATTTACTCGCCAAGGTTTGCAAAAATTAATCTTCTAAGACTCGTTTCCTAAAATCTCGTAAAAAAAGAAAAATCATTTAAGATGATATATATAATTTCTATTTATAGCGCTTTGTTGTATTTAATTTAGAGTATATCTCTAATGTGCTTTACCTGAATGATAATTATTCTTGTGTTATGGAGACATATTATGAATGTGAATATGCCACACAACATATCAGGTATATCATTTAAATACTTATAGACGTGAATAGTTCGTCAACCATATAAAACAACTATATAAAACATAATGTTTCCGAATCCATATGTATGGAACAGCGGCACAGGATATCTGCTTGTGTGTTTCATGTCATTCTTGAATTTGGTTGTCACTGCTACCTTTCCTAGTATCGGTCATTTACAGCAATACTTGCAAACAAGCTTATGTACAACAAAAATAACAGCCGGGCCAATTTACAGTGGTGATAACACCAGAGGTATAACAATGTCTTTTGAAGGGATAAAACAGGTCTATTTACAGATACAGAAGTAAGTACAATGTATTTTTAACATACATATCTACAGCGATAAATATAATATCAGGTTTATTTACCGCATAAAGTACAGTACAGTTATGCCAGGATTATTTACAGCGACATGCACTGTACAGCTATAACAGGCTTATTACCAGCTACATGTTCAACAACAACATCAAGTCAATTACAACAGCCAAACAGTGTTCATTTGAGCTGTTAAGGGAATTGTAACTAATGTATATATAATGGTAAAGGCATAGCATGTATTTATTCCTAATATCAAAAGAATGAACGGAGTTAAAAATAGGGATGGATATAAATTAAAAAAGAAAAACATGCGTGCTTCGTACTCGTAAAGCTAAGCAACCAAAGGATACTGACATTGATGACGTAACAATAGTGTTTCAAAAGACAAGAAAGGAATAGGAAATGTCCGAAAATACATGTCATTTTTTTAGGGAAGGGACACTGGTGTGAAAACCAAGTTATTAAACGTCATTTTTATGTACACTCACAATTAGTGAAGATAGATCGCCTATAAGGTTCTCCTTTCGATAATGCGATGGCTAGGACGATGTACTGATAACAGGACATTAGATACACTGCATTGTTCTGGTAACTGATGTAGTCATATTCCCATCTGCTGACTAAAGGCACATACCTACAACAAAAATATCGTAAGGACATTCAGACGGAACACAAACGGAATAGCACCTGTTAATAAGATTTCATAATTAGATACTGTAGAGCAAATTAATGAAGTAAACAACGTCATAGAGCTGTTTTTATCGTTCTAGTACTCGTCAGTGGAAACCTAGGAGGCAGCTAGTGAAAGCCTAAATGATAGAATGTCAAAATTAAGATGTAAAGATGAGTCTTGATATATGTGTGGAATTTGGCTTGGGTCTTCGACGTCTTGGCTGCTAACTCTGTGGAATATCTGTTGCTAAATGTCACAGTATGGACGATTTTAAGAGATGATAAGGATACTGTCTCCGATTACAGCAACGGTTGGTAGAGTGTGACAGATTCCAGCAGATACTGATCAGCTGTTCGATGCAATGTATGTTTGCATCATTATTTTGTATAAGGTCCACAATATCTAACGGTAAGGTATATAGACAAAGAACGACTTCCAGTAATGTATAAACACTTACAACGACAATCTGTAATGTGTATAACCATCCAACAGTTATCCTTAACGTATATAGCCGATGAGTAATCCTCTCTAATATATATAGTAAAGCAACACTGTTCCACAATACATAAATACTCAACCGACAATCATCTGTAATAAATACAATTATCTGTTATGTTATGATAATGTTAATAATAATCAACTTAGTTTATCGAGGATGTACAACCTAATTTAAGATTTATCAGGGTACACATGGTTAGTATAATTCGTTAGCTACACAATAATGTACATACTTTCTAAGGTTAAACAGTACATAGGTAATATGTATGCTGTACTTAAAACACATAAAATATTAATGAAGTTCTATTACGTACAATAACAGCAAAAACCATAATTATCATATAAATCGCGAATTTCATACTCATGAATACTAATTACGTCAATGGCCAAAGCTTCATATACATAAATGCTAATATATCAAATACACAAAAATTGCCAGAATACATTCTAGTACGACATACATTAAAACTGTCTTAATGTATGTCGCCAAGGAACAATCATCCGCAAAGTATATACTAAATGAATAATTCTCTAAAATGTATATAGTCAATGTGAATTCTCTATAATGTATATAGTCAGCGAATAATTCTCTGTAATGTATATAGTCAATGTAAATTCTCTATAATGTATATCGTCAATGTAAATTCTCTATAATGTATATAGTCAGCGAATAATTCTCTGTGATGTATATTGTCAAAGGATAATTTCCTGTAATGTATTTAGTCAATAGATAATTCACTGTAATCTATATAGTCAGCGAATAATTCTCTGTGATGTATATTGTCAAAGGATAATTCCCTGTAATGTATTTAGTCAATAGATAATTCACTGTAATCTATATTGTCAATGTAAATTCTCTATAATGTATATAGTCAATGTAAATTCTCTATAATGTATTTAGTCAATGGATAAATCTCTGTAATGTATAGAGTCAGTGAATAATTCTTTGTTATGTATGTTGTCAAAGGATAATTCCTTGTAATGTATAGAGTCAGTGAATAATTCTTTGTAATGTATGTTGTCAAAGGATAATTCCTTGCAATGTATAGAGTCAGTGAATAATTCTTTGTAATGTATGTTGTCAAAGGATAATTCCTTGTAATGTATAGAGTCAGTGAATAATTCTTTGTAATGTATGTTGTCAAAGGATAATTCCTTGTAATGTATAGAGTCAGTGAATAATTCTTTGTAATGTATGATGTCAAAGGATAATTCCTTGTAATGTATAGAGTCAGTGAATAATTCTTTGTAATGTATGTTGTCAAAGGATAATTCCTTGTAATGTATAGAGTCAGTGAATAATTCTTTGTAATGTATGTTGTCAAAGGATAATTCCCTGTAATGTATTTAGTCAATGGATAATTCTCTACAATGTATATATTCAATAGATAATTCACTGTAATGTATATTGTCAAATAGCAATCTTGTATGATGCATGCAGACGACAAATAACTTCTAGCTACATATGTAGCTGCCAAACAATCTCTTGTTATATATATTGACCTATAAAAATCACTAGTAATTATATACGTAACCTTCAATTTATCGAATATATATCTAAAAACGATATCCGGTAATACATTTGGATATAGGTCACGCGCGATCTTTGTTGATGATGAAAAACAGTTCTTTAGAACAAACATTTCTCTCTTTAATAAGGCAACAAGCCTTCACTTGGGATACCAGACAAAGTAAATACATGAGATTAAATTTGGATCTAATTGTATTGTGCTGCGTTATCTTGTTTGGTATTTTAAACTAAAAATTGGATTTAGCCAATGTTAATATTAACCAATAACAATTAATTCTATACGGTGTGAATATGAAGAGTTTTCAAACGATTTTTAAGCTAGTGTACGATTGGGTGTGACAAAGTATGGGTTACAAGTTTTCCTTTCTTAATACTGAAGAAAATATGCAATCCTATTAATTTAACACGTCGCTTGCCAACTTGTCATTTATGACAAGGACAGCGACAACTCATATCTTATATATGATGATATGATATGTAATTCCAGCGCTGTCACAGAGAATATTAACAAACATTGGTGCACAGAAGTGACTTTTAAACATATAGTTTATTACAATTGTTTAGCAAGCAACTCACGACATAGTATTCCTTGTTGACGGTTTTGGTTTGTTAGACAATCACAGAGAGGATTTTAGTACGACTTCTTTTGTTTATCAATGCGCGTGATTTTACACTTAGACTCATTTTTACCCAAATCTCAATATTCAATCCTTGAGGTTATCAACTACAAGCATAGTTTGACCTCTTTGAATTTATCCGATAACATTTGTAATTTCATTTTACAAAGCCCAAGTCAAGATAGCTTGATGTGTTGCTTAAACATTAGAATGGCTTATAAAACGCGTATGTCATTTGGTTTCATGTTTGAACCAGTATTGTCCCTGAAAATGTTGTCTGACTTGTTATGTTGTTATGCCAAATCGGGCTGAATTTATCTACGAGCTTCTCAAATAGACTACAAAGAACCTGCGAAGACCTATCATTTCACTTGAAAATATATTGATGGTGTCTTGTCTCTAAATGACAAGATATTTATTGATCATGTTCAACGAATATACCCACGGAATTTGGAAATCAGGGACACTCAGAATCTTTACGTCAGCTTCTTTCTTTTGTTCATTTTTAGCCCTGGTTTCATGAAATTTTTGTGTTAATTAAGATTCCATTGATCTGTCGGTATTTCATTTGTTGCTTTAGTCACCTATAATAATGTCGCCTACCTTTCCCCGAAAAGAGATGACAAAATGTAGTTGTCGTTAATGACGTTACTTTCCAATACCCACCGGAAGTGATAAAGTAAAAACTCGATTCTAATGGAAGATCAACTTTAGGCGCCGTTTGTAACGTAGCATTAGCAAATGAAATATGTATCTTGTCAACACTGTGATGTAGAACATGCTATAATTAGCCCTTGCTCACTTTTATAAACTGTGTTTACCACAAAAGAAATATTCGGAGCTAGTAAAGGTTATCTAAAACCTGTAACAGCTGAACAGACAACGAATATAACAGCCATGGTGGCGTTCATATATGACTAACTAAACATTGGATTTTTTAATAGACACACTTTTCGTGCGTGCCTATATTTATAAAAAAGAACACAATATGCTTCCATTACATGTTTCTATATTTGCACCTTTGAATGTATCAGAAAAAAATCACACACTTCCTAACTTTTTTCAATGCATCTTTAATTGCAGAGAGTTCAGAGTTAAAACAGACAAGTTACAAGTAAAACGTAAGCCTTGCGATGTTTCATAAGGACATTTGCTTATTAATGATAAGGATATGGACCTTTTCGATTTTAGAAGAATCGAAATAAACAGCGTGTTATTGTTTGACTTACTGTTCAACCAAGCCTGTAGTACTAGCAAATCTGGAATACAGTATTATTGTGATACCATTAGCTAAAAAACTTGAATAGATAGATGTGGATTATAAGAACCCCAAAAAGCCTCTGACCTATTTTAGTGCCATCTTCTAAAAAAGTATATAAGAACATTAGATTTGTTCAATTCTGTACACCAACATACACCATTCTTAATGGAAGGGACGCCTTCGGCCTTTTGTAGTGATAACTATCTTATTTCAAAAAAGTTGAATGACAGAACAAATGCATTGTTGTGAACTGTACTGCGACGTATTCGTGACAAAATAATTTTAAATCAAAGAAGATATATACGGAGGATGAAATCTAAAAATGATTGAGGTTCTGGTTGGCAACATCTTCGTTGAGTTTGGTGATAAGATCTCCAAAGCGACTACTTGGATACTCAAGGGAAGGTATTGTAACCCCTCTGTCTGTTTACTTGTTTTTGTTTTCATACGAGACTGAATTTAACGAAGAGCTGACAAAACAGGTCACAAAGACCTTGCAAAGTCGTTTAATTTCACTTTAAGATATAACGTCGTGTATTTAAATAACACGAAATTCATTGACCATGCCCAACGTATATACCCACCAGAATTGGAAATCACAAACACACGACAGACTCTTCTACCTTAGCCGCTTATCTCGATCTTTTCCTACAACAAAACCACTATGGTCACCTTTCCACAAAGCTATATGATAAGTGTGATTTTTTGGATTTCCCTATTATGAATTTTAAATTTCTTGATAATGACACCTGTATACCCAACCTATGGTGTTAACATGTCACAGCTGCTTCGATAGTCAAGGGCCTGTTCCCATTAAAACGATTTTCGTGCTAACATTGTCAACTGCAGACTGATGAAAAGCATGGGGAACTTTTACGGTCGTCATGGTGATCTCATTGAAAAATATTATATTTCTTTTGGAAGCTTTGCTGCTTGTTAGTTTGCCTGTTAGTTCTGTCAATGTATATCTTGTTCTCATTTGAGAACGTGACAATACTTAGTTGGATTGACCAAGGCTAACATGGCAGAAGTCGTCGATGAAGCAGAAGACGCTTACTCTCCCGAAATACCTTTCCTTGTACTTTTGAAGGAGTCTTAGAGTATATAATTATATTCTCAATATTCAGGCCTAATTTTATTGAACTTGAGTTTGGGCTATAATTTTGTTGACATGTTTTTATTTTCTTCTTGTTTTTGAAATGAGAATTGTTTAAAGCATACAAAGCTAATTAATGATTTCAGCATTTCAGGAAAAAGTAAAGGTCATATTAAATATACGCTGTGGTACATGCATCTCATAAATTGCTGTAGGTCACATCCACAAATTAACATGAAATCTTTGTCACAATTTTTTCACAAAGTACTTTCCATTTGGTGATCTGTTTTGTCTGTACACAATGACAGTTATGGGTTGCTTCCTCAAAGAACAACCTTAGCTACATTATATTCTAATATCTTACCGCCGCGGTCATATTAAGTGACGACGTCGGTGTGGTATTTTATTTGCCTTCTACACATTAAATTAATGTAAATTGTTTTAATGACACAAGGTATATGATGTTTGCGGTGTGACGTTGCACAAATGTAGTCTGCATACAAATGTGTTTAATCTTTACATACATATCATATTTTTATACATTTGAGAAGCATTAACTTTATGTTTTTACTTGATTTTACTTTCTTTAAGCATCACTATGGTTCTGATTTACATTTAGGTATCTTTTTAAATCATTTTAATTCTTGTTCGTGAAATCCGAAAAAATGACAGACGTAACAATATGTAAAAAGGCCTGTATTATTAATACAAAGAAAATAATTTGCGTCCGTTAATTACTAATTAATCAATCCATGGATGCATATCGTTTCAAAGATGAAGGACAAGCTGTTGGGACAACAAATAGAACGTCAACAAGTTAATATAACCTCAATTCAAACTCTAGTTTGGTGGAACTAAGGTAAAATATGAACAAAAGAAGGGAAGAACAAGGAAAGAGAAACGTTTTGTACAGAATCCGCTGGGAAAGTCTTAGGAGAATAAGGCCAGAATTTCCGGAATCCTCTGTTTTATCAAAGACACACACTATATAAATCTTGGTCAGGAAGTAATGTCGTGTTCTAAAATCAGAATATGGTAACAACAACGGACGAACCAAATATACCAACCCGCCAGATAAACTAACGAGCATCACAAACACATCTTACGACATGTTTGATTGTTAGTATATCAATTTTACACAGATACTCTGAATACAATATGATATATTCCGGACAGGAAGCGCTACGGCTTTATTCGAGAATATTCGTTTTTGAAAAGGCAACGCACTGGCTTTTTTGACCATGTAGATTGGTTAAGTATTTATATACGAGTAATGTCATTTAATATTTGGCAACTCTTTACAGGTTTATGTCATGTCTTCACTGGCCAATAAGAAGGACCTTCAGCCTGACTATTAAGTCTACAATATGTGATTTACTTAAAAAATAAATAATTAAATGGCATCTCTCCTGCGTTGACATGCTAGTGTACTGTGTACATCCAATATGTGATTTTGCTGTTGTCACCTCGGGGTTGATATTAGCAAAATACTGCATGTCTATTCTGCATTCGTTCCGCGGCATCCATATTTGCGATAAAGATGTGGATTCGTGTGTGCAAAAAGCCATTCGGCAACCATCAGATCCTTTCAGGACTCCCATTATGAATCCATTACAAAAAATGAAAAATGGTGCCATTCGAGATAATTTTCCAACTTAACAAACATTTTTATCAAAATGTTATTACTTTCAACGGTATTCTACATGTTAAAAAATGTTAACGTAAGCTCTTAATTCCCTTTACGGACATCACCGTAATCAAGGATGTAATTTATCTCAATCCTACAACTTACGATGCTGTTAATTGTTTCAACTTCACATTTATTTTATTCCTAATTCATAAGGACAACAAATGAGTGTGAAAAAGAAATTAATTAGTTACAGTCAAGTTAGCAGTAAGGATTTTTAAGGCGTAAGTAAAGACGGGATTTATTGCCGAGACATTAGAGTTAGACTGAGTTATACAAGCTTATATTAACGACAGTTGTTTAAAAAGATATGAAAGTCATTAACACACTGCAGATACATCTAGGTAAGACATACATTACGCAATATGTATTACCTTTGTATATAAAACGAGTGTCACTATTTCACATATAAATTAATTTTCTCTAGGTTATATTATGTTGTTCCGGAAGCAATGTAAATTATTGTACATGTAAATACTTTGGTTGCTATTCTTATATTCTGCTAATTATGAGTGGTCGCTTGATATATCATGACGTCACAAAGTGATCTGTACAGATTAAATGGAATGTTTAAGTTAACATCACGATACTTATTCTACTCGTTTTAATAGTATATCCTTTGTTTTGTGTCTCATTGCATATATGTCTTTCGTTTTGAGTCTCCTCGTATGTTTGTTTGATTGCTTTTTTATATATTAATTTTTAGTGCGACAGCGTTGCGAAAAGAGCGTTACTTTTCCGGTGGCGTCTGTAACATCTGTGTTAAACTCCAAATTGTTTAAGTTAACAAAGGTGCTGTCATTATCCAACCTGTTTAATGGTTATAGATAAGCCTGTGCATATTAAGACATCTTTTCAATGTTGATGTAAGCGTATAGTTGACTTGGACTTCACTAATTAATCAAGATAAATTGTTACGTTAAGATCTATATTGAACTTAATGTCTCTCTCTCTCTCGAAATATCAACATGTGAACTCAATCGTAATTCATATACATATATAATTATCTTTGTGCATAAATTCAGATCTAGAATTTCATCGGAAGTTTACTGTTAAGTGACTTTTTTAATATCAATTGGGTCATGTTCAATTTTTTTTGTTTAGCGCGGTGTTAAGTTTAATTTCTCTCAAATTATTTAACCTGTCATAAGCAAACATGAAATATATTTATATATATGCATTATCATTTCACCACACATACTTCAGATTATGATGTTATTCCGACGGTGTACTGGTAATTGGATTTTCTTAATCTATTGGACATGTTTATGTTTTCCATTTAACTCGGTGTTGAGCTTTATTTCTCTCCAATTACGTAAGCTGTCATAACCAGACCTGGAATATCATTAAACCAATGTACATAAATCCCAGCACATCGTTCATATTAAAACTTTCACCCACATTTTACCGTTAATTAGAATTTGTTAATTAGTTGTGCCATGTTAATGTTTTTCGTTTTGCTCTACTTTAATATCACTCTATATAATATTATGTTAATTTGTTTAATCATGATGATATAGAGAAGTGGAACACTTGGTTATATAATAACATGTAAATCTTGTGCGTGTAGACCCTGACCCCATTACATGTCTTTGTATTTCACAACTCCCCTCGTTTGTTTCGCGTCTCCTAATCTTAATATATTTTGTTCTGCGTCTATTCAATGATATAGCCATTGTTCAGCGTCTCCTTAATTATGTCTTTTAGTATCCATTGTCTACGTTTCTTCTTCTGTTCTTCGCATAGTTTTAATATGTCCCGCAATTCCAGAATTTCATGATATTGCAATATATATGGTAATACATTGTCGTTCCATTCCCGATTTCACTGATCACGCGAATACATCCTTAGCAGATAAAAGTTAATTTGTTTAATTATGGATACATACTTATATCACATATAATGCCAAGGTTGAAAATACCTACCAGATCTGTTGGCTGACATGGAGGAAACAGTAGACTTGAAAACATATTTGGATCCCCACTAGTGTAAGTAATGACAGCACTGGACCGATGCTGAATAGGTTGATGATAGGAGGCTTTTTAACGAGGTAATCGTACCCTGATGTCCTTCCAACTGTAAATATAGCATAAAAATATCATAACATCTGAAAATATATTTAAAAGTAAAATTCATTATTTTATTTTCCAGGATGAAACTAACGCATTAAAAAAAATACCAACATGGCAACATAGCTTCATCCGTATGGATCAAATACTTCATTCAAATGATTGATGAAAAGAAAAAAAATAATAACCTAATTAGGTTTTTTTACTTGAACAACACCCAGAAAAATATTTTTTGTAAATTACGAGAATTTTTCTTTTATAACTGAAATATACTTACACGTTACGGCCAAAGTAGTCAATAAAAACATGTCCACATACAGAAACTCGAAATCTGACATATTCTGTGATACCTGTAATAGATGATATATCATACACAAATATATTACGCAAACAATTCAGTTTTATCTAAATATGTTTTTAAATATTATATTTGAAGTGGATGAAACATTAGAATTTGTTAAATATATCTTCCTGTTTTAACAATTTTTCGTTGTCTAAAAGTACACTGTAATTGGATTTGACACAAATTATTCATGAATTATATATCAATCATTTTATGTCCTTTATTAAAGAAATAATTTTTATTTTTTGTTGTTTACTGGTGTGTAAACTGCATTTTTTTACAGATATTTTACCATGACGCGCACCAGTAAACAAAACAAAAAATTAAAATTATTTCTTATATTTAGATTTTTTTGGTTTCCTCTTTGAGGATACCGCATTAAAAAATTTCTGTTTCAATTGTTTGGACATTACACGCTTGGGCGAGAATACCCGACATCTGATGGAATAGCCGAACAGCTGACTCCAATTTGGTGGGAACAATTGTCATACACAAGACGTAAGCAAATATAGTTCCACAATATAGCATCATTTATTTGAATTACAAACATAAAAAACAACAACTTGTAAGTAATTCATTCATTTTGTATAATGTATTTTCATACACATAAAAAGATGTTTGTAGGTTATCATTTTCATTCATAGCCGTTATAAGTCAGTAAAGTAACCCCGAAGTATATTTCGTATATATAGAGGATACACACCGGAAATATAATTATAAGTCAGTAATGTAACCCAGTATATGTATAACACCTGTGTTTTTCTTGCGTTAATGGGGAAATGATTAATTTTATTACAGGAATACACAAACATAACCCTTTATTTTGGCATATATCTAAAATATTTGTGAAAACACGTAATAAGTACCATGAGATATCAATGTTATTAATTAATGTTTGTATTTAAGTGATAATGTATAATTAACAGCATCTAGCAGTTTTTACCCAATATAAGATACACATCGATGAAAATTCTGTGAGACTGTAGCATGCCATGAACTTGAAGATTCCGAATGACGTCACTAATGCTGCTCTTCCCTCCCTGCAATGATAAAAGTAGATATGGGCTAGTATGTTATACAACTGATTTTAAAGTAACGATAATTAAGTACACAGAGTGGTATACATCATCTGGTGACAACAAGAAAAGACAAGAAAATACTATCATGTCAACATAAGCATAATCCAAACTTGAATTCACTTAAACTACGGCATATTACGAACAAAAGACCTATCTATACAGAAACTCCTGAAAAAGTACAAGAATAAGACCAGATGTTCCGATAAAGTCTTCTGCTTCATCTGCGACACCGGTATCAATAGGAAATTAACTATTACTTCAATTTATAATTCGAACAATTAATATGAAGGTATTCCAAAACTGTTATATGGAAATTACTGTAGAACAAACAACAGATACCCAATGTAAGAAAAAGATGTTATCAAAATCTAAATATACAATGATGGACAGTTTGGTAATGAATGTCAAATCTAAGCAACAACAGGTTGTTTTCTATTAAGTTATTCTTAACAAGATAATGTTGGTATTTGATTTCAAAACATTTATTTCATACAGAGGAGGCTTCAGCATCAACATAAGCATTTTCATTAAAAACTACATATAGGCTTTTAGAGAGAAATCGTTCCTTAATCGATATGTGAGGTTTGTTCAAAAAGAACAAAAGAGTAAAAACAAAATAAAAGAAAACAAAACAAAAAAAAACAAAAAAAAATAGAAAAATCCAGATCATACAGTGAGACGTAATATATAAAGAGAGCTGCTTTACCTGATAAGCGTAGGCACACATTCAATATTTGGTGTTTTAGACGTGAATGGTGAAGCTACCGATGCCTCGGCCTCTGACAGAGATATACCTGCGTGTGCCGCCTTCAGTGCCCCACAGTCATTAGCTCCGTCACCACACATACCCACATAATAACTATAGTTACAGAGGTCAAATTTATAAACGTTAATAGCAGTATCAAAAAAAGAAGAAAAAACCCCGCATCTCCATGCAGGTAAACATTGAAAATGGATACATTCTATAATTTGAAATTTGATAAAAGAATTCCGATGGCATGAAAGCAAATAGTTCGCATGAAATATTTACACTGAGGCCAGCATAAAAGACATTCGTCCATCACAATGTACACATTTTAGTATGTGCCGACAAAATTATCAAGTATCGTCGTGTTATTACCCCAGGTCCTGTAGAGATTCTATCAGCTGCGCTTTCTGTTCTGGAGACATCCTGGCAAACACAGCTCCCTTTAATACTATCTTTGGCAGAATATCGGGGAAATATTGACGAATTATCATCCACGTCTTTCCATCAAGAGCAAACTTTAATTTTTTTCCTCTAGAAATATTTTGTGGGTTATCCTGTAAATTAAATGTAAAAGTAGATGATACTCACATGTAATAGATAAGTCTGAGTCAGGTCTAAAATAACGCAAATAACTAAAACGTATATGATTCTTTGTACAGCAATGGAAATGCGAACTTTTTAATATTTCATTTTAAACAAGACATCAAATGCTTAAAATATGTCAAATATTTTGTGTCTGAAGGGTGGGCCAATAGTCTAACCAATATTTCTGTGTATTCAATGAATGTTTTTTCAAATAACGAAATTCCATAAATCATGATGTTTATATATTATTGCATTATCAATATTTTCAACAAGGTTGGTTGTGCGCCCAAACCGAGAATATATGAACGGCAAGATCTTATCAGTCAATCGTATAAAAGGACCTGATATGATTTCATGTTATATTCTGTGTGAAGACACTGATAAAGCGTAGTTGAAATATAACACCATCCGTAAACACCGTGCTTATACGGCCATGGCTCTGGCGAGGACAATAAACTCCAAGCTTACCATTTCACTATTTGCGTAGATATACTCCAGGTTTGCTGTATAAGAATCATTTTCAGGCTCGCGTCCCTGAACCAGAATGACGTCATCTGTTTTGTCAACCATCCCACATTCCTCTGCGATCGACAGTGCTGTTAGAATGTTGTCACCTGGTGTGATAGTTGTAAAATTATAATAAACAATGGTTCTAGCAGAGAGAGAGAGAGAGAGAGAGAGAGAGAGAGAGAGAGTGAGAGAGAGAGAGAGAGATCAAGTTGCGGAAAATGTACTTGTATCGTTATCGTATTTCTGTTGTACTTTTAAGTATTAAGTTTAAGGATTGTTTTCCTTAAAGAGTTGTTTGATGAATTTCACGTAACAAAAAGTAAACACTTCAGCAAAAATAAATCAGGTACCACATATATTTTAAAACAGGCTTAATTTTGTTGCTGTGTTGTAGAAAAAATCAACAACTCAACAGAATATGTTTTAGGTATCTAACGAAACGAAAAAGGAAACATTGGCGTGTCACTGCCCTGTTAGCCTGTTGGTAGTGGTAAGGCTGGCTTTGCCTGTCTACACAGAAATCTACATGTATCTTCTACTAATATAGCCTGCAAAGCAACTTGTTTCATGTGGCAGTACGGGGTACCCTTGTTTAATTCAGGTTATCGTCAAGCTGAGTGAGCACAAAAGGACACACAACCAAAAGTACGACAGTATTCACTTTTCCAAAAGGAAAAATCAGCTGTGGTTTTTTTCATACTGAAATTGATGTTCCCTAGTTTATGGCCAAATATGAAGTACGGAATCCATTTTCGCTACAAGGTGACTAACAATTATTTAATTACTGCTCCAATGCGCTACATAAAGACTGTCTCTCACATTGTTATATTGTTTCCATATTATATTTCTACTACTGTTACGTAACTATTTTATTTACTAATCAAATCACGTTACCTGTAACCATGATTGTCTTTATATCAGCGTCTCGCAGCTGGTGAATAACGGGAGTTGTCTCCTCTTTGAGACGATTCTCCATAACTAGAAGGCCAAGAAAATTCAAATCTTTCTCCATATCAGCTCTGGAATAAATTTCAACCACACAAAAAAATTTAGCACTTTCAATGATTAATCATTGCTGACAATCAAGTTTATTTTCTAAATGGCTGAAGTATTGTTTAGTATATAAAGAAAGAAATGAAATCATGTGAGACTTTTCGTCATAAATTTTCAAGGTACATATTTTTGTGTTATGATTAGGTAATATTACGCGTAGTGTAACAATTCAACAGGTTTTGATTGGCTGACTTATATTTCTGAAATTGTCAGTGTTGTAAGTACAGTACCATGTCAAAATCAACATTGGAATAGCATTTTTGAAACAAGTGAAATTAACTCATGATTGTAATATATGGCATTTTAGTTATTTTCTAAGGGTTACCAAAACGCCAGTCAGTGACCAGTTTTGTTTAAAATTAACTGTCTGTAGAATCTGGACTGATTTGATGTATAGATAACTAAACTTTTATCAATATCAATATGAATACTAACAATGTTTAATTCACAAGGGATTTGTCACTAATTTATCAACTGTTCATTATTTACCGTGAGGCGTCCTGCACCTGATCTGGCGTGATTGTATCCTCCAGATTTCTTTCAGCTAACGCCAAGACACGGAATCCATGTTTAGTATAACCCTCCAGAACGTTATGAAAATCAGGGGGAACTATAAACGAAACGTTGCGACATTGTCGTTATTAATATTTCCTTTCTGTATAATACATGTAATCAGACTAATTATCCATTTCTTTTCATCCATTTCATTTAAATGTTATGAGCCACAATCCATAGCTGTGGTAAGAGATAGTCTTACCTGATGCTGGTGTCGAAAGTGATGCTATCTTTTCCGGAGCTCCCTTACAGTACAGCATAAGGTTGTCTTTTGTCTTCCCAGTATTACTCACAATAACAGACATCCGTTGTAGGTTTGAAGTGAACGTAAACTGTTTAACAATTCCCAACAATCCCTATAATAGATGAGAAAATGAAAAAAGCATTTCTAAACAGATTAGTTTTGAACTCGAAATTGATGAAGATATATATGAAGAGCGATGCCGACCGATAGAATATCATTACCATATTCCTCACGATTGATTTTGATGTATTTTGATGTTGAAAATTTGTAAAACAAACACAATCTAATTACATCATTAGACAAAACAGAGCCATAAAATGATTTAAACTACATCATATAGTTGTTTCTCCTTTCACAGCTCGTAAGTGATGCTAAGGGCCTAAATATTGGTACCTTGGAGGCGAATGAGAAAAATAAAATTGTCTTATCGAAAATGAACATTTTGCAGCTATGATGCAAATTCTACGTACGTTTCCCTTTTGTCTTGCCGGAAGTTGGACCACAGTAGACACAGGTAAAGAAAACCGACAGTAAGCTTCCTGAGATTCTGTCAATCTCTAAAGTATGATAAAAGGAAATGAGGAGACGGCAATTAATTCAATAAAGAACATTGAGTTGAGATATGTATAAGAAAATCTGGTTGTTTGGTCCTTTCAAGTTTCTTTAGTGATGTAAGGAACAAAATTGTAATGTTAGCTTGACTGACTGAACAGTGTGACTATTTATACTCGACTTAAACAATCGAAAGAGTGATGTACAAATTTGAACGACGCAAGTTAGACCGATGCACGAAATTTCCATCAGCTGAACTTATGTTACCATATGAATATCAAATCATTGTAGTAAAGACAAGCTCGTGTAAATAATACGTTGAAGTATTAAATGTGTATTAATTGTTACATCATCATAACATCAATATAGAATATTAAGTAATACTTTATCTCTTAAAAATATTAAAATAGTAATTGCAACCCACACTGTTTGTGGCATCAAAGATGATCAGATCAAGGGGATCCCCAGTAGTTTCCCCTTCAATCACTGATAGCGAGTGACACGAAGCCATGGCGTCAAACAGGGAACTTCCAATCCAGTCCTCCATCGATTCGGTCTCGGGAAGAAATCTGAAAAAGTTTCAAACAAGGTAGTACGCATAAGACACAAATGCTTCAAAGAAGAGGAAATGTATAATAAGCAACTATAAGTGTAGTTTTGTGTGCTGAATGTTTCTACATTTTGTAATTCAATATCAGAATAGAGAACATCCATTGCAAAGTAACGTACATCAACAGAAAGGCTACCATAGCTTGTCTCGATATATGGTATATTTCTGCTGTATGTTACCTGTTTCCTGAAACTGGAACCACTCCTTGCAGTTTGAGACCATCTTCTGTAAGAGTTCCCGTCTGTTAATGTAATCAGCAGTTTGGTTGTACCAAGTTTTTTTTTAGAGTTTTTCATGCGAGGTTCAAAAAAAATAAATTAAACACTGTTTACGGTCAGATCAATTAAAAGACCGTATGTTGTTATTGCTTTGTATTAAATTCAATTATAAGTTCATCTTTATGTAAGACTGGGTAAAATGATACATTTAACAGTATTTAAAAATCATAATGTATATTCTAATTAAAACCGTTCATTTAATGATGATAAAATAATGTTTAGAACTTTCCTATATAGTAACGTTTAATAAAATTAATGAGAAAAAAAAGACGGAAAATTACCAACAGCAGAATACGTCCATGTGTACCAGAAGACTTTAAGATACTCAATTAAAAAAAGAAATTTCAATACTACCTTATCAAAACAGAACACGTTAATGGTACCGCTGACGTTGATGCAGTTAGGACTGATGCAGTAGATGTTCCTCTTTTTGAGGCGACTCTGGGCGAACACCACACCAATTGTTAGGGCTAGTGGGAGTGCTGCTGGCACTGCTGTTGTTACCACGTCTAATGACCGGATGATAATCTCCGACACGGACGAGTTACGTTGCACCTAACCGTAGAAGGTATATGTATAAGAAAAGCCCTGTTTTAAACTTACTGAATGTTCGTTTTTCAACCATTGCGTATCAAATTAAACTGCCAAAATACATTTAAGAATGAATGATCTCATCATCCTGGATTCCTCTGGACACGTTCTTCGGTGTAAGCGAACATCCCGGTAGTGGACACTGATTTACCTTATGACTCAGTCGTTTCTGTCGACACTATTACGTTTACGTTTGCGTTTTATGACAAAGATGTTTTTGTCGACACTAGTGTAAAATATAAGATTTTGATTTTAACTACTCCATCATACATGATGACTAATGATTTTGTCCACTCCATTATACATTATGAAGAGTGATTTTGTCTACTCCATTATACATTATGACATGATTTTGTCCACTCCATTTTACAATATGACTCTAATGATTTTGTCCACGCTATTATACCATATTTCTAATGATTTTGTCCACTTCATTATACATTATGAATAGTGATTTTGTCTACTCCATTATACATTATGAATAGTGATTTTGTCTACCACATTATACATTATGACTAATGATTTTGTCCACTACATTATACATTATGACTTATGATTTTGTCTACTACATTATACATTAAGACTCCAATGACTTTGTCTACTCCATTATACATTATGACTCTAATGATTTTGCCTACTCCATTATACATTAAGACTCTAATGACTTTGCCTACTCCATTAAACATTAAGACTCTCATGTTTCAGAGACATAAAATAATGACCAAATGTTATTTTAAAAAAGTTCTTAAGTGTAAAATCTATATGCTGCAAATCATATTTTTGCACTTGTTCCGTAAATCTTTTACTTCCTTTCCATGGATTGTTCAATGTATATGTAATCGGGTGTTATCTACTTTTGTCTTTTGTATGCAAATGCATAAACGTGAGGTTGTGACTGTACGTGTGAGGGAGGGAGAAATGATATCATGGGATGTAAGGGTTTGCGTTAACATTTTTGTCAAATGCAAACTTGTGTAAGCTTGTTTGTATTATGTGATGACATTTTTATGTAAATAAACCAGTATAAATATTTGAAAAAATGAAATAGAAATATCAAGATGTTTCTCATTTTGAAAGGAAGAGCTCCCATGATGACGTGTGTACGGATTAGGAGAATCAGAAATACGAAAGGGAAGCATCGATATTGAATCACAAAAATTGTTATATTAAAGTTAGTTAGAGAATATCTCTTTTCAATATGAAAATAGAATGATAAACCGCATAAGCCCTTCACCGGAACATGGAATCCTTGTCTATCTAAAAATGTTTCGTTTTATAGCGAATTGTTATTATGTGTTACCATGTAATTAATGCTATCAATTTGTTCCACTTTTCATATTTTTGATACACTCTATCACTGTCCCATTTTAATATTGAGATATATCATTCCCTGGTTAGGTATCAAAGTCAAAAATAGACTCGGCCATACTCAGTTTAGGTGCCCAACTTACCATGAGTATAATGGTGTAAGTAAAACCCGTTACTCCAATGACAGCGAGTAACCCGATAAAAATATAGCTATCTCTCTGAAACTTGAAATCAACAGGTTTTGGGTAGAGAATAGACCTCACAAGGCTTCCCTTTGTTGTACTGAACCCTAGAAACGTAAAGATAATAATAAGTACACTATCAAACTTAATATGTTCTCTAAAACATTTATACAAAATCCAATACCAACAGTAAACAATATCTTCATATTAGTCATATAAAGTCTTGAAATAAAAAAATCGTTCATTCTTGTAGAAGGGCCGCCTTGCTAGATCATGCTGAACACACAAGAGAATATACTTTAGGACATACCGACGTAAAAAAGTACAAGGAAGTTAAAACGGGAATTCTAGAAGGGAAAGTGTCTTCTTGATCGACAACAACTTCCGTGTTAATCTTCGTCAATGTTTTTTTTTCTGAACAAACCGACTTTGGGCGGTAGATAAAATTGTACAAAGATAAAAGATACAAAGGGTCATTTTTCATTTGTGTTAATGCTTTCCTAGAATAGCAACGTACATGTAGAATTGTAACCAATACCTTTTGAATCATTTGATCTTGGAAATAGGAAATATGAAGAAAAGAAATATTTTTACGGAGACTATATAATTAATATCATTTTGCTAGCATAAATCAAAATCAACACTATGAATTATTCAAATTCTGAAACTAACCTGTGCGAACAACTATGGCCTTGACCTTGTCTCCACCTTGTTGTTGAGTCTGTATGACTTTGGTGCCGCAAAATATGATATGGCGTGCATGCTCTTTGATATTAAACACTTCGTCCTCACTGTTTCTGGGTAGAGGTGTTTTGGTCATAGGGACGCTCTCTCCTTAAACATTAATGATCGTAAAAAAATTAATCCGTGAAGTAATGGGTCACGTTTGTATTTGATGGCAATTTAAATCTACATTGCAAAATCTCAATTTATTGAAATAAAGGCTAAGTAAATGGTGAACATTTTCAACCGTGAAAATAACCTTTTATAACGGTAACAAATCCCTGCTTAAAAAGACGCAAAACATGTATCGCACGTTGAGACGTTCACCTTCTATTTAGTTGTACAATTATAAATGTTTACAAACATCATCAGTCATATTGATATCAGTTTGAAGAGAGAAGCTTCACCGATATAAATAAGCACGCACCTGTTAGCATACTCTCGTTGACGATACAGTTTCCTGACACGAGGACAGCGTCACACTGCATCATACAGCCTCGTCTTGGAATCTCTATGACGTCACCAGGGACGAGATCCTCGGACGACACGTCCTCGTAAACTAGACCAAATTATCATCAATCGAATTCAAAGGTAAAAAGTGCATTTCCATGTCTACTAAAAATGTGTGACGATAATATTTATATTCGACCTAATCGTAAACATCATAAAATCTAAACCTATTTGTATGTTCTCCTTTAAGAATTAAAAGCTCGGGTACATTTACGACAAGTAATTCAAATCTGGAACTTTCGGATCAACCGCATTACTGTATATGATGCATTGCGTTAAGTTATTGATGGTTTTGCCATTTAACACAACCACGTGTCTTCCTTCGTTAAATGTAGTACAATGGCCACAAATATGAATAACAAATATAGAGTTAAATAGAGTATGGATAAAGTCTCGCGCGCGACAAATTCTGTCATAAGAGTAAAATCTGTATAACATTTAATGGGAAACCATGGAATACAAAAACAACTTTTTTTATTATCTTTTTGTTTATTTATTCTGACTTTTCGGTAGTCATCAAATTACGATGTGAGAGTGAAAACATGAAAATAATCACGAGATATAGAATATCAATGAAGATGAAGTAAAATTGAAAGAAATAAATGGCTGTTCACCTTGCCCTTCCCGACACACAGATACCGTAGTAGACATGGCGATCGTATCTCGCAAGGCTCTTTGCATCTGTATAACAGAAAATAAAATCAAAATTTAATTTGCGTTTTACAATTGACTGGATAAAGGTCTGTTGAAGTCCTCAGAAAGTGTATATCTTCTAAATCTGAGGACATACAACGTTCCTTTTGTCTTGTTACTGTATATACTGGCACGACTATAATGTGTACTCAAGGTTTTTGTCCTTATTCCAAATAATCTATTTACATGGCTTACAGTGGTCTCATATTTTCACTGAAGTAATTTTGATCAAATGTGAATAGGTACGAGTACATTATAACTACTTTAAAGATGTTATTGAGATGTTGCACTAACTTTCGTGAATGATACTAGTAAGAAATGGAAAGTTCATGATCAAATGAATTGGATTCGCTAGGCTCCTCACACAATGTTTTGTTTGATATATGTTATCACAACAACATTACGTTTGATAAATAGTAGATGTTTGTGCTATTTAGAATTACCTTTCTTGTCTGATATATGTAGCTGGCAATGGAGAAGAAGTTGATGGTTAGGAGACTGAATGTGTAGTAATAGTATTTATCTGACAACCATAGGGCACAAGAGAACATTTGGAAGATGTAAAAAGGTGACATCACCTGCATGGACGACAAATATTAATTACATCAAAGTTGTGTCTATGATTTTGCATATATTTGGTATTGTCAAATATTAGTGTTAAATCCATATAACTTCCTTGTAAATAACATATTTTATAGTAGTACAGTTTCCTGAATTTACTCAAGTTTGTAGACTAATCCAGTTTATATAACAGATATTTGAATGATCACACCATTGTTATTACCTGCTTCAGAAGAATCTCAATCACTGGTGACACATGAACTGGAATTGAATTCACTCCAAAATGAACACGCCTAAAATCCACAAAACACATTTACATTTCATGTCTTTATTAGGTTGAATAAGTGTATTTATTTTCATTTGAAAATACCAACCTCTACATCATCTAGAACAACATCACTTTTCAGTTACCCTTGTATCAACCAAACTGATAAAACATTACTTGTAATTATAATAGGGTTCAGAATCACACATATTTGATTATTAGACAAGATACAACGTATGAGAGCATTAAGAGTGTTCGAGTAAAACTATTGGAACAATATCACCGAGGAGACGATGTCATCAATAAAAATAGCAACAACACGTCACCTCTATGATATAATACTTTTACAAATAAAGGATGTGGTAATTGCCTAATGCTATAGACGAACGTATCGGGGATATAGAAGTATTTTGTTCGTTAAGAAGTATAAAGTTTTTAATCGTTCACATCCAAGTTGTTTCGTGTTAATATCAAGCAAATATTTAAGACGAGCGATTCCTTCTCTACCGTTGAACTTGATAACTTAAATCACACAGATTGTTAAACGACTAATTATTCTTCAGTTAGATTCACTATCACTGCGAACTCACCGTTCCTGTTGTTGGTCTTTAGACAACCCCTCGAGTGTATAAAAAAATGAACAGTAAGTACTGTCTTCCATTCCTCTAAAAACACATCAAGAAATTACCATTTGTCAACATAATCAGAATAATAATCCAAACAAATTCAATAACATTAGGCCAAAATATGGACAAAAGAAAAAATTATACGAATATTCTTAAGAAGTACAAAAAAAAAGCTTAAAAAAAAAGCAAATGTGTTCCGGAAGAATAAGCGTCTTCTGATTCATCTGCGACACATGCCATGGAAATCTTGGTCAGTGCAAGGAAATAATGTCCCGTTCTCATATGAGAAGAAGATATACAACAATGGAACCAACAGGCAAACTAACGAGCATCAAATACGTCCAGCTTCATATCGTACAACGGAACCAACAGGCAAACTAACGAGCATCAAATACGTCCAGCTTCATATCGTACAACGGAACCAACAGGCAAACTAACGAGCATCAAATACGTCCAGCTTCATATCGTACAACGGAACCAACAGGCAAACTCACGAGCATCAAATACGTCCAGCTTCTTATTACACAAGAAAAAGAATATTTCGCCACGAGATCACTATGACGACCGTAAAACTGCCCCATGATTTTCATTAATTTGCATCTAATGAAAATGAAATGTACATGTAAATTTACGTTATCAATTTTGCCCAAAACAATAACCATTTCCGAATCATGAAAATACAGACATACAGATGTTTTTGACAGGAATTCTAATACTACTACTAGGAATTACAATACGTATGCGATATTACCGATTTGACAACGGTGCTCTTATGTCGTTACCAAGCGTTTATTTGACCTATTTGATAACACGTTGGTCATATGATCCTCTATTTAATACCTGTTCTATCTAGAGGTAAGTAATCGGGAAATACTGTTTTGTACTTCCTCTTAACATACTCATCATTATAAATGCCATTTCGTATAGAAACACACTTACCTCATTTTCTGAAAATTGTTCTCTTCATTATTCCAAAAGTATTTCACTTTTTTAGTGATGAAATACTTTGAAATGTTCATGTTAAGCTGAAACAAATTATAAGTAACTGATTATATATATAAACAAGTCAAGGATGCAATAGCTAGACATGTTATTTTTCATACTTATTTTGATAAAATAAATTAATTAATTCTATCCATTCCAGCTGTTTAAATTAAGTGAAAAATTTGATATTAGTTTATCTTTTTAGTCAATTTTTTCATTCATAAATATATTCATATCTGGTGCCCTAAGTAAACGGTGTCTATTGCGTGGAATTCAGAAAGTTGAAAAACAACATTAGGTTAACAAAACATCCAATTACCTTGTATCTAACTAAAGTAAACATCTCAGTGATTAAATTACAAATCACAACTGATTAAGAACTTGTTTAACAGTAACATTTTCTAACTTTAGATTGTTCGCTTCCTAATTTTATGTTTCCGCTCATGTTACATTTCTCATTTATCTATGCAGGTTATAATGCCGCTTAACTAATGACGCTAAATCGTGACAGCACATACATTTGATGTTCAGAAGAGGTATTTTTATATTTCCTGTAAACATTGAATTATTTTAATGCCTCCAATTGCGGAACAAGCCTCCAGGTATATTAATTATTTTTGTTGACCCTGTTGGCAGCACCGGGGAGGGGTTCTGACTGTCTGTAATCGCGGATAAGCGGGGAAAACCCACGTGATCGGACAGGTGACCCCATACTTTTTCACGTGCGTTTCAGGATTGTTTAAAATCAAGATTAGGTTTAGGAAATACAATATGTATCTGTCATCATCCCTTCATCATTTCGAACGTTTTCATTTTTTCATTGCACCCATTCCAATACAAACAAAATTGTATATTATACATACTTTTCCTGTACATAAATGCTTTGTTATAATCCCATTATTATGTAGTCCTTTAGCAGCCTTGTGTTCGTGTTATATTATTGGTAATTTCAGTAAAAGCATGTTGAAAAAAATGAGTCAATGACAATTAAATGGAAGGTTAATCACGTACTTGTCTATTCCTTTCTTTTTGTGGTCGATATGTAGATTCTAATGTAATGAAGATAAATAACCTTTCCTAAATTGTGATATAGAAATTAGAATATCGGATTATATATTATATATATATCAATAATTTTGGTGTGACAGTGTGACTGTCATCGGGAACCATGATCACGTTCTGGTTTAAGTCCTCATCCTATGTATTAAATGACCGTCTCGGATCACTAACCTCGTTAAATCCTATCGTTGTTAGGGGAGTTATACTCTCTGAAGTCGCTGGCGATGAACTTTTATAACCAAGTCCAGTTACAGACGCAGATTTTTCTTTTTTAGACCTGGATAAATAGTAATTTGTTAAATGTGACAGGATCGTCATACCGAACATGATTTTTTTAATCCAGAAAAAGGATATCACATTCTAAAGCGAACGAATAGAGGAATTATACGCAACTTAAAGGAAATTCAAAATGACTAGTGTTTTACGTTGTCCATACCATGTGTTCGATAGTGTCTCGTCTTGAACAATCTTAACCTTGGCAACAAACATTTGTTTATAGGAATCCTGCAATAGAAATACCCTTCAGCTTACTTACGACACACATTCGGAATTAGTTTTCGTTGATATTTACATCACAAGTTCTTGCTTTATTCTAACATTCAGAGATTCTATGAACAATGTCGAACTCAAAATGGTTGATTATGAATCTAGTTCGTTCCCAGCATTATAGATTCTAACGTGAAACACGTATTGATTCTGGAATATATATTTTTCACTCAATTCTAGGCACTGGTAATAAAAATCGAACTAAGACCTTTGTTTCCATGAAAGTCTAATAACATGAGAATATATTACTCTTACACTTCAATCCCACGAACAATACGAAAACAGGTTCACACTTCTATATACAGCTTGATAATACTTCAACAAAATGAAACGGTCGTCATATACAATATTTCTCTATCTATTTATTTTTTTAGTATGGGTGTTCTTACCTGGAGTAAAACAACACTTGCATGTTGCAGATGACATTGGGTATGAGAACATTTTATCATTAAGTGAGGAAACCAATAGAAGAACAAACGTAGAATACCAGCAGTAATGACGATGAAAATCCACACTATGGCAGTCTTTAATGTGTTTGGACGATATCCAGTGATTTCCTGAAGTACAACATAAATATACGTCAATGAGAATGATATATACAGCACAAAAGACTTCCTGGAAAGTCATCTCCTGTACCCATTTCACCGTATAGTTATATGTAACACAGATGGTCTCTGGCATTCGAGACATTTGATAAACGACATTCTACATTCAGTGCAACACTAGAAATTTGTTTTAATTATTTTTTTTATTTCATTTATTCATTTATTTCAGTCTTTATATTGACAAAGACATCATTGTGTTGGAATCATTCCAAAAACATGTCCTACCATAGGAGGGCTCTCAAGTAACAGACCTCAACCACACTGCCATCATCCAGACTGTTATTAACTTAATCATTCATACACATATATATATATATAGGTAACAACATATTATGCATTCATTATAGTACATATAGAAATTAACAAACATTTTTTTTTTACTTATATAATGATAAAATTTACCATCATCATCATCATCATCATCATCATCATCATCATCATCATGACACATAATCATCTTTTCTAGCCTTTTAGTTTCGCTTACGCCGTGTTTAAAGTTCCCTCTTGATAGAACCTTCGGTAAAGCATTTATTGTAAAAGTTTTCAGGTATACGTATCACTTATCACTTGAGATGTATACAATGACTTACAGCAATCTATTTGAGTATATATTGAACTTGATTCCTTTTATTACTTCAAATAACACTTTTCGCTTAATTTTTATTTAAAAATACAGCAAACATTGTGATACAATTCGATGAAACTATGGCAAATAAGAATAAAATAATGCTTTACACCGAGACTCGTAAATAAAGAAAGTACCAGGAGAATAAGGCCAGGCGTTCTGAAAGGGTAAGCGTATTCTGCTACAACATGGCGTATAAAAACGTTTTGATACTTGATCCTTCTATAACTTACCCAGTTAGCAATGAGGGTTACGATAACAAGCTAACATGGTTTGTTACCTAAAAGCTGTTCTGACGGATATATATAGAAAAAAGTTAAAACACTGGAAAACACATGATTTTTTTTTTCTATATTTACTGGGCACGGAGAATTCACCACATTTTCAATATATATACATATTTGGAATATTATTACAAAATATAACTAATATGATATGATTCTTTTTTATCGTCTATTACAATGTGTTAAAACTTGGATGATATCTTAGTCTGAGTTGAAAACTCACCATCTGGTCATCATTTCCAGGGTTAAGGTATTGGTGTCCTGGCTTCATAGGAGGTGGACCTGCCCGACTCACCTTCTCCTTTTTACCTGACAATAAAACTCCGCTGTATTAACGTAATCATAATCCAG
This sequence comes from Ylistrum balloti, assembly GCF_031769215.1. Taxonomy (NCBI): domain Eukaryota; kingdom Metazoa; phylum Mollusca; class Bivalvia; order Pectinida; family Pectinidae; genus Ylistrum; species Ylistrum balloti. Next base: position 2,041,244 of record NW_026782106.1, on the reverse strand, counting down.
AATCAAATTCAATAAAACTAATGAAAAAATGAACAAAAGAAAGATTTACACGACGAATCCTGAAAAAGTACCAGGAGAATATGACCAGGTGTTCCGGAGGAGTCAGTGTCTTCTACTTCAGCGACGACACCCGCCATGTAAACCTTGGGTAATCCAAGTAAGTATTGTCACGTTCTCAGATGAGAACAATATATTCAACAATGGAACCAGCTGGCAAACTAAGGAACATTAAATTCGTCCAGCTTCATATCACAGAAAGAAGTAGAAAATTTCTCAATGAGATCACTATGAGGAAGATAAAAGTGCCCCATAATTTACATCAACATGCATATTTTGAAACCCTGTGTTACGGGTTCGTCAGTTAACGACTTCATGCACGAAAACCGTAATAATGGGAACACACGTATCGCTTTCCTTAAACATAACGTGCAAAATATGATTCCATAAAATTATACAAAAAAGTACATAGAATTGGTAATAGTTGGTTAATCAATTGCATGTTGTTCCTAGACAAAAAGTGAATTCAAATCTAGAGTGAAAAGAGGACGAAATATTTAGCAGGATCAAAAATCTATCGACTTGGTCATACGAGGCTACGTTTATCAAAGAGCTTAAGAGAACATGATACAAAACCATGCCGGGTCCATCAAAGTCTTGATTTCAATGTCACAGTCATATGTTATGATTGACGTGACAAGTTCATTGTTTTATTTTCATACAAAATATGTAATAACATTATCCTTTTTATTTTATCAATTTATCCATATTCGTTGAATCGCCCGCTAGCAAAAGGACCTCACTTTCTTGATACCATACTCTCGACATATTTAAAGAAACATGTAGTGATTCAGAGAATATCTGGACACCTACCTCTCTTCGCCATGATATGGTGTCTTAAATCTCTCTACAGATAGACAGAGTGTATAGCACAGTGACATTTAGACGTCACTACACCGCCATCAATGTCAGCTTATAAGCATCAGATCTTGTGTAAAGTATGGTCTGCAATAACACACAACAAAAGGAAATAAGTGTTTCAATTCCATACAGAATAGCGTTGTTCTATAAGATCTGTCCATCAGCGCCTTCTGTATCAGGTGACGTAAATCACATGACTTTATCGTGTTTATCATACACACAGTTTCACAGTGTATCAAATCAATGTTGGTTTAATGTCGATAGTATACATATTATATGGCAACACTATGTAACACTCTCAACAGTCACAGTTTCACAGCAAATATATCAAAGGATGGCGCTTTAGTTCCCTAAGCCTAAACAATCGCAATACATTTTTGTTACAAACTTCAACTTATTAAGAAATTAATACTTGATTATTTTAACCTGCTGAAATAAGGTTTCGTTTATCGATATGCTCCCTTGATGGATGGTCGTTTGTTTGTTTTGATATAGGTGATGGTGTTTCCGCAGGTTTGAACGACTAGAGGTTGGGTCTTTATCTGTCTTCTTCTGCACATCATATATAATGATATAAGTTACAAGGATGTTATTTCTACTAAAAGTTTTCAGTGATATGGCCTCGTCATGTTGTCTCCTATATCTTTTGGTGTTATCTTGTCTTAGTTTGAATCACTGTTGCTATACCTTCTATAAACAGCCAGGGTCACTTAAAGATGTGGCAGACTTCGGAGTTCCCGGAAAAAACACATGCGGCCAGGTACCTGGTTATTGGCCCAGGTAGACCTTGAACCCAGGACCTAGAGGTAGACGGCTAGTTTGATTAAGGCAGCTGGTCATGAACCACCGTATGATTAGATATACTGCACAGTCAGTTTCAAAACCTTTCAATTACTATTTGATATGTCACTTTCTTCTAAAATCTTTCCTGGCACGAGGGAAATTACCACAGTGATGCCATTGTTTAAAATGGGACAGGCATTCTCCAACTATTTTATAGAAAATTCTCTTTTTCACAAAAATTTAAGTTTGGATTTTTTCCGTGTTACTCCATCCTTCATCTATTCATTGAAATTTACCATGATATTTGTTAAGCTCTTGAAGAGAAAATCCTGTTTGTTTAGTGTTCTGTGATAAGATCTATATTAACGATTTGCTGGATGTTTCACAATCCGCTTTCTGTCTATTTGCGGATGATTCGTCATTAATGGTACATCTTCTTCTAGTGATGGTTTATAAACCACACTTAATCAGGACTCTTTAATATTAAATTAACTGAACTAAACAATGGCCTGTCGAGTCCAACCCCAGCAAAACAGAAGTTTTTAAAGCAAATTCAGTCAACTTCAATGGTAATCTGAAATTGAAATTTGATGGTGTATTTTTAAATTTCAGTGATTGTCATAGGAACTTGGGCGTCATAGTCAATGCTTAAGGCAAATTGGGTGACTACATCATAATCATCAATGCTTTCAGAAATTTGAACTTTTATTTTTCCACTGTTAGAATATGATACATTATGTAATGGATTATGGGACGCATGTAGTGTAGATGACTCTAATTTACTGGAGAAAGTCAGCGTCAGGTTGTGGGTATCACTCACTACAAGTGTACCAACTTATGCCAGTAATTGAATGAGACATCTTCCCTTACCTTTGTTTTATGCAATAGTATCAGCTTACAGGTTATCGTAATTTACAGAAGGAATGCTATTTCTATTTACATAGATAAAGGAAATCACGATAAACGTTCATCAATGGTGACACGCGTGTATGTCACACAAATATATATTGTTATCTCCGTCCTAGTATGTAACTCTTGTCTACACAACATTTTGTGTAGTGTTTACGATCAATGTGACACTAAGAATGGTGTATCCTCCCTGATGTTACTGATGGTAGACAACATTTGGGGTAGTGTTTACGATCAATGTTACACTAATAATGTTGTCACCTCCCTGATGTTACTGATGATAGACAACATTTGGGGTAGTGTTTACGACCAATGTGACACTAAGAATGTTGTCTCCTCCCTGATGTTACTGATGGTAGACAACATTTGGGGTAGTGTTTACGATCAATGTTACACTAATAATGTTGTCTCCTCCCTGATGTTACTGATGGTAGACAACATTTGGGGTAGTGTTTACGATCAATGTGACACTAAGAATGTTGTCTCCTCCCTGATGTTACTGATGGTAGACAACATTTGGGGTAGTGTTTACGATCAATGTCACACTAAGAATGATGTATCCTCCCTGATGTTACTGATGATAGACAACATTTTATTGTTTGGGTGCGTGGTATTTTTGTGGTCATAAAGGATGCTATTATTGCGTAGGTTGTAGAGACCATAGTTTAATAGGCCAATATCTTCCCGGTGTCCATATCTATAAATAGCAACAATGACCTACATGTTTGATCTTGTTATTGTAGCAAGTCATAGTACATATATATGTGTACTTGACTATCAGATAGCCAGGTAAAGATAGCAACAATCACCGCATGATCAGTTCCGGAATAGAAAGGAGGACACAGTTTTTATTTTTAACTGATACGCTGGATTTGTATTGATGATCTTAGGACAAAAACATAATGAGATAATAACATACAAACAGCAATACGAGGAAAGTGGGAAGTTTAAAAAGAAATAAAGTTCTGTACACAGATTTACTCTAACAGTGTACAGCTGTGGGGTCGCTCAGCGTTACACGATGTGCGATGTCGGCACGATGTCGGCACGAGGTATGCACGATAGTGCGCTCTTTCGTATAGGTTCACACCTCAGAGAGTGGCGAATGGTTTGTCTCGGGCAACACGAATGATCTAGATTGTACAGGCTAAGTAACAAACAAAATATTTAGAATTCTACTTTCGTATGTATATTTTTGCTTACAAAATAGTAGAAAAATCAGAATGAGAAATGCACAGAATTAATGGAAATGAGATTCTAATGTTTGAATATATAATGAGTGTTCGTACACAAATGATATTAATGTATGACACGTTGTAAACAAAACAATTTAAATGATGAGTGTATAAATATTCTGTCCACCTGAATGACCTGAATGTGTCTAACCTATAGATATATGGCCTAATTAGGGAATTGACGTAGTTGCACTCTTACATATTAAGGAAATAAATAAACCCTATCCCACACTTGTTTATATGTCATTTCTAACTTTATGAAATCGTACATCTGTGAGATAGAACCGAACAACGCGCGCACAGTTGTGCGACAGCCAATGTCGTCCAGATTTCCTATCATCGTGCGTTCATCACACAGAGTGCACACATCGTGGGTACATCGCACAGAGTGCAGACATCGTGCAGACATCGTGTGACAATGTTACATCGCACAGAGTGCACACATCGTGCGAACATCGTGTGACAATGTTACATCGTACAGAGTGCAGACATCGTGTAAACATTGTGTAACATTTTGCGATCCCACAGCTTTTTATAAAAAAAAAATGATAATCTTTTGATATTTAATTGTATAGCCAAAGTTTACAGCTGAATTTTACTTAGAAACGATATGTAGGTGGCTGATTTTTCCAGTATTTATCAAGTTCATATTCAAATTGTTTTATCGTCCTAATATTTATAATAATAGATGGAAGGCTGTCCACAAATCTCAGTTCTCTGTGTAAGGGAATATTTTTCTCACATTCAACTCTATAAATCGGTTTAATATCTTACAAAGGTTTGTCCATTTGTACTTTGCCATTGATTAGCCAGCGAGAAGTTCATATGCTTATGTTGGATAGCATATGTTTTTACCTTCTTCCTTTCCAAATTCACCTCTGCTGTATCCCATCCTACTTTCTATTTCTCTATTGCTACCCTCTTCCTTTCCAAATTCACCTCTGCTGTATCCCATCCTACTTTCTATTTCTCTATTGCTACCTTCTTCCTTTCCTAATTCACCTCGTATACAATACATTAGCTTCTGGTTTTCATTACAAAACTGACATAACTATTCTTCAATCTTCTAAACATAACTGACGGGGTGAAAGTCGTAATTTCGATATAAGTTTAAGATATGCATCTGGAATAGACTTTATTAAATAAAATTGTAATGTAAAACTACCTAACAGGAACTTATACAAATTGTATTTTGACGACAAAATTATGCTTTGTTTAAATAAGATTATCTTTCAAACGCTGCTTAAAACAACGTAAAAATACCTGTTCAGTATCAACATAATGAGTTAACCAGACGTTATCAAAACCAGAGGACAACAATATTTTTTTCCACCTGACGACGTTAATTACAATTTCTGTGGTTACATTCGTCCGCTTCTTCGTAAGCTGAATTAAGAAAACATTTATCACATTTGATTAATTTCAACCAATATAGCATTATCTGACATTTCTTAATAATTAGCATAGTAGGCGTCCTTACTGTGTCTGCATTAAAGCCCCATGTTTTGCAACAACAATTAAAAACAGGAGAAAAATATATATCAAAAACATTGATTTTGATTCTAAATTGAGTAACAAATTATAACAATGTCTTAATATATTATAAACGCATTTTCGACCTTGTTCAGCAATTGTAAATTGAGTTTCTACAAACCTTACCAATCAATCGGTCATTAGAATTCTCATCAATTCGTAATTTTCCACCGACATCATACAGCTTTTTCGTCCTTGTAGGACTCGGTAGTGATGCTATATCATACACCGGTTTCGTCCTTGTAGGACTCGGTAGTGATGCTATATCATACACCGGTTTCGTCCTTCTAGGACTTGTCAGTGATGCTTTATCATATAGCTGTTTCGTCTTTCTAGGACTTGTCAGTGATGCTACATCACACAGCTGTTTCGTCCTTGTAGGACTCGGTAGTGATGCTATATCATACACCGGTTTCGTCCTTCTAAGACTTGTCAATGATGCTTTATCATATAGCTGTTTCGTCCTTGTAGGACTCGGTAGTGATGCTATATCATACAGCTGTTTCGTCCTTGTAGGACTCAGTAGTGATGCTATATCATACAGCTGTTTCGTCCTTGTAGGACTCGGTAGTGATGCTATATCATACAGCTGTTTCGTCCTTGTAGGACTCGGTAGTGATGCTATATCATACAGCTGTTTCGTCCTTGTAGGACTCGGTAGTGATGCTATATCATACAGCTGTTTCGTCCTTGTAGGACTCGGTAGTGATGCTATATCATACAGCTGTTTCGTCCTTGTAGGACTCGGTAGTGATGCTATATCATACAGCTGTTTCGTCCTTGTAGGACTTGTCAGTGACTATACTGGCTTAAATAATGAAGCCCAAGAGGCGAAAGAAGAAATTCTAAAGTGACTGAAAGAAAAGTCAAAATATTTATATTTTATAACGTGACATGCATGTAACTGTAAACACCGGGGGTTAAAGTGCACCAGTGTAGATATTCTCCAGCATGTACACCTCTAATATCACATCAATGCATAATAAACGAAGCATTCTTGCACGTATGAATGAGATTTCTATCTCTAATCGTGACGATAAGACAAGAATGTTGACCTCTCCTTACATAATGACGTGTTGTAGGTGGTAGTACTCGTCACTGAATGAGTTAGTTCTAGAATTCACACCCACCCACTAGAACTGAATGCGAAATCCATATGATTAATCCCAGTACGTACCAGCACGCCTTTCCCTCTAGCCTTATCTAATTACCACAAAACAGGTCCAGTAGAAACTATACTCCAGTGAAACAATAACAAAATCTAAACTTGAAATCGATGAAACGAAAGCTAAATAAGACTGAAAGATTAAAAGAATATACGAACCGGATTTCCGGAATGATTATTAGTCTTATCGATGACAGCCGCAATGTGATTATTGGTAAATCCAAATTAATGTCACGTTCTGAAATAAATTCCAGATTTTAACAACGAAACCACCAAACATACTAACAAGCATTGTAAACCCGTCTCTGTAGTCTTCATTAACACGCATCTTTTGTAACCCTTTGTTGTAGGTTTATCTGTCAATTTTCAGCACCTTTCACGAAAATTGTTACATTGAAAGCAATCCATAGAATCATTTGTATATTACTATCTAGAAATGGAAAGTTCGAAAATTCGGAAACGGAATATTCATGTTTTTTTACACAGCTTCGTGAAAAACTAGTGCACGGTGAAGCATGAAATTATTATGCTATTGTTGTGGAAAAGGATCTTTGGATGCACATTGTGTTGACGTTATCTTTGACGAGTTGGCCATCGCGACACGCTCGATCATGTCAACTCGTCCCGAAGGTAATGTGCGACGGTGCGTTACAATATCGAGTGTAGTTTGCACCCGGTCATACCTGAGAATAGACGTGTTTTCCACGCTCTCGGTGTGTTGCAAACTATATCATACAGACCTGTTCTATACTACATATTTACGCATCATTCTCCTTATATCTATATACCCTTACAACACTATATCACATGTAAATACGGAAAACCTACACATCCCTTGAAAATTTTCCTTTGGTTTCGATAACTTATTTACTTAATTGACCAAGATTAACGTAACTGGTGTCGTCGATGAAGCTGAAGACGTGAACAAACCTAGTCAGATTCTACTTGTACGTTTTCACGAGTCTCCTCGACAACATTTTGCTGCCAATTTTGTCCTGGTTTCATCGATTTTTGAGTTTGAAGTAGATTTTGCTAACCCATTAGTATGTTCTTGTTGTATTACATATACACTTGGTTACATTTCCTAATCGTAAAACTGTAACATACTTGAACATACCATATCCAGTATGGCCCTCTGTCGGCCATTCTATTCCAGTAAAATCTTGGAGATCGCAGATGTTAGACATGCTGGTGGAATGTAGTCGACGAGATTTGCTGTAACCTGCTTGCCACGTCTTAATTCTACTAAATGACACGGTTCATGTACTTGACGTTTTCTGTTTCTTTTAAATCATTAGAAATATCTGAAAATTGCGAAAATTATTGAATTATGGGGCTGATACATTTGCTCATCTGCACTTTGACATTTCTTTAATTTTCTTCAGTCGCTTCATATGTTTTAAATTTTAGGCATTTAGCATCACTGATAGTCTTACAAAGACGAAACTTGTTAAAATTCATTGTTTGGCTGTACTACATCTTATTCCAAATATATATTTAAAAGTACTATTCACTGCTATGTCTTTTGTACAACACCTTAAAAAACAAGCATTGTTCAAGGACAGGAGAGGGACTACCTACAAAGGACTATTTGAACAACAGCAATAATAAACTGTCCTTGCTAAATTCAAGATGACCGCCTGTTGACCGTTTTGTTTCATTGATATGCCTCGAAAATAGAAATAGGTAAATTCAATACAAATAAATTAAAACCGATAACGACTTTAATTGCAAAATCCAAGATGGCCACCATTTAATTTTTTCATTCTCACTAAGTAAATTGGCGACGTAGTGGAACCTATATACAGAATTTGTGAAAGCGCCGTCCATTGCTTTTCAAGAAAGAGTCATTACATGAAGAACGACCATAGAGTAGGCAGACCAGTCAACCATCTTATGATGAGTGGCTAAAAAAACAATCATAGACAGAAATACTTAAAAAATGTTTATTGTATATTTAACAAAAATAGTCTCTGGAATACAATTAATTAAATATGCAATTATCTGTATACAAACCTGCACAATATACATGTATAATGTCATCGAATAAACATAGATTTCTTGTCATTAAAATCCAATATAAAAATAATCAATAACCAATTTAAAGCATTGATCATAAAAAAATACCATAGTGGAATGCTAAGACGGACAAAGACACTCCATAGCATAATTATATGATTAGAATAATTTCAAACTGATTGGTTTGAATTTCACAAGAGAAAGAATATTAATACAGGACAGTAACATAATGTTAAAGATATACATCTGCAAAAAAATTCCATATAAGGAATACATGGGTAAAATCGGTCCATATAAGGAGTACATAGGCAAAATCATTCCATTTAAGGTTCACATATGCAAAGTTATTCTATATAAGGTACACATATGCAAAGTTATTCTATATAAGGTATACATAGGCAAAATAATTCCAGATAAGGTATACATAGGGAAAATTGACCCCTATATGGTAGACATATGCAATATAATGCCACATATGCAAAATAATGCCACATAGGGAGTACATAGGCAAAATATTCTGTATAAGGTACACATTTGCAAAATTATTCCATATTAGGTACACATGTACAAAATACTGCTGTTTAAGGTGTAAACATATACAAAATAATACCATATAAGGTACACATTTACATACTTTTTTCTATAATACAGTGAAGCATATATAACCATAATGCTTCTCAAAGAAAACATCACTTGACAGAATTGAACCTAGCCACCCTTGAGCTTAAGGATAGTGGGTGGTTTATAGGTTCATATCTTAACTGTAGAAAGAGGCAGTGAATAGGGTCTCATTGTTTATAAAATTAATATCGCACAGTGAATTTAAGCACATTTTCTCTTACTTCATAAATTATTGAAATAAGGAAATAATTTTATCTAGTAATCACAGGGAGCAGATAAGGTGTTTAAATTATCTAAAAATTGATTTCATTTCAGTAATAATTACCATAACTTTAGTATGCAAATACAGTACCTACACCCATCTTTGTATCCCAACAACAAAAGATTCAAAAGAAAAACAATCCCGCCCTCCCTACGATCCATGAGCCATCACGGCAGGAACGCAGAGTGATCTCCCTTCCTCTTACCTTTATGGCTGCCGACGAGTGCGGTAGTGCTTTTCTTACTCCTTCTCTTCGTACTGCCATTGTCGTTTGAGTATATTGTTACTCTATTAGTAGTCTATAAACCCATCTCCCAACTTATATCGTGAAATTAAAGTATTGTCATTTTGTTTATTTTGACCGTATTTCCGGCCGTTTTTTCCTCCACGTATTCGAGTGCGTGACTATTTGTCTCGTTGCTCGGATTTGCGTGAAGTTGGAATTTGTTTTCTTGCTGCTTTGTCGGCCGTGTTGTACGGCCGTTTTATTTATGCAGTGCAATCTTGCTGCGTACGGTAGGCTTTGTGCTCTCGTTCGTAGTTTTTTTATTGTTCGAGAACTTCGTTTCCGGCCGTGTTTTTCCTCCGCGTGTTCGAGTGCGTGACTACTTGTCTCGTCACTCGGATTTTCGTGAAGTTGAAATTGTTTTCTTGCTGCTTTGTCGGCCGTTTTGTACGACCGTTTTCTTTTTTTGCAGTACAATCTTGCTGCGTACGGTAGGTTTTATGATCTCGTTCGTAGTTTTTTGATTGTTAGAAAACATTTTATCCTTGTTTTCATTGTTACAATTTTTTATTGTTTCGATGCTGGATAAAGGTGCCGGGTTTACGTCGGGGGTCAGCGCATGGATGTTCCTATTTCTATAGATAATGGGAACCCCATGATACCTGTCCCATTTGCCGACATTACAGCCAGACCTCACTATGTGAACTTTGTTTGCACATGGAGTCTGCTGCTTAGGCTCCCATGCCTTTCCAGCTAACTTTCCGCCGGAAGAGGGATTCGTCCTCTTCTTCCGGTAAGGGAAGTAAGCTTTTTAAGACCTCCCTCCTCAAGTTCTGAACCAAAACGTTCCTGCTGGGGGTGCTCTCGTTCCACCGAGCTCCGCCCTTCAGCAGGGGGTGGCTCCCCCTGTCCAGGTGCGTCCTGGAGTAGGGGGGGGGGGGCAGCCCGACCCTGACTCGGCGCAGTCAAGGGTCGAATTGGCCGGTAGCTCTCGATAGGCGGCGGTGTTACCGTCGGAAAGGGACTTCCGGTCGAGGTCCCTGATTCCTTCAGGTCGTCGTTGGTGGGGGCCGCTTTGACTCCGGAACTGTGCCTTCGGGTATAGGGTCAGGGGCCACAGACTTTTTGTCAGGATTGTCTGTGGCTATGGGGATTAGTGACACTTGAGTTCACTAATCCTGGTGTCAGCGTGGGGTCTGTATTCCCACCCTCACAGGCTTCTGGCTCTGGGACTTTCCGTCCCAATCCAGATTTCCCAGTGCAGGGTTTCCCAGGGGGTTTTCCCCAAGGGTTTGGGGCTTCAGGCCAGGAGTCCGGTTTCCGGTCTCCCTTTCCCCCGGGCTCAGGGAGTAGGGGTGCCTGCGGGCACTTATTCCTGGGTCGCCCAGGCCAACCTGCGGATGGTTTTGAGTACCAACAGTTACTCAGCAGTTACGGGCTTAGCCCGTACATGTCTGGAGCACAGCTGGAGTTGAGACAGCTGGCTGCCTGGCCCGGCAAATCAGTGGACCAGGTGGTGCTCGATCCCAAAGAGCACCACAGGATGGAGAGAATGTTGCACCTCTCCATCCAAGTTCTGTCATACATAGACTTCCTGACAGTTTGTCTATACAGGGTATCCGATTTGCCTGAGTGTCGGTTATCCGAGACAGAACAGCCGACATACAGGACACGGCAGCCTTGCAGGTTCTCTGCTCATCAATGCCGTGTTGGCTAGGCAGTTTTCAGTTCTGAAATTCCGCCCAGTCCAGTAACCCTACCGTTTCCGCTTGTTGAATGCCCCCTTCTATTTCTCTTCCTTGGGTTCAGAAGGATATGAAGGAGGACTCGGTCGCCGCAGCACTTCTGGTGAAGGTTTCAGAAGGGTATGGCCGAAGAAGGCAAAGTCTTCGGTGGTTTTCTGCACAGCCCAAGTCCCAACCTCACTTCAACGGCAACAAGGGGAAGGGTAGGAAGGGTAAGAAACCTCCTGGGGGCAAGAAGAAGGGTTCCTGTCCTTCTCCTTTCCCGCAGGCTCAGGCTCTGGGTGGGCAGACGATTCTCTGGTCTGGCAGGGGCTCGATCTTCCCCATCCGGAACTCCCTGTGGGCGGACGTCTCTCTGCTTTCCTTTCCCAGTGGCAGGATATTACAGATGACACGTGGGCTTTTGTCGGTGGTCAGGGAGGGTCTAGGTATTCCCCTTCTTCAGGATTCGTCCCTCGCCTCCTGGCCGTTTTTGTTTCTTTCCTCCTCCCGGGGATTCAGAAAGGGCACGGGTGCTCCAGGAGGAAGTAGGGACCATGCTGCCAAGGCAGAGATGCCCTTGGGGCTCACGACAGCTCCTTTGGTGTTCACCAAGTTGCTGCTGGTGTTTCCTTCACTCACGCAGAATAGACGTCCACATCTATTTCGACGACTCCCTCATGCCTCTTTTGGTGTGGGAATCGTTAGTGAAGGACACTCGTCTGGTCCTGAAACTCTTGCTCAGAGTCGGCTTCATTCCTTCCTCCAGAGAGAAGTCAGAGGTTCCTTCATATTAGGACTTCTTCTTCCTGGGGAACCATTTTGACATGGTTCGGGGCTTAGCCCTTCCACCTCTGGAGAAGTTTGAGAAGGTCAGGGCTCTGGCTCTGACTTTCATCACTTGGTCGCTTGTCCAGGTACATTGGTTCCTCAGTTTTCTGGGGTATCTCAACTCCTTGGCATATGTGGTCCCCCTAGGGAGGATTCACATCGGACCTCTCCAGATGTTCCTCCTGTCTGACTGGGTTCCGTCATCCAGGAGGCCTGGATCCCGCTTACCCAGTCGGTCAGGGAGTTCTCTTGCTGGTGGACCATTCAGGAGAACGTTTTCCACGGGGTACCTCTGACCAAGCCTATCCCCTCTATGATCCTGTTCATGGACGCGTTCATGACAGGAATGTGAGCTTACCTCGATGGCCAATGCCGCTCGGGGGAGTGGTCTGGCGAACAGCTCTCAGAGCACATCAGTGTACTCGAGATGAGACTGTTCATTTGGCTCTGCAGTCCTTTAGGGGTATCCTGCAGTCCAAAGTGTGGCTACCGACAACAGTTGTCGCGTATCTGGAGAGACAGGGGCCACCAGGTCTCATGTCCTGTGTGCCCTCTCCATCCACATCCTTCTTCTCTGCCAGGACATGCAGTTGACCATAGCGGTCAAGCATCTTTCTGGCAGGCTGAGTGTGTTGGTGGCCATTCTCCAGGCGCCACCAGCCGGTGTTGACGGAATGGCAGCTGTGTCCCTTGATTTTCAAGGGGAATTGTCAGGCGTGGGACAGACCTATTATAGACCTGTTTGCCACTTCCCTGAACAACCAGCTGCTAACCTTCATCTCCCCGGTCCCAGACCGTAAGGCGTGGGCTGTGGACGCCCTTTCTCTGGAATAGGAAGGGACGTATGCATATGCATTCCCTCCCTTCAACCTGGTGGGCAGGGTTCTACAGAAGTTCTGGGAGCATCACTGCTCCTTACTTCTGAGAGCCCCTCTGTGGCCGAGGCAAGCTTGGTTTCAGGAGCTCTTGTCGTTTCTGGTGGAGGAGCCCTTGGCTCTACCCACCAGACCGAATCTCCTTCGCCAGCCTTGGCCCAGAACGACACACTCTTGACCAGAGATCCTCCACCTTCACGCGTTGAGGCTATCTCTGGAAGCCACGCCAAGGCAGGCTTTTCTCAAGAGGTGTCAGATTGCATTGAGCAATCAATCAGGGCTTCCTCTTCTGCCGTCAAGGAAGCTTATTCATTCGAAGCCTCTGCATTTGATCGCGGACTTCCTAATCTCTCTGTTTAGGTACCGCTATCTGCCACCTGGCACTATTGCTGGCTATCGTACAGCTATTGCCAGAGTTCTTGCTTGTTATGGCAGGAAGGAGATCGGTTAGTCCTCCTCTCTTTCTGCCCTAATCAGAGGCTTTGCTATGAATAGAGTTGTTTTTAGCGAAGAATCAGGTTCCGGGGTTCTCGCACGATCCCATCAGGATCCTGGCTGTGACTAGCTCGGAGGAGCGAGATCGGTTGCTTTGTACTTGTCGGGCGGGGGGCGGGGCTCTCGATCCCGTCTGTTTTGCCCATTAAACAGGGACAACGAGATATCTCCTCCCAGTCGGTTTCCAGGTGGGTTTGCCAGGTGATTTAGCGCGGTCTCACGAGGTCAGGGCCCTTGCTTCATCCTGGGCCCTTCTCTCAATGAGTCCTCCTTTCAAGAGGTCATGTCTGCAGTATTCTGGCAGGGCAGGGATACCTTCACAGATTTTTATCTGTGATCCCTAGCATCCCACTCAGAAGGCCTGTATTCATTGGGACCTTTGGTGGTGGCATAGTCAGTGGCTGGGCCTCCTCGTTAGCCCCGGGCCATGTCTTTCCATACGGCGGCATGTGGGTACACCTGCTCTTTCACAGAGAGGTCCCTTCCTTCATTTTAGCACTCTGTTCTCCCTCCCTACTACTTTGGTTGTGCTGAAGGGGCTGCCTGGCTTCTAGTCACCACTACGGTAAGACGAATTCGCATACTAAAGTTATGGTAATTATTACTGAAATGAAATTGAGGTTTTTTAATGTAAAACCAATTTTCATGATGTAATACTTACCATAACTTTATGGAGTCCCACCCTATCCTCGCCTCTTCCTTATCTGCCTGGCTGCCCCTCTGTGGGGTCTACGCCATAAAGGTTATTAGAGGAAGGGAGATCACTCTGCGTTCCTGCCGTGATGGCTCATGGATCGTAGGGAGGGCGGGATTGTTTTTCTTTTGAATCTTTTGTTGTTGGGATACAAAGACGGGTGTAGGTACTGTATTTGCATACTAAAGTTATGGTAAGTATTACATCATGAAAATTGTTTTTACATTAAAAAACCTCAAAATTAACGCCTAAAACAGAGAACAAATGTCACAGCTACATGAGAATTCTATTTCTTAAAGATAAAAAATGTTGGTTGTAATATATAGTCTACTGCTAGCTTTGTTAAGATTGTAGTGTGGAATAAAAAATGACAGGAAGAACATCAAATAATTAAATATCTTAATGCCTATCTTATTTCAGCAGTTATCTTATTATCTTAATACTCATCTTACCTTAGTGGTTATCCTATTTTAAATTGTATATTATTTTGGCAATTATGTAAGTGCTTATCTTTTTTTAGCAGATTTCTTATATCAGTGCTTACAATTATATCTTATCTTGGCAGTTATATTGATACTGCATTAAAATATTTTTGCATTTATTGGAGTTTCTGGATGTTGATAATATCGGTATAGAAATTATTGTGAATGTGCCGAATCATCATTGTTCCAAATTGATATTGCACTATAAGTGATTGCATGACAACAAGTGCCTTTACAGTATAAGATTTATTTAAACTAAAAGAGAAGTATTTAAAACACATGAGAATTTCCCCACAACAGACTCACCCCTCCTGTAAAAAATTTAGTTTTAAGGGCCTAGTGCGCTAAAAACACAATTAAAATTTAAAATTTCATTACATGTTCTATTTTATACTGTACAGGTTTGTAAACATGCCACTTCCTATATTGTACAGGTATGTAAACATGCCACTTCCTGTACTGTACAGGTATGTAAACATGCCACTTCCTGTACTGTACAGGTATGTAAACATGCCACTTCCTGTACTGTACAGGTATGTAAACATGCCACTTCCTGTACCGTACAGGTATGTAAACATGCCACTTCCTGTACCGTACAGGTATGTAAACATGCCACTTCCTGTACCGTACAGGTATGTAAACATGCCACTTCCTGTACCGTACAGGTATGTAAACATGCCACTTCCTGTACCGTACAGGTATGTAAACATGCCACTTCCTGTATTATACAGGTATGTAAACATGCCACTTCCTGTACTGTACAGGTATACAATAATGCCGCTTCCTGTACTGTACAGGTATGTAAACATTCCACTTCCTGTACTGTACAGGTATGTAAACATGCCACTTCCTGTACTGTACAGGTATGTAAACATACCACTTCCTGTACCGTACAGGTATGTAATAAGAATATAGGGGGAAATACAATGAACATCTAAGGATGAGAGGTAAAAATGAGTTCGGTGAATGTGGGAAATTTGATGAATAATTGTTCTAGAAATTCAATGTAAAATATAGAGAAATATTTTCAGAGAACATGGTCAGAACCAAGTGATCTGTTCAATGAATGAGGGTATTAAAGTAAATACGGGTTAGAGGAAGTTGTCCTATAGTTCATATGTAAAAAAAATTACAAAAAATATAACAATTAGGAGTTCCCTTTTACCCAGGATCAATGTGAAGTCCTGTCTCATAAAGGTGTTACAAAATCTTCATCCTCTACAAATCCCTCATTGACTGAAGCTTTTTTATCAACCTCTTCCAAAGTGAAGACTGTCTCAGTTGTCTCCCCTTGGTCAGAGTCCATCAGACTTCCAGACAAGCTGGCTTGGTCCTCCTCTTTTGATGTGCTCATTACACTGTCCATGCGACCAAATACTTGGACAAGACTTGTCGAGTGGCTGATAGGGGGCCACTGAGGCGATTCCTTAATCTCGTCCTCGAGGATGTGATATTGGTAGGTGGCGCTATTGCAGCACTTTTCGACTGATTCCTGTAGCTTCCAGGAGACAAAGTAGCTATCGATCACAAATGTCTGTAACAGAAACAAACATTATCAGGAAAATGCTGTCTACTGGCATGTTATATTTCTACTATCACAGAATTCACATGACTGAATTATACATAGACATATAACTCCCAATACTGTATGCAGAAATAAAAACAGCATTTATTTCTTTTTCACTGATGCAGATAAACGAGCAAGCACTGGCTTTATTTTCCATATCCTTTAACCTGAAGATGATACAATATCAGTCAATATATAGTCTTATAAGTCTAATGAATCAGCTATAAAAATGTATAGGATCATATATTATAAGGAAGACAAAAAGCCATTGAGCTCAAAAACTTCTGCAATTTTCATTTGCCTCCCTCTGAACTGTACACTGAATAACTGTGAAATGAAATATTTTTGCGTGGCTCAATTTTCATGGTTTTTCAAAAACTATTATTTTTGGGCAATCATTTTTGTGGATATATATACTTATATACTGTTTTAACAGTTTGTTGACATAAAGATTTGTGGAATAAGGGAACCCTAGAAACAACAAAAATAAATCACTTACAAAAATTAATGATTTTACAGAAAGACAATGACAAGGGTACATCACAGGATTGTCTAAATAACTGAAGAACTTCCATGTAAAGTCACTTCAATATGAGATATACAGGTGTTATTGAACTAATGAAAATGAAAAACATTTTCATAAAAGCTTATTGTTTTGTAAATAACACAAACAAAAACATAATCCACAATAATTCTTGCTATTAAATGCTATTGACCCATCAAAATTTGGTCACAGTAACCAAATTTCATGTCATGTAATGTTGATCTTGTGACAACACACCAACTTATTGCAAGACAGTTGATTTACTGGATCTGATGAGTCATGCAATCTTTGTAAGTACAGTGAAAAATTGTCAAACACTACAAGTAAATAGTCTTTTTTACACAATCATTCCACAACTGACTGATTTTTTAATAACATTTTCATGATTCCATCATTTTCTTCAGCAAATAAAAATACTTTTGTTTTTATTGTGTTTATTTCATGTCTTTATCTATTTTCTGTTTTTCATAAGGAACCAAAAAAAACGTAATTTTCCAATCATTGTATAAGATCAAAAGTCCCACAGCTAGTTTAACTTACCTCTAGTAAAATTGCCGCCAAGAAATTAGCTGCTGCGATGCCAATGTATATAAGTCTGAAAGGTACATCTGGTGCAGATTGTAACTGAAAGACAAATGTCAATGAAAGCATGATAAAAAGGTACAAAATTCCTTGTCCAGCCACAATTCTGTCCGTGTCCGCCTTCATAATTACACCACTGCACTAATTACCATTCAGTCAAGAGTGTTATACATTTGACAATTCTTGTTTCATTGGAAAGAATAAAATAAAAGTTAAATTATTAAAAAAAAGGTATTTCTCCAAAAGGAATACAGTGGAAATTCCACAATTCTGTAACTGATACAGATGTGTAATTTTACAGAAACATTTTGATTCACCTCCAGAAATTCGGCAAGTCCATCAGTGGGGTAGATATTGACCCAAAGTGTGATCCCTAAACACAGTGCTAAATTGGCAATGAACCAATCTGAAAAGAAACAAGAAAGATGAAGATTATTTCCTTAAAGGGTGTATGCTTCCATTGATGTAGATTACATATCTAAAGATAGATTTCTACAATAACAAACTGAAGTGATATCTTGATCTCTTTAACTTATATTCTGTCATAGTGTTATGACTTTAGAGTTTGGTTACCGTACATTCTTACCTCAGTACAGTAACTATTTTTGATGTCTTCACATTTTAATTTTGCAAGTATAACGGTAAACACTCCTATATACTGTAAAGTCTCCCTGTTGTTGGCCATTTACAACGACTGTTAACCATACATTTTGAACAAAATTTAATCCTGGAAAAAGTGCCTTAGCATAAGTACACACTCAAACTTCCATACTTCAAAGTTCTAAGGCAAAAAAAATTCATACATCAAATTTTGATTATAGAAGTTTCAGTGTATATACATACCCTGCTATTGTCCCTAATTATATACTTACAGTTGGTGAACATGTGTTTCCTATAAGGTGCCCCCTTTGAGAAGACAACTCCAAGCATAATGTATTGGTAACAAGAGATGATGTAAACAGCCATATTCTCATAGCTTATGTAGTCGTCATCTTCGTTCTCAACATAATCTACAAACCTAAAAATAAAACATAGTATTCAAACCTAAACACACAACATAATCTACAAACCTAAACACACAACATAATCTACAAACCTAAACACACAACATAATCTACAAACCTAAACACACAACATAATCTACAAACCTAAACACACAACATAATCTACAAACCTAAACACCGACATAATCTACAAACCTAAACATACAACATAATCTACAAACCTAAACACACAACATAATCTACAAACCTAAACACACAACATAATCTACAAACCTTACATACAACATAATCTACAAACCTAAACATACAACATAATCTACAAACCTAAACATACAACATAATCTACAAACCTAAACACACAACATAATCTACAAACCTAAACACACAACATAATCTACAAACCTAAACACACAACATAATCTACAAACCTAAACACACAACATAATCTACAAACCTAAACACACAACATAATCTACAAACCTAAACACACAACATAATCTACAAACCTAAACACACAACATAATCTACAAACCTAAACATACAACATAATCTACAAACCTAAACACACAACATAATCTACAAACCTAAACACACAACATAATCTACAAACCTAAACACACAACATAATCTACAAACCTAAATACACAACATAATCTACAAACCTAAACACACAACATAATCTACAAACCTAAACACACGACATAATCTACAAACCTAAACACACAACATAATCTACAAACCTAAACACACAACATAATCTACAAACCTAAACATACAACATAATCTACAAACCTAAAATACAACATAATCTACAAACCTAAACACACAACATAATCTACAAACCTAAACACACAACATAATCTACAAACCTAAACACACACACATAATCTACAAACCTAAACACACAACATAATCTACAAACCTAAACACACAACATAATCTACAAACCTAAACACACAACATAATCTACAAACCTAAACACACAACATAATCTATAATCAAACCTACACACAACATAATCTACAAACCTACACACAACATAATCTACAAACCTAAACATACAACATAATCTACAAACCTAAACACACAACATAATCTACAAACCTAAACACTGACATAATCTACAAACCTAAACACACAACATAATCTACAAACCTAAACACACAACATAATCTACAAACCTAAACACACAACATAATCTACAAACCTAAACACACAACATAATCTACAAACCTAAACACACAACATAATCTACAAACCTAAACACCGACATAATCTACAAACCTAAACACCGACATAATCTACAAACCTAAACACCGACATAATCTACAAACCTAAACACCGACATAATCTACAAACCTAAACACACAACATAATCTACAAACCTAAACACACAACATAATCTACAAACCTAAACACACAACATAATCTACAAACCTTACATACAACATAATCTACAAACCTAAACACACAACATAATCTACAAACCTAAACACACAACATAATCTACAAACCTAAACACACAACATAATCTACAAACCTAAACACACAACATAACACAACATCTACAAACCTAAACACACAACATAATCTACAAACCTAAACACACAACATAATCTACAAACCTAAACACACAACATAATCTACAAACCTAAACACACAACATAATCTACAAACCTAAACACACAACATAATCTACAAACCTAAACACACAACATAATCTACAAACCTAAACACACAACATAATATACAAACCTAAACACACAACATAATCTACAAACCTAAACATACAACATAATCTACAAACCTAAACACACAACATAATCTACAAACCTAAACACACAACATAATCTACAAACCTAAACACACAACATAATCTACAAACCTAAACACACAACATAATCTACAAACCTAAACACACAACATAATCTACAAACCTAAACACACAACATAATCTACAAACCTAAACACACAACATAATCTACAAACCTAAACACACAACATAATCTACAAACCTAAACACACAACATAATCTACAAACCTAAACACACAACATAATCTACAAACCTAAACATACAACATAATCTACAAACCTAAACACACAACATAATCTACAAACCTAAACACACAACATAATCTACAAACCTAAAAAAACAACAAAGTATACAAACCTAAACACACAACATAATCTACAAACCTAAACACCGACATAATCTACAAACCTAAACACCGACATAATCTACAAACCTAAACACACAACATAATCTACAAACCTAAAAAACAACAAAATCGACAAACATAAAAACCGACATAATCTACAAACCTAAACACACAACATAATCTACAAACCTAAACACACAACATAATCTACAAACCTAAACACACAACATAATCTACAAACCTAAACACACAACATAATCTACAAACCTAAACACACAACATAATCTACAAACCTAAACACACAACATAATCTACAAACCTAAACACACAACATAATCTACAAACCTAAACACACAACATAATCTACAAACCTAAACACACAACATAATCTACAAACCTAAACACACAACATAATCTACAAACCTAAACACACAACATAATCTACAAACCTAAACACACACCATAATCTACAAACCTACACACAACATAATCTACAAACCTAAACACACAACATAATCTACAAACCTAAACACACAACATAATCTACAAACCTAAACACACACACATAATCTACAAACCTAAACACACAACAAATCTACAAACACACACATAATCTACAAACCTACACACAACATAATCTACAAACCTAAACACACAACATAATCTACAAACCTAAACACACACATAATCTACAAAACACACAACATAATCTACAAACCTTAAACACACAACATAATCTACAAACAAAAACCTAAACACACAACATAATCTACAAACCTAAACACACAACATAATCTACAAACCTAAACACACAACATAATCTACAAACCTAAACACACAACATAATCTACAAACCTAAACACACAACATAATCTACAAACCTAAACATACAACATAATCTACAAACCTAAACATACAACATAATCACAAACCTAAACACACAACATAATCTACAAACCTAAACACACAACATAATCTACAAACCTAAACACACAACATAATCTACAAACCTAAACACACAACATAATCTACAAACCTAAACACACAACATAATCTACAAACCTAAACACACAACATAATCTACAAACCTAAAAATAAAACATAGTATTCAAACCTAAACACACAACATAATCTACAAACCTAAACACACAACATAATCTACAAACCTAAACACACAACATAATCTACAAACCTAAACACACAACATAATCTACAAACCTAAACACACAACATAATCTACAAACCTAAACACACAACATAATCTACAAACCTTACACACAACATAATCTACAAACCTAAACACACAACATAATCTACAAACCTAACACACAACATAAAATACAAACCTAACATACAACATAATCTACAAACCGTACATACAACATAATCTACAAACCTTATACACACATATCTACAAACCTAAACACACAACATAATCTACAAACCTAAACACACAACATAATCTACAAACCTACACACACATAATCTACACACACACATAATCTACAAACCTAAACACACAACATAATCTACAAACCTAAACACACAACATAATCTACAAACCTAAACACACAACATAATCTACAAACCTAAACACACAACATAATCTACAAACCTAAACACACAACATAATCTACAAACATAAACACACAACATAATCTACAAACCTAAACACACAACATAATCTACAAACCTAAACACACAACATAATCTACAAACCTAAACACACAACATAATCTACAAACCTAAACACACAACATAATCTACAAACCTAAACACACAACATAATCTACAAACCTAAACACACAACATAATCTACAAACCTAAACACACAACATAATCTACAAACCTAAACACACAACATAATCTACAAACCTAAACACACAACATAATCTACAAACCTAAACACACAACATAATAATCTACAAACCTAAACACACAACATAATCTACAAACCTAAACACACAACATAATCTACAAACCTAAACACACAACATAATCTACAAACCTAAACACACAACATAATCTACAAACCTAAACACACAACATAATCTACAAACCTTACATACAACATAATCTACAAACCTAAACACACAACATAATCTACAAACCTAAACACACAATATAATCTACAAACCTAAACACACAACATAATCTACAAACCTAAACACACAACATAATCTACAAACCTAAACACACAACATAATCTACAAACCTAAACACACAACATAATCTACAAACCTAAACACACAACATAATCTACAAACCTAAACACACAACATAATCTACAAACCTAAACACACAACATAATCTACAAACCTAAACACACAACATAATCTACAAACCTAAACACACAACATAATCTACAAACCTAAACACACACACATACAACATATCTACAAACCTAAACACTGACATAATCTACAAACCTAAACACACAATATAATCTACAAACCTAAACACACAACATAATCTACAAACCTAAACACACAACATAATCTACAAACCTAAACACACAACATAATCTACAAACCTAAACACACAACATAATCTACAAACCTAAACACACAACATAATCTACAAACCTTACATACAACATAATCTACAAACCTAAACACACAACATAATCTACAAACCTAAATACACAACATAATCTACAAACCTAAACACCGACATAATCTACAAACCTAAACACACAACATAATCTACAAACCTAAACACACAACATAATCTACAAACCTAAACACACAACATAATCTACAAACCTAAACACACAATATAATCTACAAACCTAAACACACAACATAATCTACAAACCTAAACACACAACATAATCTACAAACCTAAACCTAAATACACAACATAATCTACAAACCTAAACACACAACATAATCTACAAACCTAAACACACAACATAATCTACAAACCTAAACACACAACATAATCTACAAACCTAAACACCGACATAATCTACAAACCTAAACACACAACATAATCTACAAACCTAAATACACAACATAATCTACAAACCTAAACACACAACATAATCTACAAACCTAAACACACAACATAATCTACAAACCTAAACACACAACATAATCTACAAACCTAAACACACAACATAATCTACAAACCTTACATACAACATAATCTACGAACCTAAACACACACACATAATCTACAAACCTAAACACACAACATAATCTACAAACCTAAACACACAAAATAATCTACAAACCTTACATACAACATAATCTACAAACCTAAACACACAACATAATCTACAAACCTAAACACACAACATACTCTACAAACCTAAACACACAACATAATCTACAAACCTAAACACACAACATAATCTACAAACCTAAACACACAACATAATCTACAAACCTAAACACACAACATAATCTACAAACCTAAACACACAACATAATCTACAAACCTAAACACACAACATAATCTACAAACCTAAACACACAACATAATCTACAAACCTAAACACACAACATAATTTACAAACCTAAACATACAACATAATCTACAAACCTAAACACTGACATAATCTACAAACCTAAACACACAACATAATCTACAAACCTAAACACACAACATAATCTACAAACCTAAACACACAACATAATCTACAAACCTTACATACAACATAATCTACAAACCTTACATACAACATAATCTACAAACCTAAACACACAACATAATCTACAAACCTAAACACACAACATAATCTACAAACCTAAACACACAACATAATCTACAAACCTTACACACAACATAATCTACAAACCTAAACACACAACATAATCTACAAACCTAAACACACAACATAATCTACAAACCTAAACACACAACATAATCTACAAACCTAAACACACAACATAATCTACAAACCTAAACACACAACATAATCTACAAACCTAAACACACAACATAATCTACAAACCTAAACACACAACATAATCTACAAACCTAAACACACAACATAATCTACAAACCTAAACACACAACATAATCTACAAACCTAAACACACAACATAATCTACAAACCTAAACACACAACATAATCTACAAACCTAAACACACAACATAATCTACAAACCTAAACACACAACATAATCTACAAACCTTACATACAACATAATCTACAAACCTTACATACAACATAATCTACAAACCTAAACACACAACATAATCTACAAACCTTACATACAACATAATCTACAAACCTAAACACACAACATAATCTACAAACCTAAACACACAACATAATCTACAAACCTAAACACACAACATAATCTACAAACCTTACATACAACATAATCTACAAACCTTACATACAACATAATCTACAAACCTAAACACACAACATAATCTACAAACCTAAACACACAACATAATCTACAAACCTTACATACAACATAATCTACAAACCTAAACACACAACATAATCTACAAACCTAAACACACAACATAATCTACAAACCTAAACACACAACATAATCTCTCATATCTCTTCATGTTTACCTTATCAGAAGAAGAACAATTTCTAGCGGACTGGCCATCACATAATTAACCAGGGTTCTTACAATTTTAGCAAATTTATAAATAATTTTTTTTTTATATTTCATCACAAATGGTTTATGTTTCAGCTCACCATAGACATTCTGAAGTGACCCATTTTATAAACTTAACAACCAAAGAGATAGAAACATGTTAAGCTTCAAAATGATGATCCTAGAGAGGTGATGGTACATGTAAGGTGTGGCTTATAACCTTGACAATATGGTTGTCTTAATTGGTTCTATATTATATACAGTCAAACCTCGATCTTAGCTGGGCCATGGGAAAACTTCAAGATAACCAAATATTTGATTTAAGGTCAGGCAGAGCCCTACAGAAAGCTTGGAATTAAATGGGGTCTTCACGTTCTAAGAGTTCCAGATAATAACTGTACATAACGAAATTGGTTGACAAAGGAAATCTATATATGAAGTTTGAGAAGATCCATTCAGTTCTGTCTATGAAACAGTGATAGATGATCTGTCAAAATCCAAGATGTCTGCCTAGAGTGAAACCTAGTGAATACTATTTATCAGAAAGATCCGAAGCAACATTTTTTCAAAAGATCAGATGGAAGACAACAGTTGATCTGAGGAAGGTACAAGTAACAGACATTGATATTAATAACTTACCAGCTTTGCTGCATTACATGTAGATAACATAAAACTTGGAAGCCTGTTATAAGGGCTGTATGAAGGATGAGGGAAAGGATCGGGGCAATCCCAAACAGGTTGATGAGTGGAGGTTGTGGGGACAACTTGTGGTAGGCATCTGTACGACCAACTGCAAAAAAAATATCAGATTTCCATAAATACAGTTTAACAATGAAATTTTAGCCCCGATCGTGTAGACTAACATATAAACTAGCACTGTGTTCAGGACAAAATCACATTCAGAAATCTGTATTGAAGTGCTATTCCTTTTTTGGTGATTGTTTGTTTGTTTGCATGTTGGGTTTATTGCCCTCTGAACATCCAAGATCATTTTGAGCTGAGGTTTTCTTGCAGTAGCTGTTTCCTATCTCACTGAAAAACATAAACAAGTCATATTCCATCCAAGGCAACTACGGGAAACTGTTTTGTGTATTTCAGGACACAATCATGTCAGCACAGACTGGTCTGTTACTCAGCTTCCCATGTGTAGGGAGTGTTGAATCACAAACCTCAGATCTCATCCAGATATTCTAAAGTAGTCTACAGTCTTTCCTTGTTTTTCAAGGTTAAATTGATTTACTTGTAATGTAATGCTAGCCCTCATTAGTGTCATATCCCTCATGTTTCCATGATTCCTAAAATTTCTAATGAATAAAACAAGAGGCCCAAGGGGTCTTAATGCTCACCTGACTATAAAGACCAATATTTGACACACTGGTAACAGCAGCAGTAGTGGGAGCAATCAATAAATGCGTTCCACACCAAATTTCAGATCAATGGCAGCAGTGGAACTTCGGGGAGAAGTTTAAAATGGGTTTCTCATGATAATGACCATATTGGATTTTATACCAACCTGAAAGATAACATCACTCAATAAGGACCATCTTAGAAACATGCCTACAGTCTTTCTGTGTTGTTATCCCATTGAGTTCACAACAAACCAGAATTCTCTTGACTCACATATTTTACTCACATGTTATACTCAGTGTTGTAAGCAGGAACAAGTCAATGTAGAGAAACTCAAAGTCAGTCAAGTTGTTGCCGATCTGTGGAAATACAAAATTAGATATTATTTATCACAATATTGGTGTGTTAACAGACAAAAAGACTGCGAAGAATTAGTAAACCAAGGGAGATTTCTTTCCAGATGAAATAGAGAGCCAAGAATTCACATGAATATTATCTACCACTGATGAAGCAAAATAAACTAAATATTCGAAGAATTATCATATTCTTACCCATAATATGTCATAAAGTTCATCTTCTGAATTATCCTAACTCCACATACAGACCAATATTATAATCATATTGTTGATTTAGGAGTAATTAAAAGTATGTCAAAAGAGTTCTTGAGAGAATTAGATATGACGCAAATCTTTGCACATGCCCAGTCTAGTGGAAATTAATCACCAAACACATATAGAGCTTTCCAAGGCTTTTTCCTGGCCAGAAATACTAAATGGATTGATCTAACTTAGAACTCAGTTTTTATACAGTTTTGTCAATTTTTGTTTGGTCTGGTTGGCTTTTTTATGTCATAGCTCAATTACAAAATGAAAATAGAATTGAAATTGTGAGTAATAGCAGAAGTTACCCTCAACTCCATCCCATTCCCCGCCCCATGGTAGCCATCTTGGAAGTTGAATCAAAACAAGGGAGGGGGTTAAAGTGTACAACTAGACATCATATTGATCATGTATGAAAAGTTGCATGAATTCATAGTTTCTAAGATTAGCTGTGGCAACAAACAGTGGGATTATCATATGAATATTAACAAAGAAACAGAACAATAACAATAGGTCCCTCTGCCTTCGTTGACTTAATGAAGGTAGAAAATAATCAAGGTATTTGATTAGGCACCATTTTTTTAAATCTTTAAACCTCTACAGCACAACTAACAGTAAAACACTATTATGTAATAATGCTGTGATCATTCAAACCATCTCACAATTTAACCTTGAATGTTAATATTGAACATTCAGACCATCTCACAATTAAACCTTTAATGTTAATATATCAATGATGTGACTACATTTAATGAGTTTTGCAAATTAACCTCTTACTCTTTGCAATAAAACAATCCCAGTATATTCTTACCCAGTACAACATGCAGACAGATACAAATTGTGTGAGACTGTAGGCGGCCATGAACTTGAAAATTCCAAATGATGTCACTAAAGCTCCTCTCCCTTGTCTGAGACAAAAAATGACATTAAACAGTCAAGTTTTCCTAGAGTGTCACAGTTATGCTCTGAAACTATATACTCTATATAATCTCATATTCATAAGTTCTCTCAATCAATTTACATTTAGTATATACTGTAAATTGATTTATTTTCATTGATTTAATGGTAACTCTTATTCCACAAAGTCATGTGGCAGTGTCAACAAAATATTTTTATAGAAACAAGAGATCCCACAGGGATATTGGCGCCCACCATTCTTCGATCTTTATATGCTCTTTGAAAGTTGGATCTTTTCCCTTCTCCTCTGTTTTTGCTCTTAATGACAAGACATATAAACTTTCCTTTGCAGAAATAGTGATGACAATCTTTATTTGCCAAATCTAAAATGGCCACCTGTTTATTCTGATCAGTCCAAAAATCAAACGAGCACAAGGAGAGACAAAAGGGAATATATGTATGAAATTGTAGAGATATCCATTCAGTACTTCTTAGGAAATAGCAATAACAATTTTTACTCAGTAAAATCCAAGATGGCTGTCCTCGGTCATTTGGCTTTTCTGGTCACTCTCAAACTCAAACAGGGACAACTAGGGACCTTAAGGAATCCATACATGAAATTTGAGAAAGATCAATAGAGAAGTTCTCAAGAAATCCTGATACCAAACTTTCGAAGTCAAAATCCAAGATGGTCACTTATGGGCCATTTTGTTTTTTCTGATCAGCACCAGAATCAAAAGGGGCACAACTAGGGACAACGAGAAACTTACATATGAAATTTGAGAAAGAACCCTCCAGTACTTTTTAAGAATTAGCGATAACAAACTTGCATAGTCAAAATCCAAGATGGCCACTTTCCTGCAATTTTTTTTCTGATCAGCCCCAAAATTAGATGGGCACAACTAGGGGCCAAAAGAAACCTATATATGCAATGTGAGAAAGATCTAAACAGTACTTCTTAAGAAATAGTGATAACAAACTTTCAAAGTCAAAATCCCAGATGGCTACCTGTCAGCCATTTTGTTTTTACTGATCAGTCCGCAAATTAGACGGCACAACAAGGACAAGTATATGCATTTACAGTACTGATTAAACCTGAATATTTAGAGTGAACTATTGACTATATTTGTTTGTTTGCTGATTATACAGCCAAATGGACATCAATGGTCAATGTGAGGCAGGGTCCTCTTCTAGTGGCTGTAGGCTACCTCACTGAACAACAGACAGGAGGCCTGTTGCATGCCATCCAAAGTAATTATGGTAAAGTGACTTGCCCAATCACACAGCCATGACAACACAGACTGGTCCCTTTCTCAGCTTCCTGAGAAACACAAACTACTATTGACTTAATAAAAAAATCATCAAAATTAGTCATTTATTTTCAATAAAACTTGTTCAAATTCAAAACTTACCTAATCAGAGTAGGAACACAAATGATGCTGGGTTTTTTCGAGGTGAAGGGAGAAGCAACAGATGCCTCGGCTTCTGACAGAGATATTCCAGCATGAGCTGTCTTCAGAGCCCCACAGTCATTGGCTCCATCACCACACATTCCCACATAGTACCTAGAGTAACAGAGATTATCATCCAAGCAAATGAAATCAAAAGTCAACCAACAGGTCAAAGTTCATGTCAGTGGTGGCAAGTTATCAAATAAAATGAGTATGCATCAATGAACAAACAAACATAGTTGACGTTAGTTTGAAGCAAAAACCTAATTTTCCAATTTCATTATCTAATAATTTGTCCATATCTAATTACAGCTTTCACAGTGTTAGACTCTGGCAATGACCTTATCAAATAAAGGTCTTTCAAGCAATACTGTCTCCCAAGTTTTTAATATTTTGATCACATGATAAACCTACACACTAAGTTCTAATAGCAATAATAAATTACCCGAGTTCTTGGAGCGCCTCAACAAGCTGTGCTTTCTGATCTGGTGACATTCTTGCAAATATTGTTCCACGCACCACCACCTATTGAAAACATTAGATATAAGTTTTTATGTAATCATATAAACCATCAAATATGATCCTTGCTCATTCTAGCTTTCCTTCTGTATTTCAATAAAAGAAATGTCTTTCAGACATCACTGCCCCAAGTCTAGCAACATTTACATAAAAAGTGACCTTGACCTTAAAACCTTAAAACATGAAGTCAATGATGTTACTCTCATACTTTGCATTTGTATCGACTTATATCAAAATACCTTCAGGAAAACGAACCATAGAGTCAATACGCTATCGACTTCTAACACTGAAAAGTACTATACATGATAAGTAAGCATGAGTAGAAATGTAAGATTTTATATGGAGATCTTATAAAAATGTTTCCAAAACAATTAACGAAAGTTCCCCCAAAAACCATCAATTATTTCTGTCTAATTTTCTATACAATGTACATCATATATAAGCTACTCTAAAATAAGCTTGGCTTAAAAATAGATTCCCTTTACTGTCAAATATATCGTGTTGTTCAGATTTTGGGGCAATACATGTGTGCTCCACTTACCTTGGGGAAAATATCAGGGAAATATTGTCTAATTATTGCCCAGGATCGTCCCTCCACAGCAAAGTGATAGTATTGAAGTCCTGGCATACTTATCTTTGTTTCAGACTGAAAATGAATCACCAAAGTTAACAATCAAAAGTGAAGTTTCAGTTTGTGCTGAGTTTTATGACTGAGTACATTACTATATCAGTGAACTCAATGAATGTTCTATCAACTTACTCTGCACTTTGAAAAGATTTTTTTAACAAACTAAACATTATAACTGTCACTGTTAATCACACAATGTAATATCACAGGATATCCTTAGAACATCTTATTTTCATGAGTTTGACAAAGATTACAATTTTTTTTAAAAATATAGATATTTATAGTCCCAAACTTGACCTTGCCACATGACAGTATAATTAAAGTCCTGACCATGACCATGATACAATACAATATCTTTTATGGCCTTGACCTTGATATTGCTATTCTCTTTTCATTCTAACCTTTCCTTTAGACTATACTCCAGCATGTTAAAATCACAGCTTTTGGCCTCTGTAACATCACCATAGTAACTAAGTTTAAATGAACCCTGACCTTACCCCAGCGTCACAGCTTGAATAACCTCTGTGACCTTACCATAGTAACTAAGTTTAAATGACCATACATTGTCACTGTTTAATTAACCTTTGTAACCTCACCATAGTAACTAAGTTTAAATGAACCCTGACCTTACCCCAGTGTCACAGCTTGAATAACCTCTGTGACCTTACGATAGTAAATAAGTTTAAATGAACCCTGGCTTTACCCCAGTATCACAGCTTAAATAACCTATGTAATCTTACTAAAGTGACTGAGTTTAAAAGACCTCTGACCTTATCCTAGTGTCACAGCTTGAAAAACCACTATGACCTTACCATAGTGACTGAGTTTAAATGACCCCTGACCTTACCTCTGTACCATAGCTTGAATAACCTCTGTGACCTTACCCTAGTGACTGTATTCAAATGACCCCTGACCTTACCCCAGTGCCACAGCTTAAATGGCCTTTGATCTTACCAACCTTGCACAAATGACAGCTAAACCTTACCCCAGTAACAGTTAGATCTTTAATGACCCTTGTGACCATATCGCAATAATAGCATAAATGACCTCTGACCTTACCCCTGTGACAGACATTTCAACTTTCTTGACTTTATCGTTGGTATTTTCAGCGTTGACAAATTCCAGGCTGGCATTAGCTTTACCCTGTGGTGGGTATGCCTGCACCAAGATCACCTTTTCATGTTGGTCCACCATTTTACATTCTCTGGCTACGGAGAGGGCAGTCAACATGTTGTCTCCTGTATAACAAATCAATATTTCTTATAAAATGTCTGAGTTTACCATAATGATTAGAAGCCTGATGACACCATAGTTAGAAATGACATTTCATGCTGAACTAATTTCACAAAGCAAAATCATACCACATAGAAATAAGTTTAAGCCTATTTCCAGACAATAAGATTTCCAAATTTGACAAAACAACTGAAATAGTTTATTAATGTAAGAATTATTTCCAGTTTCATAGTCTAAGGTGTCAAAACCAGCTGTAGTTTACTAAGTATTACAGCTAAGATATGACTGAGTAAATGCCACTCTACATTTCCCCATGATATTAAATACAAAAATTACTTGACTATAGCTTCAGATTGGAGATCACTTGCCAAACTGTCTGGGCGTTCCTTTTAGTACAGACCTGTGACCATAATAGTGCGTATGTTTGCCTCCTTCAGTTCCTGTATAACAGGTGTTGTTTCAGGTTTCAGACGATTCTCCATCACCAGGAGACCAAGGAATGTCAGATTCTTTTCCACCTGTTCCCTAGTTAATTGAATTTCAATTTTACTGATCTATGAAATATATTTATATGTTTCTTTTACTACAAGCAATGTATTATTTTTTGTAAGAATCAAGCTTATGTTAAATTGATAAACACATCTCAATTACTTTCATTCTTGTTATCAAAAATTCTCTTCATCATTATTTGTCAAAGAGTATAAACAAAATAATTTGTGATTCTAAAAATGCCTCATAACTTTACAAATATTTCCTTTACATGTGCTTGATACGGCTTCAGATATCAAGTCCATAATGTTTTCATATAGTTGGTATTTAACCACAAGGGGAGAACTAAAAACTTGATAGATTTTTCATAAAGTGAATAAAAAAATCAGCCAATCAGGTCATAGCAGTCTCATTAAATATACACGGAATTCGCCATTAGTTAAACGTTGGCAAGACATTAAGTTACCAAGTGTACAAACCAAGTTTCATCTTTAAAAGATATCATGCAGAAAGCAGCATCCAAACATATATACAGAACCCATTTGAATATCCTCGCCAACTCTACACAAATCTCCCACCAGCACTCAAGCATAGATAAAGTTTATGATTAGGTGATGCAAGTTTAAAGAAAGAAAGAAAAAAACAAACAAACTTCTATTTCAGTATGATTCCACCTAATGATGGTAGACATATTCATATAAACATATATTGATATATCAAAGATAGTCACATGTCACCAAGTCACTTTTGTACCTTTGTATTCGGTGTATTTTGGAATAGTTAAGTTTGTCAGGTAGAGGTCGCCATGCCAATGCCAGCACTCTGTAGCCATGCTGTGTATAACCCATTAGCACCTCATGAAAGTCAGATGGAACTGAAAATACATTGAAATAAATTAAAGTTTTCTGAATTCTATACAGTACAAGTGAAAAGTGTATGCAATCTAATAGCAGCAAAGGCTGAAAGAAATATTGCCTTATCTTCGATTTTGTTTATTTTTTATGAACCCTACTGAAACAGGATTTTTTTTAATGATAATTACACAATATAATATTTGATCACTGTTCAGTCCATGTAAAATGTTCAGTTTACCTGTTTCAGGTTTGGAAAGGGAAGCAATCTTCTCTGGTGCACCCTTACAATAGAGATCAAAGTTGTTGGCAGTAATACGCCGTGTGATGACCGACATTCTTTGTAAACTAGATGTAAAAGTAAACTGTCTGAGGACTCCTACTTCTGTATCTGTTGTCTGTAAACAAAAACACAATCACAAATGTCCCTGTAGAAATATGGATATTGATCTGGCTGTACATGGAAGGTAAGATTCCAAACACATGCAGTCCTGCTGGTTCTTTAAATGGTTCAAACTTGCCTGCTTTTATTGTATTTTCTTAAAATCATTATTCTATTTGTGTTTATCTTATTCTAGAAACAATATAGAAAAAAACAACGTTGCGAAGTTGGAAGAATTATGATCCAAACTTTTACCAGCTGTAGGCTGAGACATATACTACTTAGTACCTGTTGTGTGTCTCCATGGTTATACAGGCTGGAGACTGAGAGAAATATACTACTTAGTACCTGTTGTGTGTCTCCATGGTTATACAGGCTGGAGACTGAGAGAAATATACTACTTAGTACCTGTTGTGTGTCTCCATGGCTATACAACATGTACAGGCTGTAGGCTGATAGACATATACTACTTAGTACCTGTTGTGTGTCTCCATGGTTATACAACCTGTACAGGCTGTAGACTGACAGACATATACTACTTAGTATCTGTTGTGTGTCTCCATGGTTATACAACATGTACAGGCTGTAGACTGATAGACATATACTACATAGTACCTGCTTTATGTCTCCATGGTTATACAACATGTACAGGCTGTAGGGTGATAGACATATACTACTTAGTACCTGTTGTGTGTCTCCATGGTTATACAACCTGTACAGGCTGGAGACTGAGAGAAATAAACTACTTAGTACCTGTTGTGTGTCTCCATGGTTATACAGGCTGGAGACTGAGAGAAATATACTACTTAGTACCTGTTGTGTGTCTCCATGGCTATACAACATGTACAGGCTGTAGGCTGATAGACATATACTACTTAGTACCTGTTGTGTGTCTCCATGGTTATACAACCTGTACAGGCTGTAGACTGACAGACATATACTACTTAGTATCTGTTGTGTGTCTCCATGGTTATACAACATGTACAGGCTGTAGACTGATAGACATATACTACATAGTACCTGCTTTATGTCTCCATGGTTATACAACATGTACAGGCTGTAGGGTGATAGACATATACTACTTAGTACCTGTTGTGTGTCTCCATGGTTATACAACCTGTACAGGCTGGAGACTGAGAGAAATATACTACTTAGTACCTGTTGTGTGTCTCCATGGCTATACAACATGTACAGGCTGTAGGCTGATAGACATATACTACTTAGTACCTGTTGTGTGTCTCCATGGTTATACAACCTGTACAGGCTGTAGACTGACAGACATATACTACTTAGTACCTGTTGTGTGTCTCCATGGTTATACAACATGTACAGGCTGTAGACTGATAGACATATACTACTTAGTACCTGTTGTGTGTCTCCATGGTTATACAACATGTACAGGCTGTAGACTGATAGACATATACTACATAGTACCTGATTTATGTCTCCATGGTTATACAACATGTACAGGCTGTAGGGTGATAGACATATACTACTTAGTACCTGTTGTGTGTCTCCATGGTTATACAACCTGTACAGGCTGTAGACTGACAGACATATACTACTTAGTACCTGTTGTGTGTCTCCATGGTTATACAACATGTACAGGCTGTAGACTGATAGACATATACTACTTAGTACCTGTTGTGTGTCTCCATGGTTATACAACATGTACAGGCTGTAGACTGATAGACATATACTACATAGTACCTGCTTTATGTCTCCATGGTTATACAACATGTACAGGCTGTAGGGTGATAGACATATACTACTTAGTACCTGTTGTGTGTCTCCATGGTTATACAACCTGTACAGGCTGTAGACTGACAGACATATACTACTTAGTACCTGTTGTGTGTCTCCATGGTTATACAACATGTACAGGCTGTAGACTGATAGACATATACTACTTAGTACCTGTTGTGTGTCTCCATGGTTATACAACATGTACAGGCTGTAGACTGATAGACATATACTACATAGTACCTGCTTTATGTCTCCATGGTTATACAACATGTACAGGCTGTAGGGTGATAGACATATACTACTTAGTACCTGTTGTGTGTCTCCATGGTTATACAACATGTACAGGCTGTAGACTGATAGACATATACTACTTAGTACCTGTTGTGTGTCTCCATGGTTATACAACATGTACAGGCTGTAGACTGATAGACATATACTACTTAGTACCTGTTGTGTGTCTCCATGGTTATACAACCTGTACAGGTCATAGACTGATAGACATATACTACTTAGTACCTGTTGTGTGTCTCCATGGTTATACAACATGTACAGGCTGTAGACTGACAGACATATACTACTTAGTACCTGTTGTGTGTCTCCATGGTTATACAACATGTACAGGCTGTAGACTGACAGACATATACTACTTAGTACCTGTTGTGTGTCTCCATGGTTATACAACCTGTACAGGTCATAGACTGATAGACATATACTACTTAGTACCTGTTGTGTTTCTCCATGGTTATACAACATGTACAGGCTGTAGGGTGATAGACATATACTACTTAGTACCTGCTGTGTGTCTCCATTGTTATACAACATATACAGGCTGTAGACTGATAGACATATACTACTTAGTACCTGTTGTGTACTCCATGGCTGACCTTGCACTTTGTGTGGTTTCACTACAGTTGGGACCATCATGTCAAAACGACTGTGTTCCTGTCCTGGCTCCTCAAGGTCCTAAAAAAGTAAGTTTGTAGGTAATCTTCATTCTTTTTTCGCTGCCAGATTTGTTTTTTCCAAATAGACAGTGCTTGACATTTTTTCTCATCAGAACAATTATGTAAAATACATATAAAGCCTAATAAATCTCCATCTATACATCACAGAATTTTGTCACAATAATATTACCCCAAAATTTAAACCAAAGTTCAACAGACTTTAGATATGGCTGAATATTGTTTTGAAATATTTCTTATGGAACTCTTTGTAAAGAAGGAACATATCACAGTATGATATGTAAAGCCTTAAATTTGTGCAGTTTTACAGTTTTTCAAGTGAGAGAAATGTAACTCACCCATCCAGTTGCCTCAAACATGATAAGGTCAAGAGGGTCACCACACAACTCATTATCAATGATGGTGAGAGAGTGACAAGTAGCCATGGCAGCCATGACAGGCATGGTAGGGTCTAACATTGATATAGACTTGTCCTGAACTTCTTCAGTAAAACTTCAAAAGAGAACATAAAATCTTTAAATTATCAAAAGCCAAAATATATTTTTGTTAATTAAGAGAATGAAGTGTACATTTGTGTGCTACAAACATGATTAATTTATCTCTACAGGTGACTAAAAGATCTAAACCAAGTTGATATTAAGGATAGGAAACTCTACCAAAGGGTGAAGAATTAAGACTAAAAAATACAAATAAAGTTTGTTCTAATAAAACTGTCATAATATGTTAAAACCATTCACAGTGACAGATTGTCTTTTGTTTTAGATTGTAACACAGTTCTGCATTCCCACAATTTCTCTAAAATATAACAAAAGAACCATACATTGTAGACAATACAAATCACCTCACAGCTCTTCCTTGACTTTACATGAACAATAAAGGTTATCCATAAATTTTCATCAAATGCTGTTGAGGAATGATGCTACTAAAGTGCTGACAAGAACTTTCCAAAATTATGATGAATGACAAGAATATCTGATGACAAAACTGAAAGTCATTAATCTGAACCTATCTGAACTGTGACAATAAGCCAAGAATCTAGATGTTGTAAGGTACATTTTTTTTTTATTTGTCAAAAGATTATAAAACTCTGCTACATATACATTACCTGCCATCTTTTACTAGGTGTAAACTCTGCATGTTCAAACCATCTTCTGTTAGTGTTCCAGTCTGACATACAAAATTGATAAATAAATATATTAACGCATACTAATTGATTTTTCATTGCAAAACATGAAATGTTTAATTGCCAGGTATATT
The DNA here is from genome assembly GCF_031769215.1 of Ylistrum balloti. Taxonomy (NCBI): domain Eukaryota; kingdom Metazoa; phylum Mollusca; class Bivalvia; order Pectinida; family Pectinidae; genus Ylistrum; species Ylistrum balloti. The sequence continues at coordinate 2,003,683 of NW_026782106.1, read as the reverse complement.
TTTTGTGAAAACATGTTGTAAAAAGATTTAAGTATAAATTTACATTAGCATGTATTATTTTCTATAATTATTGAACTGAATCAACTTAGCACAAGAAACGTTTGATATATAAAGTAGATTTTTGTGAGCCTGCAGGTCAACAAAATAGGCCCTATGATACAAGATTTAGGATTAAGCTGTAAGGGCTGTAGGGTACAGTCTCTTTATTCTTTCTAGTTCAAACTTTGTCCATACTCGATCACATACTCAAAAGCAATAGTGAGGCTGAAACATCACAAAGTCATTAAAATGTAAGTAACGTATACCTCCTTACTAAGTCAAACAAGCTGCCCTAGTCTTATTAACAGAAGTGAAATTGCATTCCTAACTTAAACTCATGCAAGTCAAACATTCTTATAACTCGAATTTGACCAGTCTAAAACGTCATTATGAAGGATTTGCTTATCCTCCTAGCTGGAACTCTGTCATGGTGTATCGGGTATTTGGGACCTTTTCAGATTAAATACAATCCTTCAATATATTCCTGAAAATGTGGTGTCCTTTTCAATATCTACATATGCTTCAAAATTCTACAAGGACAGCTTCAGACTGAATGCAAACTCTTCTTTGTATCGTGTGTGAAGTGATCTACCTTGTCAAAACAGAAAGTGTTGATGGTTCCACTGACGTTAATACAGTTAGGTAGGATACAATAAATCTGGTTGTCCTTCAGTCGTCTTTGAGCAAAGACGATACCCACAGTGAGAGCCGCAGGGAGGGCAGGTGGTACAGCAATGGTAATGAGATCAAGGGCACGGAGAACAATGTCGCTAGCATCATCCTCGTCAATCACCTAATGAAACATGCGTGTAAAAATGGAAATCAGAGTGGTTGGAGAGAAGTTCTGGGTTCATCTGCTGATAAATTCTGGACAAAATAAGCATGATGATCTCTCAGCTTTCATATGGAACAGTTCAAGCTAAGGGACTTTCTAGTAAAATATATACCCAACAAGTAGGACTGAGGATAGGAAGAAAATCTATGCGTGGTAGGTGTAAAAGAAATTACCACGTACTATCAAATACTGTTTGAATTAAATCCCTTCTATGGGCAGCCCTATTTGACAAACCTGGAACTCTCCTGTTAGATATTTTACTGGAATCACCCTGATAAAACTTGAAATATATATTTTTCACCTTTTTTATACAGAAATATCACAACATTTATATGAAAGCCTGGAGTCCCTAAATCTATAGGAAAAAAAGCCCTTCATCATTCACACAGTTATGTGGTGGTAATTGATTTATCAGGCTTTTAATCAAATCTCTCAAGAATTTTCAATTTAATTTCTTTTGTATGAGTACAAGAAAAAGGTTATACCAAATATGGACTTAAACAGTTCGTCAACATGACTGTCATCTATGTTCTACTTACCATTAAGATGATGGTGTAGATAAACCCTAAACCAGCTATGATGGCAAGAATTCCTATAAATATGTAAGTATCCCGATTAAACTTAAAGTCCACAGGCTTAGGGTGAAGGATAGACCTCACTAACTCTCCTTTAGATGTGGTGAAACCTATAAGTAAATAAAAAACACAAGTTAAATACTTTTGATATTCTAATTAATATCAAATTTCAGATCAATGGAAGTAATAAAAGTTACCTCTATATATACATTAAAACATCCAGTTTTACAACTTAAATTTTATAGCTATCACTCAGATATTGTATTCAAAATGTCACCAATGTTTTAGCTTTATAAAATCATTCCTGTATATACATTGATGGGCAAATGACAATTCCCAATATATGCACCATTTTGCAAATATCATGTTCCAGAAAGTTTATGAGAAAACTTCTTCTTGATTATTATACACAGATTGGAGGGCTCAACATGTTGTCTGAATAATTTCTTTTGTATGAATAGGCTGTACACATGTTCATATTTAAATTCCAATGACACACAGAAATTAACAGCTAAAGGATTTTCTGATTTCAGTTCAGTAACAATCACAAATGGAGATAAGATAACAAAGAGTGGATTACAAGTACTGTAAATCAATACCAACTCATGATATTGCCTCGACTATCTCTTAGATAAGGTGATTAATTCTTCTCTTCGAAAATTTAGTGAAAGTTGCATGTAATGGAATATATGAGAATATGATTTACGTATTCAAAGTAGGAAATATGTGATATAACAAACTCCATAACATCAAATACTTAAACGGGATAATACTACATTATTTTACATTGAAACATCAATTGAAATTCAACATAATGAGAAGAGTATAATCTGATATGCAATGGAATCCGACTTAGATTGGTATATATGAATTTATTACTTATATAGTTACCAGTTCGAGCAACAACTGCCCTCACTCGCTGATTGTCATAGTAACGTGTCTGTATGACCTTTGTTCCACAAAACAATACATGACGTGCATGTTCCTTTATGCTGAAGGGTTTGTCCTCTGTTCCAGAGCCACTAGGATTTGGTAGTGGAGTCTTTGTCACAGGCACACTTTCACCTGTGTAATGTGACAACACATGAAAGATGGAGTCTATCAAGATTAGAAAACAGGACAAAAACACAGAATTCAACAGTTTCTGAAATAACACTGAAAATTGATCTTACATCAGACTTGCAATAATTTCCTGAAAGAATCAATTTTTCTTTCAAATGACATTTATTTCTGAAGACAAGATTTGAGAGAGATACTTGACTGTACCTGTAAGCATGCTCTCATTGATAATACAGTTTCCACAGGTAAGAACAGCATCACACTGCATGACACATCCATGGCGAGGGATCTCTATAACATCTCCAGGAACCAAATCCTCCGACGAGATTTCTTCATAAGCTGAAATGTGGCAAACAGAATACTTATAAAAACCTATAATCCTGTAATCAGTGTATTAACAAGAGGTCCAATGTGTCTGCATCTCTCACCTAATATTCAATGTTTGTCAAAACTAGAATCTGTTTAAAAAAGATATTAATATATGCACCTTCGGCATTAAAAGTAGGTACAACCAATCTATTTTCCTCTTCACTTCTTTTCCCAAATATTGTTGTGCTTTATCTCAGCAATCAACCAGCCATATACACTGACAATTGGTGTGCTGGTTATCGAGAAGTTGTTTAAATTGAAAAGTTGACGCAGATCAGATAGACGGACGATGGATGACTGATGATGGACACCATTGCCATGACATAAGCTTGACCCATCAACCTAGGTAAGCTTATAATGTTACCGCTAATTAAAACACACCCAATATGACCATAAATGAGTATAGCAATATTTTAAATCTGAAAATTCCCAATCAGTGTAAGGGAGATAATTATGATTTCTTGAATAAGTATGCATTTAATTCTGACTAAATCCTAGATGATGTGAAAGAGACAATTGAGATATGTAATTGTAACAAATCCTGCCAATTTCTGTGATGTTTAAAGGAAATATACTGATTTCCCCAATATTGTATCTGCAGTGTTATGTGGTAAATTTTATACCTTGTACTTACACGGAGAATGAACCTATTAGAGATCATTATATCTCGTAAAATACAATACAATATTAATATACCTCCATTTTTCCGACACACTGTCACAATGGTTGATGAAGCAATTGTGTTTCGGAGGGCCCTTTGCATCTAATATAAAAGAGGAAACAAAAACATTTCTTTATAATATAAATGTATCACATTATACCATTATCACATCAACACACCAAAGTGATAACATCTAAAATATGAAAACTTCAAATGGAGGTTACAATTAACAGAGTTCTATCAGAATACTGCTATTGATGTTTCTTCAATTTAATAACATTTTCAACCAATAATATTTAAATTTTTTTATATCTAAGCAATATATTTACAATATAATCAATTTAAATTTTTTAAATTCCAAAGTTTATTTTTGTATTTTTGAGCAAAGTAATGGATAATAATAATAATCTGACCTTTGACCTTTAATACCCACCTTTCGTGTTTGGTAGATAAAGACGCTGATAGAGAGAATGGATATAAAAACAATGCAGGACGCATAGTAATAATACTCATCAGCATACCACAGAGAGCAGGAAAATACTTGGAAAATGTAGAAAGGGGAGATAATCTGAAATAAGAAGCCGAATCAAAATTTGTAACAGAACAGAAGCATCTATGAAAAAGAATGCACATCCAATTTTTGACAGATATAGCTAATAAACCTAAAAATGTGTAAGATTTAACTAAATCTTTCTGAACATTACAATCAGACTTTTCCACCCAGTATCATCATGATCACAACTAATACATCAAGACTACACAATTAATACACCAAGACCACACAAGGTTTACATACCTGTTTGATAATGAGCTCAAAAATAGGGGTCACACGAACCCTGATAGAATTAACACCATAGATCACTCTTCTGGAATCAAATTGTAAACAAGGATTAAAATTGTTCACAGCACTCTACTTCATCATTGACTAAATTCTTTGTCTGATCATGAACTTCTCCACCTAGTAGACTTAGGCAACAGGTTGTTAACGATGGACACCATTGCAAAGAAGTTTAAGTGTAAATAAGATTAATCTTTATAGTGTAAATTAATAGCTCTCTTTACAAACTACTGAAAGTCATTACATATAGGTAATACATAAATGTAGATACATATGTATATATAATATAGCATCCAAAACATAAGTAAACATTAATATGCCTCACTTGTAACTATAAACATAACAATTCACAGTCAGCAACTTGGTGTAGCTGCTATTTCTCTACCTCCTCTAGTTAACATAACATAGTCAAAATCCGCAGTCTTACATAATAGTTTTGAAGACTTACTTTTTAATCTGATCCTCCACGCTGAGACCTGTCTGTCGATGAAAGAATGAACAACTTGTGCATTCAGCTAGTCCACTGAAATATGACCATTTCACCTTGTCTTTCATTCTCATATAAACTCACAAAAATAATCATTTCTAAGGGTCAAGGCTTAAAATGAATGGTTGACGCCCAAGTGTGATTTTCCTTAGGACATATCAGTTGAAGAATTCTAAATGCACTTCTGCAAAAATAATCTAATTATTTCATAGGACAATATATCAGTGGCACTTGAAAGAAATTATGTTTTTAAACAGCGCAGAAGAAAGACAGTTGCTCTCAAAGTACATGTAACTAGGTATTTCTTCAAATTTTTAAAATGAATGTATGACTTCTTTAAGAACAAATATTTTGCTATAGTCAAATGACCTTAATAAGTGTTCCCAATCAATAGTGATATGTGTTTAATGGTGGAATGCTAAACAAAATTTGCTATTTTACTTACTACAAAATATGTTCTACTACACAGAATATTTACATTACCTGGCTTTTTCAAAGTTTTGCTCATCACCATTCCATAAAAATTTTACTTTCTTTGTGAAGAAAAAACGAACAAATCTTATTTGTTGTTCCTGTAAAGACAAATATTCAAAACTTTTCCTCAGTTAATGACCTGGATTTCGCTAAGATTTTGAGACAACAGAAATCATTAATTTTCATTCATCCCTCTTTTTTTGTTTATTATTCAACTCCCCAATCTGGAGATATAAATTATAAAATGCAAACTTTAAGAGACAGAGTGTCTAATTTTTAGAGTAATCTATGGAAAATGAACATTTGAACACAATGTAAAAAAGAACTAAAGTTTATCATTATGTGGCAGAAACTTAAAATTGATCTAAGCCAGCATCAGTAGTCTCCCTTTCCCATTTCTTATTGTATTGAAATTCATCTGAATCTGCTTTGGTCAAAAATTCATTCAATTTTTTTTTTTTTTTTAAAAATGAAAGTGAAATATATGATGAAACCTAACAGTCCTCTCCTAAACATATACTTATAAGCTGGTAGTGTCTCACTCACTGTACTTCCGGCGGCTGCGGCCTCTTCATTTTCATCAAGCTTTGTAAAACTGACAGTTGAGGTGCCTCTCTCCAGTTTTGGTCTGAAATATGAACATCAAGAATAAAAAGGATATGTCAATAAATCTATTGAGGAAGAAATCTATTTAAGTTTGGGATTTTAATTTAAAAGCAATATATATCCGATTTCCAATATTAAGACTTGTTAATCAAGTACAACCAATCACACATATCAATTGAAAGTGGCTATTTCTATTAAAAGGATAGTACATTTAAGCATACAACTACAAAATTTGTGAAATGTAGTCAAAAAGGATTATAATATTAAATGGGGTACAAAAACGCCATGTTATAAAAAATATATATATGTTATACATTTCTTATATTCTGAGTGGGACCAAGATGTATGTGTAAACCTTGGGGTGTGACAGGAAAGTTGTTTTTTTTTCTGCGATCACATATATGCTCAGTGGCTATCGTGCACAATGTACCGAGATTTAAAAAAAACAAATATTTAAATCACCATCTTTCATATGAAAACCTAAGATGGCTTTTTGCCATTGGCCAAAGGGACTATTGAGACACCTACATTTACACTACCACTGTCAATTTTAGTTTACGATTTTAGTTCATAACTTTGTATTTATTCTATGTTCTATGTATATGATGTAATTTATGTAATATTTGTGTCTTATTTTGTGTCTTGATAAAAGAGAAGACTGCCTTTGAAATTTGACAATTAACTTGGCCATACTGTCAATATTACTTCATTGATCATATATATATAAACATGACATAACTTAGTTGGAAAATACATGAGAAATGGCCAACATAAAGTACCTTAACGGTTTGAAAATGAAACCTATCAAGTGATTTATAAATCTAACAGCTTTATGGTAAATGATTAGGTGGAATGAGGTGGTAGGAAACGAAAAAGTCAATTTGATTTTTACTTGAAGTTTTATAAATAGAACATTCAAACAGCACAATGACTGAAACATCTATCAGCAACAAATACATTTTTTTCTCACCTGTCTGTATTTTCACCTTGACCATCAACCACCATCTCTCTGACATGGGACACATACCACTGGAGATACTGGTCCTGTAATGCAAAACAAATGACATGAGCAGTTGCCTCCCTTTATTAGTTGGAGATGAATAATTCTGTCACTGGCAATTGCAAAAAAGACAATATATATTTAGATACTGTACAGCCAAATAATGAATTGAACTGCATCATACAGCTATTTCATCCTTCTAGGACTCGTCAGTAATGCTACATCATACAGTTGTTTCATCCTTCTAGGATGTCTCAGTGATGCTACATCACACAGCTGTTTCATCCTTCTTGGACTTCTCAGTGATGCTACATCATACAGCTGTTTCATCCTTCTAGGACTCATCTGTGATGCTACATCATACAGCTATTTCATCCTTCTAGGATGTCACAGTGATGCTACATCATACAGCTTTTTCATCCTTCTAGGACTTCTCAATAATGCAAAAGGCGTAAAGTGCAGAAACATTAGCGGAGACCAAGGACAATCAAAACTGGCTGAATAAAACGTCAAGTCCCAAGGGCCTGATATAGCCACAGTGGTTAGTTCCAAATAGAAACCAAAGTACAAATTACCTCTCCCTGCAAGATTTCACAAGATCAAGCCTTGTTAATAGAATTCACAAATTCAGTGAAGTAATTCAAAAAATTTTCCATCAATGGAAATTATTCAGTTTTACCATATCTGAATCTAAAGTTCTAGAGATTTTAATGTTTTATCTTAAGTTGATTTCCTATTATGCCATAAACAACAAAACATTAAGATGATAACAGAGCCATGGAGTGAATCGTACTTACATACCAAGGATGAAGTTTGGGACATTAACAGTAAAATGACAAATACACAGTCCAGGACTGAATCCTACTTACATACTGAGGACAAAGTTTGGGGACATAACAATAACAAGTTAGAGTCCTGGATGGAATCCTACTTACATACCAAGGATGACGTTTGGGGACATTAACAGTAAAATGACAGCCCTGGACTGAATCGGACGAGGTTTAGGAAAATAACAATAAAAGGGACTATTCAGTGTTAGTATCTACATACCAATAAATTGACAACCAATACTCATAATTCTCACCAAGTTTGAATGATTTCCAATGGAAATTAAACAAATCAGGCTCAAAAATGTAATTTTCCTATATGCACTATGTAAAACTTTATCCCCTTCTCTGGGAAAGGTTGTGCAGGATGAGCTGTTAATTAAAGACATCTGTTTTTAGGCTAAACATACTCAGTACGCATAGCCTATTGCGACAGCCTTTCAGACAAAATTTACCGATCCTGGCCTTCTCATTGGCTGAAATATCGAAAAAAGAGTTAGAGCCCTCTAGTGGCAATTTTCTGCGTAAATAATGACGCGATTCTTCAAATCGCTATTTTAAAAGCATCCAAAATTAATCAATTTTTTCAAATAACTATTCAATTACTATACATTTCAAAAAGGAAGCACAGTATGGTTGAACTATTGATTTTGAACAATATATTTTACGGAATTCTCGACATGACGTAAGCGTACAGAACACTGTACGTGTGAGTTGGCGCCATGATAAGAAGCTAGTCTGGAGCTTGGTTAGAATTATCAACTTACAGCACTTATAAACAAACAAAACTTACAAACAGAACATCAATTTTGCTTTAATCCTTGTCGTTGTGGCAAGATCGCCTTAATATATAACATCACTTTACCTCATTAGACGTCACAAAATTGGACTGTTCATCCTATGCGCACACCCGCCGATATGACACTTTTTCAGGATTTTCACACCCACCGCCATGACACTTTTTCAAGTTTTTGAAGATAAAAAGTTTGCGCTTCGTAGGCAAGGTACATTTGGTGCTCATGATTTATGAATAATATATTTTTAATAATGCACTGATCATGATGTTGACTTTGTTATAACTTATATTTTTTGTATTTTAGTTTTATTTGATGAAGGTTGATTGTGGTTTGTTTATATGTATTAAAGTTCCTAGAAAATGAAAATATTCCTTCAAACAAAGCGCGTATAAAAAAAACCCAAAATATTCATGTTTATAATTCTCAATTAACTAGAACGAAATATTTCCATAACATTTATTCATTTAGGGTGTCATGGTGACATTATCTAATGCATTGGGGATCAGAAATAGTAGTAGCTATATTGAAAATATTGTAAATTTTGTATATATATGGAAGTCTGGTTTAATCTCATAGAACTATGCCTTTATAGACATAATTACTGGAAGAAAAGTCTAACCATGATACTTCAAGGAAGATAGGCATGTAAATACATTTAATGTAATTACTTACACTTTTATCTATCTGAAATGCTGTGTATACCTTATCTACTTTCCTCAACTACAAATATAATTATAATAAGTAAGGACTATTACTTTGCAATACATTCAAAATAAAGAAGTAGGTATAAACTTTCGATTTGTTTAAATCCTCATATTGATAGGATAGTAATTGCAACATCTTGGGTATTTCAAAGGTTTTATTTAGTCAACTTCATCATAGAGCTATTTATCATTTGGCTTGTTGGCGATAAATATATGGTTGTATGTATTTTGTTATTTTCTTTGACCTATTTTGATTTATTTATTGTCGTCAAATTTGAAAGAAGAATTAAAGAAGATATAAAATCGCTTATAATTAAGAAAAATAGCCTCTCGTTCTCTTATTTTCGTAATTTTTGCATTCCAAAGTGTAGGAGTATGGTAAAAGTAACATAGCTTAGCGGTTTGATTGGATTGATGGTTTGCGGCCTACATGGGGCAGACCCCATGCAGGTAGTCTGGCCACAGGTCTGTGGCTTTTCTCCACGGCCTCCGGCTTTCCTCCACCACCACCCAAACCTGACATATCATTAAATGACCGTGGCTGTTAAAACGACGTAAAGCAACATTAAAACAAACTTAACACTGAGAGAAATGTGACATCCTGGAGCAATAATGGAGAGGGGGTTAAAAATGTATACTTCACAGTTTTCATACAGCCATGGTATGTCCCAGGTAAAGGTTAAACAAGTGTCTAATAATAAACATATCTTTGTAAAATAAAGGACTCTCTGGCCCTAGTGGGGTTTAATTAGATCCCCATAACAAATTTCATAGCTTTTGGTCAAGAGGTCAACTTTGCCCCCAGCAGGGCTAAGGTTTTATATTTTCCTCACTACAAAATTCTTTTCAAGCAGGAAACATGCCATTTAGGAAAGTTTAGTTTTTAATCCTTGTGTGTTTTGAGAACTTAAGTTTAAATTTAAAGGTGAATTTGAAAAAAAGACATCATTCTCGTCATTGATCGTAGTTTGTCATTCTCATTTTTATTGTGTTTATCTGAAAAGTTTCTGTTTACAATTAACAACCTCCCCGTTCTATTTAGGAGTGTGGTAAGATTTTACAGCCAATTTGATTGTTCAGTATTTTGTATTCCCAGCTTGTTGTACACACAGAGATTGAGAAAAGGATGATTTTTTTTTTCTTTCATTTATTGTTAGTTCACTAATGTTTATTTTTCATACCTTCACAGGACAGAAATATCCACATTTAAAACATTTACGACGTATGACTCATGACGAAACATAATCACAATAGGTAGCTAGAGACTTCCTCTCAGATGACAAAAGGTGCATACAAGATCTTAGGCTGCTATTTATACAACTACATGAGAAGAATTCTTAAGAAACTTAAAGTGATTCCAATAAAATATATAGTGAAGAAGACTGGTGTTTTACTACCACAGAACCACATAAGCAACTGTACATGCTTTCATAAAAAAGACAATTATGTCAACTATAATAAAAAATTATCCCTCCTCAAAGACAAAAAGCATCAGGGACTTGACCTCAACAATTTTAACTTAAATTCATTAAACATGATTAAGGTATCTACTATCAATACAATAGAGCTGCACCAATTCTAAAACAACATTTCCATTTAAAGATTTATCCCTTTTTGGCCCATATCTATATAATATATTACAAGCAACTTTGGGTCCCCTTCCCCAAAGGATCACTTTCGCCAAGTTTGATCAATATCCATGCTGTGGTTATTGAGAGGAATTTGAAAATGTAAATTGTTTACGATGGACTGCAAAAGTCAAAAGACAATCAAAATTAAAAGTCACGTAAGACTTCACCTCAGGTGACCTCTATACGCCAGGGCCTGTATTCATGAAACCATTCTCATGCTCAAACATAGATTTTCTGCTCAAGCAAACTTTTTTATAATTCACCTTAATCATATAAAATAATACAAATGTCAAATATAAACATGAAATGTAACTTTGACTTGAATTCCTTTCAAAATTGTTTTTAAATCTTCGGCAAAATAAGTCTTATTTATTAATTTTTAACTTAAACAAGACATAAGGCTTGAGCACAAAATTCATGTTTGAGCATGGCCCAGGTGTTACCATCACCTCTCACGCTGCATAAATAAACTTTATTTGTTTTACAACAATTGCTAAACAAGTTTTTTCCAACTTATATTTATAAATGGATGGAAGTGCGCGAAGGGTCTTACTGTGGGAGGAAACATGAGTACCAGGTGATAAATCATGAGATCGGGCAGGTGACCCCCAACACCTTTTCACATCAGTTGTGGGAATCAAACCCTGGATGTTTAGGTGAAAAGCGAGTGTAATACTACTACGCCACCCAACCACTTTCACACCCCTGGAAAAGATCCTGGTGAAATTAAAGGCAAAAGTGACATAATATGACCAATCACAGACTGATGGCCTCCCTTGAAGATTACATTGAAGGAGAAACACACACCTTCAAGGCCATTACATTATACTATTACGCGACCTCAACATTCATTTGATGTACTTCAAAAGATCAACCTTGTGTTTTGGTATCAAGGATTGCATAGACCATCAAATACATGTGTACTTATTAATTAATTCTAAAGCATACCTCAGAATGAATTAAAATATGTTATGTCAATCACCTGCAGTAACATATGATATGTAAGGTAACCAAATACAGAATTGTATATCTGGTGAGAAAAATTCTGATTTCTTTTCAGATTTTGGTTTTGACATTTCCAATTTCTATTTAATCATCAGCCATTAGATCCTCAATAAATGGACCATTATACCAACAAATAACCTTTCTGTTCTCAAAAAGATCACGTCACCTTGTCTATTTCTGTAAGAAATGGAGAGAAAATCTTCATGTGATATGATCCTAACAGTCTGGGGATGTTGACCAGCCATGAATGACTTACCTTCACCCACTACAGCCAAGATATTTAATAACAGCTAAACAATGATAATAACTGGTAAGGTCATGAATATGGTGGTTGTTATTTTCAATATTGTGTCCTTGACAATGAGTATTGACCTTGTACCCAATGAACAACACCTATAGAAAACCACAACGGTAGACCTTGGGATCTGCTAGCTTACACATTCACCCCACAACCTAAACCTTCATTTCTCTATAATATTTGTATATTGACATTAACTCATGACCTTGAACTCACCTTGAGTACAACGACAGTGGCTGTTGACAAGGAACACTTGGTATGTGTGGACCGTATCATAAGATGAGGAAACCAGTAGTAGAAAAGTCGCAGCAGACCGACTGTGAGGATGATAAATATCCAAACGATGATTGTCCACATGATACTTCTCTTGTATCCATGGATTTCCTGTGTAATATGACACAAACTTTAACTTTATGAGACCTTGATAACTGTATTTAAAGGCAGTATCACTCATCCATTGCAATTAAAAAAAAGAAAACACTGAGAAATGAGTCCCTACCATCTGATGAGATGACCGTCTATATAATTCTATCTCTTACTTCAACTTTTAGGTGTGAAAACTGTTATTTCACCTGAATCATAAAGGTAATCTTGCTAATTGGTATACAGGTGTTGTAATCCTTTCTGAGTGTGAATAACATATCCTATTGTATAATTACTCATCAAAATATGAGTTTCAAAAACTTCTAATTGAAAACAGTGGTGACTATTAGAAGGAAATAATTCGAGACTTTGCCAAAATATCTAATGCTTCAAATTGGGACTTGAATATTACATAAGATATGGATAACTATGATGTATCTCTGGTGTCTTGCCAGGGAGGAGAAGTATTTAAAGATGACCTATAATGAGAAATTGGGGGTGGGGTGTTAAAGCTGTTACTACAAAACTATATTGTACAAGTGGGCTAAAAAGTATCTTATTTGTATCATACAGGCTCAGCTATTTCTTGTCCAGCTACAAGCACTCACAAGTCATCCAGAAAGAAATTCTAAATTTGTCTGAAAAAACTATGATAAAATGGTGTACAGAAAGGCATTACATGACATTTAGAATTCATAATTAAGAGATGTTCATTCTTAACTATTTTTATCAATTTTTTCATATTAAGTGAAAAAGTTGGAAAAGAAATATGAAATGTACTGGCTGTATACAGAATATTTACTGACAAGTGCGTTTGCATTAAAGTTAATACTTTTATCAGATCAGCTTAACTCCTTTATCCAGAATACCTGTATTCAACAACCAGTAATACTGTAACCCCATTTTCAATGACAATGACAAAGGAAAAAACTATAGCAAACATAAAACACATTTAAATTCTCTCGACGTCTCTGAACAACGTCAACGACCTTGTCAATGACCTGATAAAAACATGTGAGACATTATGTCACCCTGACAAAGTTTGAACTATTCTTTTCTAACTCGTTGTATTTTTGGGTCACACTGACTTGTACAAGGCTATCCTTGTATTAACTGAACAAACAAGAAAAATCTCCAGTTACAGAAATTTCTAAAGAACCAACAACCTGTTAATATGTTATGTATGTGGAGTTTCATCTTCTAGGCTTTTGGTGAAAACCTAGTGGTACACAGAGGTCTCTTAAAAGTAGTAAATAGCTAAAAAAAATGAAAGAAGATCACTAACACCTGTTTTGACATCAACATGTCAAATATTCAAAATGTAAATCAACAAAAACTTGGTGTGCATATTGTGTACAGATCATGCATACATCATGTGCACATCATGTAAACAATTTGTGTGGTATGGTAAAATGGTTGGCTAATATTACAGATTGACAATTAAATGGAAAATTTGTATAGTTATTATTGAATAGCAATCACATAAACATTAAAGTTGATTGGTGATTATATGAGATATTTTTAATTCAACAGTTTTCAAAATGACACTGGACCTGCATTAACTAGTCTATCCTATATAATTTCACACCTCAGACAGTGGTAAGTAGAGGTGCCTCGAGGAAACACAAGATTACCTGTATACGGGTATCACCATCTGACCCTCCTAACCCGGATTGATGTAGTGGTATCTAGACTTACAACTTACTACCTGACCCTCCTGACCACGATTAATAAAGTGGTATCCAGACTTACAACTTACTACCTGACCCTCCTGACCGTGATTAATAAAGTGGTATCTAGACTTACAACTTACCACCTGACCCTCCTGACCACGATTAATAAAGTGGTATCCAGACTTACAACTTACTACCTGACCCTCCTGACCGTGATTAATAAAGTGGTATCCAGACTTACAACTTACTACCTGACCCTCCTGACCACGATTAATAAAGTGGTATCCAGGCTTACAACTTACTACCTGACCCTCCTGACCACTATTAATAAAGTGTTATCCAGACTTACAACTTACTACCTGACCCTCCTGACCACGATTAATAAAGTGGTATCTAGACTTACAACTTACTACCTGACCCTCCTGACCACGATTAATAAAGTGGTATCTATACTTACAACTTACTACCTGACCCTCCTGACCGTGATTAATAAAGTGGTATCTAGACTTACAACTTACTACCTGACCCTCCTGACCACGATTAATAAAGTGGTATCCAGACTTACAACTTACTACCTGACCCTCCTGACCGTGATTAATAAAGTGGTATCTAGACTTACAACTTACTACCTGACCCTCCTGACCACGATTAATAAAGTGGTATCCACAACTTACAACTTACCACGATTAATAAAGTGGTATCCACTTACAACTTACTACCTGACCCTCCTGACCACGATTAATAAAGTGGTATCCAGACTTACAACTTACTACCTGACCCTCCTGACCACGATTAATAAAGTGGTATCTAGACTTACAACTTACTACCTGACCCTCCTGACCACGATTAATAAAGTGGTATCTAGACTTACAACTTACTACCTGACCCTCCTGACCGTGATTAATAAAGTGGTATCTAGACTTACAACTTACTACCTGACCCTCCTGACCACGATTAATAAAGTGGTATCCAGACTTACAACTTACTACCTGACCCTCCTGACCACGATTAATAAAGTGTTATCCAGACTTACAACTTACTACCTGACCCTCCTGACCCTCCGGCCCACGATTAATAAAGTGGTATCCAGACTTACAACTTACTACCTGACCCTCCTGACCACGATTAATAAAGTGGTATCTAGACTTACAACTTACTACCTGACCCTCCTGACCACGATTAATAAAGTGGTATCCTTACAACTTACTACCTGACCCTCCTGACCACGATTAATAAAGTGGTATCCAGACTTACAACTTACTACCTGACCCTCCTGACCACGATTAATAAAGTGGTATCCAGACTTACAACTTACTACCTGACCCTCCTGACCACGATTAATAAAGTGGTATCTAGACTTACAACTTACTACCTGACCCTCCTGACCACGATTAATAAAGTGGTATCCAGACTTACAACTTACCACCTGACCCTCCTGACCCTCCTGACCGGGATTAATAAAGTGGTATCCAGACTTACAACTTACTACCTGACCCTCCTGACCGTGATTAATAAAGTGGTATCCAGGCTTACAACTTACTACCTGACCCTCCTGACCGTGATTAATAAAGTGGTATCCAGACTTACAACTTACTACCTGACCCTCCTGACCACGATTAATAAAGTGGTATCTAGACTTACAACTTACTACAAGAACCTCCACACCTATATTAAAAAATAGCTATCTAGACTTACAACTTACTACCTGACCCTCCTGACCACGATTAATAAAGTGGTATCTAGACTTACAACTTACTACCTGACCCTCCTGACCACGATTAATAAAGTGGTATCTAGACTTACAACTTACTACCTGACCCTCCTGACCGGGATTAATAAAGTGGTATCTAGACTTACAACTTACTACCTGACCCTCCTGACCGTGATTAATAAAGTGGTATCCAGACTTACAACTTACCACCTGACCCTCCTGACCACGATTAATAAAGTGGTATCCAGACTTACAACTTACCACCTGACCCTCCTGACCACGATTAATAAAGTGGTATCTAGACTTACAACTTACTACCTGACCCTCCTGACCACGATTAATAAAGTGGTATCTAGACTTACAACTTACCACCTGACCCTCCTGACCGGGATTAATAAAGTGGTATCTAGACTTACAACTTACTACCTGACCCTCCTGACCACGATTAATAAAGTGTTATCCAGACTTACAACTTACTACCTGACCCTCCTACAATAAAGTGACCACGATTAATAAAGTGGTACTTACAACTTACTACCTGACCCTCCTGACCACGATTAATAAAGTGTTATCCAGACTTACAACTTACTACCTGACCCTCCTGACCACGATTAATAAAGTGGTATCCAGACTTACAACTTACTACCTGACCCTCCTGACCGTGATTAATAAAGTGGTATCTAGACTTACAACTTACTACCTGACCCTCCTGACCGTGATTAATAAAGTGGTATCTAGACTTACAACTTACTACCTGACCCTCCTGACCGGGATTAATAAAGTGGTATCTAGACTTACAACTTACTACCTGACCCTCCTGACCACGATTAATAAAGTGGTATCTAGACTTACAACTTACTACCTGACCCTCCTGACCACGATTAATAAAGTGGTATCTAGACTTACAACTTACTACCTGACCCTCCTGACCACGATTAATAAAGTGGTATCCAGACTTACAACTTACTACCTGACCCTCCTGACCACGATTAATAAAGTGGTATCTAGACTTACAACTTACTACCTGACCCTCCTGACCACGATTAATAAAGTGGTATCTAGACTTACAACTTACTACCTGACCCTCCTGACCACGATTAATAAAGTGGTATCCAGACTTACAACTTACTACCTGACCCTCCTGACCACGATTAATAAAGTGGTATCTAGACTTACAACTTACTACCTGACCCTCCTGACCGTGATTAATAAAGTGGTATCTAGACTTACAACTTACTACCTGACCCTCCTGACCACGATTAATAAAGTGGTATCTAGACTTACAACTTACCCTGACCCTCCTGACCACGACCTTACTCCTGACCACGATTAATAAAGTGGTATCTAGACTTACAACTTACCACCTGACCCTCCTGACCACGATTAATAAAGTGGTATCCAGGCTTAAAACTTACCACCTGACCCTCCTGACCACGATTAATAAAGTGGTATCTAGACTTACAACTTACTACCTGACCCTCCTGACCGTGATTAATAAAGTGGTATCCAGGCTTAAAACTTACCACCTGACCCTCCTGACCACGATTAATAAAGTGGTATCTAGACTTACAACTTACTACCTGACCCTCCTGACCACGATTAATAAAGTGGTATCTAAACTTACAACTTACTACCTGACCCTCCTGACCGTGATTAATAAAGTGGTATCCAGGCTTACAACTTACTACCTGACCCTCCTGACCACGATTAATAAAGTGGTATCCAGGCTTAAAACTTACCACCTGACCCTCCTGACCACAATTAATAAAGTGGTATCCAGGCTTAAAACTCACCATCTGATCCTCCTGACCGGGATTGATGTAGTTGTATCCAGGCTTCATGGCAGGTGGGCCAGCCTGGCCAGTCTTTATCTTCACATCTGAAGATTATCAAGGATAAATTTTAATTCTTACAAGAATTTAAGACTAATGTACCTTAATTTAAGTATGCTTCAGACAGAATTTGGACAATATTCTGTATTTGCTGACAAACAAGATAAAAGAAATTAATCAATTTTCCCATTTGGACCCTGTTCCTTTGGCTCTAGGTGGGTTAGACCAGAATTTACAACTCACTATAATATTTTGCAGGTATCCAGTTCACTAATGTTGATTAACTACCTGGTTTAAGAAGTAATAAATATCTCCTATCCGGAGTTTGATTAGTACAACTAATCCCACTGGTAAATCACCTCTATGAGGCTTCACTAAGATTCCTATCTATAACAGGGTTAAAAAATTCAGAAGAACAGACTGAAGGACCATGCTAAAGAGACAATATGAATTCTGTACATGGATGGTGCAATAAATATGATTTAATTGATACCAGCTGTGATTTTTTTTGTATAATGTTATGTGCACATGCATGTCAGTGATGACAGGCTGGCTGTTTGAATGCAGTTAATTTACACCCGTAATTATGAAAACTGTGGCACTTAGATAACATGACCAGACTAATTCAATTATTGCAGTAACAACTTTAATTGTAGAGTTATAACAAAAACAAACAAATTCTAACTAATTTGATTTATCCTTACTTCATTTCTCAATCATCATAATATCCTGTAAATTAAGACAAAAAGATATTTCACTGAACATACATGGTGTAAAACTCAATTTTCTGAAAGATAACTGCTATCCAAGTGTGAACTTCACTAAACACTCTGTATGATCACTACCGTACCTGTATGACCCTCACTAAACACTCTGTATGATCACTGCTGTACCTGTATGACCTTCACTAAACTCTCAGAATGATCACTGCTGTACCTGTTTGACCTTCACTAAACACTCTGTATGAACACTGCTGTACCTGTATGACCCTCACTAAACTCTCTGAATGAACACTGCTGTACCTGTATGACCTTCACTAAACACTCTGTATGAACACTGCTGTACCTGTATGACCCTCACTAAACTCTCTGAATGAACACTGCTGTACCTGTATGACCTTCACTAAACTCTCTGTATGATCACTGCTGTACCTGTATGACCCTCACTAAACACTCTGTATGATCACTGCTGTACATGTATGACCCTCACTAAACACTCTGTATGAACACTGCTGTACCTGTGTGACCCTCACTAAACTCTCTGAATGAACACTGCTGTACCTGTATGACCCTCACTAAACTCTCTGAAGGAACACTGCTGTACCTGTATGACCTTCACTAAACACTCTGTATGAACACTGCTGCTGTACCTGTATGACCCTCACTAAACTCTCTGAATGAACACTGCTGTACCTGTATGACCTTCACTAAACACTCTGTATGAACACTGCTGTACCTGTATGACCCTCACTAAACTCTCTGAATGAACACTGCTGTACCTGTATGACCTTCACTAAACACTCTGTATGAACACTGCTGTACCTGTATGACCCTCACTAAACACTCTAAATGAACACTGCTGTACCTGTATGACCTTCACTAAACTCTCTGAATGATCACTGCTGTACCTGTATGACCCTCACTAAACTCTCTGAATGAACACTGCTGTACCTGTATGACCCTCACTAAACTCTCCGAATGAACACTGCTGTACCTGTATGACCTTCACTAAACACTGTATGAACACTGCTGTACCTTTATGACCTTCACTAAACTCTATGATTGATCACTGCTGTACCTGTATGACCCCCACTAAACTCAATGTATGAACACTGCTGTACCTGTATGACCCTCACTAAACTCTCCGAATGAACACTGCTGTACCTGTATGACCTTCACTAAACACTCTGTATGAACACTGCTGTACCTGTATGACCTTCACTAAACTCTATGATTGATCACTGCTGTACCTGTATGACCCCCACTAAACTCTATGTATGAACACTGCTGTACCTGTGTGACCCTCACTAAACTCTCTGAATGAACACTGCTGTACCTGTATGACCTTCACTAAACTCTCTGAATGATCACTGCTGTACCTGTATGACCCTCATTAAACACTCTGTATGATCACTGCTGTACATGTATGACCCTCACTAAACTCTCTGAATGAACACTGCTGTACCTGTATGACCCCCACTAAACTCTCTGAATGAACACTGCTGTACCTGTATGACCCTCACTAAACTCTCAGAATGAACACTGCTGTACCTGTATGACCCCCACTAAACTCTCTGAATGAACACTGCTGTACCTGTTTGACCTTCACTAAACACTCTGAATGAACACTGCTGTACCTGTATGACCTTCACTAAACACTCTGAATGAACACTGCTGTACCTGTATGACCCTCACTAAACTCTATGAATGATCACTGCTGTACCTGTATGATCCTCACTAAACTCTCTGAATGATCACTGCTGTACCTGTGTGACCCTCACTAAACTCTCTGAATGATCACTGCTGTACCTGTTTTACCCCCACTAAACTCTATGAATGATCACTGCTGTACCTGTATGACTTCACTAAACTCTCTGAATGATCACTGCTGTACCTGTTTGACCTTCACTAAACACTCTGAATGAACACTGCTGTACCTGTATGACCCTCACTAAACTCTCAGAATGAACACTGCTGTACCTGTTTGACCTTCACTAAACTCTCTGAATGAACACTGCTGTACCTGTATGACCTTCACTAAACACTCTGTATGAACACTGCTGTACCTGTGTGACCCTCACTAAACACTCTGAATGATCACTGCTGTACCTGTTTTACCCCCACTAAACTCTCTGAATGAACACTGCTGTACCTGTGTGACCCCCACTAAACTCTCTGAATGAACACTTCTGTACATGTATGACCCTCACTAAACTCTCTGAATGAACACTTCTGTACATGTATGATCCTCACTAAAAACTCTGTATGAACACTGCTGTACCTGTATGACCCTCTGAATGATCACTGTTGTACCTGTGTGACCCTCTGAATGATCACTGCTGTCCCTGTATGACCCCCACTAAACACTCTGAATGAACACTGTTGTACCAGTATGACCTTCATTAACTCTCTGAATGAACACTGCTATACCAGTTTGACCTTCATTAAACTCTCTGAATGAACACTGCTGTACCTGTATGACCCTCACTAAACTCTCTGAATGAACACTGCTGTACCTGTATGACCCTCACTAAACTCTCTGTATGATCACATCTGTACCTGTATGACCCTCACTAAACTCTCTGTATGATCACATCTGTACCTGTATGACCCTCACTAAACTCTCTGAATGATCACTGCTGTACCTGTGTGACCCTCTGAATGAACACTGCTGTCCCTGTATGACCCACACTAAACTCTCGGAATGACCACTGCTGTACCTGTATGACCCTCTGAATGATCACTGCTGTACCTGTATGACCTCACTAAACTCTCTGAATGAACACTGTTGTACCTGTGTGACCCTCACTACACTCTCTGAATGAACACTGCTGTCCCTGTATGACCCCCACTAAACACTCTGAATGAACACTGCTGTACCTGTGTGACCCTCACTGAACTCTCAGAATGAACACTGCTGTACCTGTATGACCCTCACTAAACTCTCTGTATGATCACATCTGTACCTGTGTGACCCTCACTTAACTCTCTGAATGATCACTACTGTACCTGTGTGACCCTCACTAAACTCTATGTATGAACACTGCTGTACCTGTATGACCTCACTAAACTCTCAGAATGAACACTGCTGTACTTGTATGACCTTCAATAAACTCTCTGAATGTTATGTACAATGTATTGGTCACATACTTCATTTATAAACATTTTTGAAATTCATTTTTATTTTACAAATTTAATTTATTTTTCAAATATGGTGAAACAAGCTATCAGCTTATATTAATCACTCTTGGTAGTTACTGTGTTAGGAAACCAGAGCACCTGTAGAAATCCAATGTAGTATGGCATTTAGCGACCCCTGTGTCTATTCCATGTCTGCTCAAGGAATTGAATGTAAAATATCTTGGTGAAAGGCAAGTGTATTACCGTTGCACCAACCGACCAACTATTTTTAATATTTACATAAAGATTATTTCATCTTTTAAGCACATTTTTATATGTCATTTGTACTGCACCGATGTTGTATATCTATCCCTAACTTCTGATGGTATGTACATTAAAAGTCTCGGGTAATAACTTTGATTTATAGCACTGTGGTAAAACCCTCTTCAAAAATCTGCTACTTTGTAGTTGCCTGGATATTTCATGTATTTTCCGTACCTCACAATTTTATTACATCAGAACATCCCGTTCAAATAAATACACTGCATCTACCAGGGTATATATTACATACACTTAGCCATCAGTTAGGAGCCAACAATATGTATATTGTATGTATCAGTATTAAAAGTTTAATGTATAAAAAAAATTCCTTTTGTAAAAATAAACCTTTTTCATGTATATACCTTGTAATGTTTTCTTCTGTTTGGTGGTATATGCCAATAAGTAATACACTCAAATTAATGATAACCTGGATTAAACTGAGGTACCCTGTTCTCTAATAAAACACAAGTTTACTTTACCACATAAACATATCTTTTGTATATATATAACTGGTATATCATACTGTATTAAAAAAATGGCACATCAAAAATGGACAAATGCTGAAAGAGAACAAACATCTGGAAAAATTCAGTGTTATATGAGATACAGGTAAGTAGCTGCATTCTGTCATTTCACTGTTAACGTATCATCTGAAGTAAACCTGGCAGACCTCAGGAAGTGTACAGATAGAGAAGACAGATTTCTGTAGGAAAGGCAAGTCCCGTTTACCACTGCCAACATGTTCAGATGACAGTTGAACATCAATGTTTGTGCCACCATACTATAAACAGACTTTTGAACAATAGACAATTTCTGATGTATTTCTCAAATAGGGATTTCTTGGGGACAAGTAAATGGTCTTCCTCTATTGAGTGAAAGGCACAAAAAAGCAAGACTGCAATAGACATGAAATATTAGGTCTTTTGAAAGAGTCCACAGGTCTGATGACAGCCATCTATGACTTCGGCCTACAGCAGGATCCTTGTTTGGAGACATAGAAGTATGGCATACCTTAAGAATCACTTACAAGGCAAAAGAGCATTTCTTGTTGTGTGGCATTACTGTTTGGGGATGTTTTTCACTAAACTGTAATCTCCACTTGCAGGTCCCTGATGGAACTTTAAAAACAGCAGATTCAATTGTTCACCATTTTGATTCCCATCCATTGCCAGGTTGACCTATACTAATGGATAATAATGCCAAACCACACAAAGCCTACCTATTGTAAGACAACAAGAAGTGATAGAGATGCTCCTCTGACCGGCTGTGTCACCAGACATGAACTTAATTGAGCATGTGTAGAACTATCTCACAGGAATATCCAAATGCTAAATAATTGGAGAATTATGAGCGTGGCAAATGTTTCCTCAGAACAAGCTTCGGCATTTGGTCAAGGGATTGAAACAATGGTCACAAGAACTGACCAGAAGTGTGGTACCCGATACTGACTCTTTCATACCCAATAGAACTCGTTAATTAGTAAATCTACATAATCAAGTTACATGTTTTGGTGATTTTATGATCTATGTGTTAATAAAAGACAGTTAAACTCCAACTTTTTTTTCGACTTTTGGAAAGCCTTTTTGAGCACGACTTTCTAAAACATCCTGTAGAGTTGTCATAGAATAGTTTTTCTTGAATACAATGATCAAAATTAAGCCCAATCCAGGGTATGGGTGGTCCCTAACTTAAGGCAAAGTGTAATATTATCAATGTACTTGTGCAATAGGGAAGATGTAATGAAAAATACCACTCCACACAATCAACCAATTGTGTAATGAATATGATTGCTAAGTCATCAGAACAGAAGCTGGGAAAAGTGTTAATGTTATTCTACAATCAATAAAACTGACAAATCCTTGTAACCTTTGACCTACAAACCTTAATATGAACCCATGCATTCATACCCACCAAACCGTGTATCAAACACGGTCATGGTAGCCTGTAAGAATAGAAGCTAATGTACACGGAAAGCTGAACTAAAGCATTACTGGTATCGTCTATTTAAACAACATATCACATGACAGTTGGCTGATGGGACCAACAGACAAACAGCATAAAAACAAGGCCTTCCATACACCAACATGTTAAATTTACAATCTGTGAGTTAATACAATTTCTGATAAAAATCTTGTTATCATGAAGGGAGAAATTTTCTTCATACTTTAAGAATTTAATATGAATGTCGAAGTTTTCAATGCATTATAATGATCCAATATTACAAACAAATATTTTCCAATGATAAATTTACTTAATTCTTATTAAGTTCAATGAAAACACGATACAAGCCATGTAATGTTATAATTATTGTGTAGACACTGTACACATTTACCTACTGCAGAAAAATAAAAAATCCTGATCTTGCTCATAATGATTCAGTGTGTGATTTGACCGACACAATGATGTCAGGGTTGACATTAACAGTGAATAATAAATATATCAAAGACTCACCTCTTGTCATTTTCATATCATTGGGGAATTTCTCTCACCGTTTCATTTCCAGATTAAGTCCGTGTATATACTTACAAAGAGTATTTTAAGACAACACAACTACTCCTACACATTCAGATACAGTATAACATAAATATCTGATATATTCAGGCGTCAGTGTACAATTCTGTAAGTGATAGCAGTGCACTCGTTATCTAAATACCAGAACAGAATCCTGTACAAGTGTAAGACTCTGGGTAACCTTGAGTACGGTAAACTGTATGGTATTACACTGTTAAAATTTAGGTTATTCGAAATCATTCAGGTGTGAAAAGTTTCTTCATGAATTGATGGATACACATCAACATGAAGGATATTGACGGTAAAACTAGTTGGTTTGTGTATATATAACAAAGGTGAAGCCCAATGACAGAACTCTAACATCAATGTACACCTTAGAGGCATGCTCAATAGGACTAACATGTAAAAATACCTGTGCCAAGTCACATCAAGTTACCAGGTTATGTAAATTTACCTATAAGTTAATCATAAAAGTAAAGCACAGAATAATTATATACTACCTATATACCATCAGTATTACAGCTTGTGCTAACTCATGGGGTTCAACAGCAGAATACAATATAGGTTTCCTGATACTCTAAGTTCTGCTTGGTAAAATCAGTTTCTTGATCAAGAAAATGCCTGCAATAACCTTTGACCCTTGACAGTGACCAACGATCACCTTGCTAATTTTTTGGTGTAGAAATTTGTACGATACTACATGCATTGGGTAAACATTAACAAAATCAGCTGAGAGATTTTCTAAATGACAATAATCTTAACATGTTATTAGGTGAAGAACTTGGGTACTATGGGGTGAATATTGATTCTGAATGGGATGGGAGAGACCACTACATGCATGTAAAGAGGTGATAAAAAGTGGTTTAAACGTTGACCTTTAACCTTGACTGATGACAACCAATATTTCATCAGGTGTAGGACTTGATGGTTTGCTACTTAAATTTGTTATGAGGCTATAGTGAGATATCACAAGCCTTTTATTACAGAGGTAGTCACGACTGATCAGCATTTGATCTTTCCCCTTGGCTGGTGACCACCAAGATCTAATAGAACTTACCTGTGTTAATACATTGTATGCTATGGTGTGAATATGAATGTGAAATCTGTGGAAGGAATGATGAGGTAACTGATACACAAGCTTTTTATTACAGATGTGATCACCACTGATTGACATTTGACCAAGTACGTTGTAATTTTGCTGATGACCACCAAGATCTATTTAGGTGTAAAAATCGCATAAGGTAAATATAAACTAACTCTGTTGAGAAATTCTCAAGATTTCAAACTGGTTCTGAACAAGACTATTAACACTTACAATACAATACAATTGTATGGATCCAACAATACATTGTGGGACATAGAAAAAAAACCTTCTCAAGCACAACTTTTGCTTAAAAACATTCCTATACCCCAAGGTTCTATGGAATTTATGTCTGACCTTAAACTTTTGGCAAGGTACTACATTTATCTGTCAATAAGTGACTTTGCTTGGTAATAAGCCCACCTATATCACAGTGCTGTTTAGCAGTCCACTGAGCTTCCTCGATATAGCTATGTCATTTATTGTTGTCATATCTAATATTATTAACAATGATGGATAAATTGGTTTTAAGGGAGGAATTAATTTGATCAATGTTTTGAAAATGGAGGCGTGTTATGGTGAGATGAAATATACATTCACAACGATAACCTTCATTACATCACAACATTCTAACACACAACAGGATCATAAGTGTATCACATTAATTTTTAAAAGCCTAAATCATCAAAACTTTTGAATGTTTAACACGTGATCAATGGACGAATGTAAGACAGGTTTAACAACTGAAGGAAAGTAGACACTTATCTAAATTTCAAGCCTCACAGATATTTCATAAAAATCTATGCCAGCTGATAGTTTTATGCACACGAGACATCTGTGAGCAGTTTATCTGGTTTATTTAGTAACAAATTATTTTGATTGACTTTTACATTAAAGCACACAACTTCACAGAACCTCACTGATACTGGATCAGGTATACCAGTCAACATGGTACTGGATCAGGTTTACCAGTCACCATGGTACTGGATCAGGTATACCAGTCACCATGGTACTGGATCAGGTATACCAGTCACCGTGGTACTGGATCAGGTATACCAATCACCATGGTACTGAACAAAGTACACCAATCACGATGTACAAAAGTCATGATGAACAAGTACACCAATCACGATGCACAACATTGTACAAAAGTCATGATGAACAAGGTACACCAAACATGATTGATGAGGTACACAGTCAGGATGGACACGGTACACCAGTCAAGATGAACAAGGTACACAAGCTAAATAAAGGAGTAGCAGAGTTGTCAAGAGAAAGAAAGAAAGAACACAGGCATGAAATTTTGTGACAATTACCATACAGATTGACGAAAAGAGCACAGAAGGTAACTAGCCAAGGAAAGGAGCACCACAGATAATTTCAAAATGTTTTGTACTGCAATACACTGACCTTTGAAATGACGAAGAAACTTTGAGTGAAAAAAGGACGAGACATATTGACTTCAATATGGTGGTTTTTTTACCTGTCATTGTTTCAGTTATGAGCTGTGAGTGCCAGTGACTTTTTCTCTCATATGATTGTAAAATCTCTTCTGATCACAACGTTCGTCATCCAGGATCTACTTCTGCTGCACAGAACTTCAAAACTAGGAGTATCTGTTCTTTATGGCTGTACATCCAAAATCAGTAATATACTGCTTCCATGTATATGAATGTTATTGAAGATGACAATCAAACTCTTAAGTACTGATCCTATATATCAAACACTGACTGGGACGCTGTTAACCACTTTTTACCTGTATAGAAAAGAATGCACCTTGAACTTTCTATACCAAAATAAGGCCAAATCAAAAAAATTCTGCTGCATTTTTCTATAGCCATACATCTTGCCTATAGTTTCTAGTGCTCAATCTTCTTTCTTGTCCATTTAATTAAAAACAATCATTATATCATGGTATATATTTCTTTCACTCTAGACGTCACTTTTTCAAATTCAAAAAAAAAAAAGAAGTTTATATTTTTGTAACTTTTAGAAAATAACTATAATGAGACGGAAAGAAAATCATGCTGTGTATAGAACAAGTTTGTGTGACCTGTTTTTACCACACGAACAAGAGGCCGATGGGCCTTAATGGTCAGCAGAACATAAAAAATACATACCCCAAATAGGCCTCAATTGCCCAATTACTCTACAGCATACAAAGAAGACGTTGTAAGTTCATAAAGACATTTCCTGCAAACTTGAAATCCTTTTCCTAATACATGCTATCACAAAAATACCATGCCCCTGCTTGTTGAAAGTAGAAATTTTAATATCTCAAACACATTTGACCCTGAAGACCATGAAAGCAGATCACCATCAATGATTTAAATAAATTTGGTAGCCCTTTGTCCATTTATGTGAAAAAACCGATATCAACAGCGTGGGCATTTTGGTTATCAAGACGAAGATATTTAACGACATTGTGGCCCTTCGTCCTAGTATGCTACAGGCCAAATATAAGAACCCTGAGCCTTTTGGTTATTGAAAAGTTGTTTGAATGGAAAGGTTCCACACAGCAAACAGCACATAACCACAGACGAAACACAATGACTATAGTTCATCTTGACCCTTCAGATCAGATGATCGAAAAATGCTATTCTAAAGTTGAATTTACTTGTTCTGTACCCATGTGTGTTTTGTTGACATCAATTGTAATTGTATAGGACTCTTAGTGAAATTCCCATGATCAATAATGGAAAACTGAAAACTTCAGAAATATATACATGTAGTGCTAATGTGACCATATCATTAGATGTATATTTGTTAATTGGTTTGTTACTTTAAACACACAAGAAAAAATAAATAAATAAAAATATCTGCATGACATAAATGTCCTTCTGCCATGGCCTTGACCTTGGATCCTGAAACACAGCAAATTGGAAATATACTTATACTTGATCCTTGTACATAAAAACCAAATCCAAATTCAATTCCGCTCTCCACACCCCCATGATGTTTTGAGAGTTGAATAATGCCCATCTATTGTGGTGGAAAAGTTGGTTTTGAAATAAAACTGTTTATCTACCTCTATAATATATATAAACCAACAAGTAAATTTCCACAACAAGAAACACAATCTTTATTTTGTTTGGCCTTTATTGTGTCAAATTCCTCAATATAGAGGGTGGCTTGTACTTGTCCTTACATCTATATAAACAGTTGCATGCTTGAATCTCTAACACCTGGTGTAGGTAACCTGATTAAAAACAAAACAACCAGGTCAGATGCAGGAGTCAACCCTATAAACACATAGGTCTAGGATAAGCTGAATTTTTACAGATAATTATCAGATACTGTTAAATCTAAATATCAGTGATAAGGCCAAACAAGATTGTATAACAATTGTTTATATAACAACTATATGACAGTCATGCTTAGGTTAAAATACCTTACACCATATCTCATAACTGGAAACATATATATTCTGTAGAGAATATTACTAGAGGGGATCTCTGCTCATAAAAATATTACATGAACCATATCTTTCACCTTGATATACAATGTACCATGCCAACCCTCCTTACTTAAGAGGGAGACATTCATTTCCAGGTCCTGGTTTATAGTTCATAAAATACTGCAGAAAATATTTCAACATGTCCTCGAAAAAGACCAACTTTTAATACTTAAATTTTATTTATTAAGTTGTCACAAATCAATCTTATAACATGAGGCCCATGGGCCTTAACGATCACTTAACAACCTAATCATTCATTTAAGAAATTATTGCCGTTTCAAATAAAATACGGGTAAAATCCACCATTGGTGAAATCTGGCCAAAACTCCCCACTTTGGGGCCTACCTACAGTCCTCAGAGGTTGAATTAGCTTGTTTGAATATTAGAAACCATCACCCTAAGTGATGATTAAGACCATATTGGAAGCGTAGGGTTTTTGAACAAAATTTTAACCCAATTCCCAAAGAACTGTATCAACTTTCTGAATTTTAACAGATAATTGCACACCCCTGAAAACGTTTCATGCCAAATGAGGTTGAAATATCCTGTAGCGTCAAGGAAGAGTAGAACTTTAAAGTAAAATTTAAGTTTAATTCCCCATTTGATTACAGAACGAAACTACATGTATATTTTGAGCAGTTAGGAAAAGAAAACTAAATACCAATATCACACCTGGTTTAATGGAAGGATTTTGAAGAAATTGTTTGATTTTCCCTATTGGGCCCCATCCGTCTCGTCTCAGGAAGCCAAGACCCACTGTTCAAAAACATTTCCCTCTACTCAAGGATACTTCAGTGAAAAAATTCAAAGCAGTTCCTCTATTTCTCCTTTCACTCATCGCCCCTCTGGCTATAACAGCAATTGTTTACCGATAGACTCTTGGATCTGCCTCATCCAAGGATGTTTCAGATCAAATTTATTAAAATCTATTCAAATTATGACTGGTAGTGATTTTTAGATTAAAACAGTGTAGAATGCTTCATGTCATACAACTGTATAAGCTCAATGGACCAGACAAGAAAAACAGAAATTAAAAATGGAATAAAATGAAAAAAAAAAATGAATATCATGCGAGTGATGCAAGCCCATTCGGCATCTTGTTTTATGTAGGAGTGGCATATTATTGTTTAACATATAAAACACCTTAAGCCTTTAATCTGTGACAATATATATTCATCACACACTATTTAATGTCCAGGAAAAATACTTTTCTTTTTTGTAAACAGGTTTTGTCCTACACTCCTAACTTCTAAGAAGCTTTCGTAAAAATATATTAAGTCAAGGCACACAGTAAAGTTAAAGTTCTTAATGGTCTGTAGAAGATATAAGTGACGTTTTGATGACTACACAATCACCTTCATCAGACAAATCACCGATGTGAAGTGGACTAGCACTGACATATGTAGTGTATGAGATGGTTATGAATGGAACAACTTTTTCAGCTGTACTATAATCCAGGTACACTAAGGTCAAAAATAGTAAATAAGATGGTAAACAGGTTATAAAAGAAAATTGCAGAAGATATGGTAGCTAAGTATTGTAGTTGATTTGGCTATCCTTCAACTGCACAAGCTCAATGGACCAAACAAGTAAAATAAAAACCTAAAAATTACCAAAAATTGGTAATCAGGGTGCTAATGGTAGTTACACCTCCTAAAATGCAACATGATGAAACTATTAAAGGCTTTTAAATATTATTAATTTTCAAATTTGGATCTACATTTCTTCAATATGTACAAAATTTATCATTAGGTTATCAAGCTCAGAAGAATTATCTCCCTTTGCTTATCAGTTGACTTAAAGTAATGCAATTGTATATATCCAAAATGTAACAGTGCGCTGAGAAAGATTAAAATATCAACAAAGTGAAAACATTAGGTCAACATGCGAGTACCGGTAATGATGGTTGTAACAATTGATCAGGCCAGACTTGTTTATTGTCTCGATATCTTGGCCGTGAAGAAGTCACTTTTTAAAGCCCTATTAAACACAAGTTTCACTAAAAAAGCAGAGAGAAAATATAATCTATCTATATTTCTTTAGTATAATTTAACTTATCTGATATATAATCAAGGTAACTTGCATTGGTATTGATTTCAAAGCTGTAGATATTCACTTTCTGTAAGCATGCCTTTTATAGCTGTACTGTAATCCAGGTACACCAAGGACGAGATGGTAAACAGATTATAGAAAAGTATAACATATGATATAGAAGCCAAGTATTGTAGCTGATTTGGCTATCCTTTGTATCCGGAGTCATAGATGTGTGATGTTTGTGACCCCCTTGTCTCTGTTGTGAAATATACAGTATAATGTATAATTGCAAGCAAACTAAACTTTGTATTTAAAACCACAACAAGTGTAAGTGCACTTTCTAATTCACTAGTGAAAGCAAAGTTCACTCCAATGGAATACATAGCAAAACACCTCCACTACTCCACGCACTTCCAGTATGGCTACATTTAAATATTACATAAAACATCCTATAGTCCATGTAATTCATTCCATCTTCAGTGGAATTAGTAAAAAGATCATATCAAAAGTTCAATATCAACAATGAAGGAGGATATTAGCAACAATTATCTATCCCCTCCCTGTATTTCCAACTTGTAGTCCATGTATGTAAAACTGATAACAGTAGTATATGTTAAGGTGGAAAGGACAGAAAAGACAACACAATAAAGTACCTTCCTCAACACAAAACACATTGTGTAAATCACCTTGCAAAAGAATTCTAAGTAGGGCAGCAGTTATTGTAATCAAAGGCCATTGGTCAAAAATCAGTATGTTTCTAAGTACTCAAAATTCTGTAACCTCGTACCTCGTAATATCTAGTAGCTTATATTTACAAAGACTGTATGGAGATGTTGATGTCTGAAGTCCTCCAGATGCTGTTTCCTAGTTTAATATTTAATAGCTCATATTTACAAAGACTGTTAGGAGATTTTGATGTCTGAAGTCGTTGCTTCGACAACTGACAGTAGATATATCTCCTGTTTTATCTGAGCATGCCCTGAAGTCGTTCTTACCAACAACACCAACCGAATACCAAGCGTCGACTACCTGACATACTGCGATGTGTACGGTAAGACATCTTACAGGTATAGCTTTGACCGACGAACCAGCTTTTTTATTATTTGGCACCTCCCTTTCCTGCTGAAAGCTGGTCAGAAAAACAGCAGAAATGTTAGAAGGGAGGGCAACAATACGGTTAGGGTTAGGAAAGGTGGTGAGCCATGCAGCCCAACCACTATGGCCGGCCAGTGAAGTAGGAACTCCCGCTAAAGCGTCAATTGGGGAGAACTCCTCGGGTCTTTTCCTTGTGTTATTTGAACAATAACAGAGAGCATTTTTGTACCAATCAAATCGCGCATTGCAAGTGACCTTTGACCCAGGCAAAATGGCGTTATCGGCCTACTGAAGATCGATCTTCTTGAAGTAATTAAGGTAATGTGTGAATGAAAATGACTACTTTGGCCCTTAAAATTCACAGAGTGTTCAACTCACCTCAATTTGAGTTCATTTCTTTTTTTAGTTTGGCTTTTGTATGGAGAATTATCGGGATTTAGCGAACAGAAACCATCTGTCAAACTCCGCATCTGTAAACAGTCATGTGACATTGATAAATACCAAACGTCGGGCATAGAATCACCGACGCACTAGATATATCTTCATTTTAATAACCATATTGTAAACCGTACTTGTGAAGTGACAAAACTTATATCTGCACACTGTGTACTTGTTTTGTGTGACCGTGTCCTTTCGCTGCCAAAGTTACGTTATTATGAACCGAAAGAATGTTGATTACCATCTTCAGTATTGAAAAAATAGATATATGAATCATTTCCATTTTATATAATGATCAAATTGATGAGAACCAAAGAATTTGAAAAGTTCCTATAATCAAAGCATGAAATGAAAATGATTCCAGGAGTATGTGAAAGTTGGTTAGCAAATACAGTATTTAAAAACCACGTAAGTTTAAGTTTCTTCTGGCATGAACGCCAAACATTATAAACATTTGGATAGAAAATTGTCTGTTATTGGACGAGATCAAGAGCACACTCCAAATGAAAACATTTAAAGAAGTGACTAAGCATACTTCTTTGGTTCAGTTGGTAGAGACATTCAGATGGATTAATTTATCACGCTGGAGATTGGCGTTCCATTCCAATTAGTACACTTGACAAGCTTAACACATTTATATTACATCTTGCAACAACACTCTGTTGTATATTACAAATAGAGTTATCTTGTCTCCTTTCTTTCAACCACAAAAAAATTATTTTACCATTTAACATTCTTTAATGGGTTAATTCATATGCAGGTCATTTTCCTTCATTTAATTTTGTTATTCCCAAACCTTGTCTGGATAAGGCAGTTCCCTGGAAATTGAATACTCTTTTGAAAGATTTTTTTTTATCTTGATCTTGTCTTTTTTCCCTAAATGTGTTCTTACTGTGCATTAGATTTCCACATTTGATATTCTTCTTGACACTGTCCACATATGATCCTGTCTGTTACACTGTAAAACTAAAAATATAATTACCATCAGACAAAAACCACCAAGCAAATAACTTACATTAAATTATCATTAAAAATGGTGTTGTAATTTTATCTTATCTTAGATTTATAATGGTAACACTAAAGTGGATGTCTCAGTTCTTGTTAAGAAATGATTCTTAAGACTTAAAATATTTTACTAATGTTTTGGTTTAAAATAAATGAAGTGGATCAATTTTCCATTGGCAACAAGCATTTTATCTTGTTACATAAATTTCACTTAAACATTTTATTAATTGGTAGCAAAGATATTTAATAATTATGATGTTTTATAAAGATATCACACAAACATAAAAATATTGAAAACAATTTTAAAGTACATGGAATTTAAACTGCAAAATTAAGGGAAACATTCATCAAACCCAAAGTGATGTTGTGTGATATTTGAAAAAAAAAAATATGGTGATCAGTTGATAGATATTTTAAACCTAATTGTGGCCCAATAAACTTATAACTGGTGTAAAACATTGCTGGAACATAAAAGTTGAAAAAAACATGTAATTTTTTAATCATCTATGTGAAATAATCACATTAACATCAGTTTTGCAACAAAAATCTTCTAATGATATAGGACTTGTGTCTGTTTGGGGATATGTCATTTTCAATACTCTGCAACAAATTTAAGGAGGGGAGGGTATGGGTGCAGGTGTTTATAGCGGAATCAGCTTATCTATCTGGCCAGAGACAAATTTGCTGTATATGTTTTTGATGATTTTATCCCATTTTCATGTAAGATAACAGTATGATATGGAGTTGTGCCCCCTTAAGTAATTTTGCATAAGCATGGGTCTGTTTTTAGAGACTTCTACCACGTTCCTGTAAAAATGAGCACTTCTTTTGTCCCATTATGCATTTTCTCATTTTTCCAATGTTTTTTGTTTTTGTTTATGTTTTATGTGAAATGACAGTACCATTTGGGGTTGTGCCTCCTGAAGTGATATTGCATTTTGACAGTTTTTAAGGGAGTTATGCCCCTTCATGTGAAAAATAAGCCAAAATTCATCTGTTTATACGGTCACTCATTCCTCTGTAGATGCTTTTCCATTTTCAAGTTTAGTACCAGTACCATACAGAGTTTAAGTGCCCTCTGAAGTGAATTTTCTATTTTAACCTTTTTTAAGAGGGTTATGCCACATTATATCCATTCATTCTTCCACTTAGAGTGAGTAGGTATTGCAACCCCTCCTCCTCCCCTCCCCAACTCAAACTTTATAGCATTACCTGAAACCTAACTTGTCAAAATAAGTAAGAAATTCTGTCCTAAACATCAACCTGTAAGGTGCACCAGGGATATGATGGAACAGTCAACCACACAGTCTGGGAAGGTAGCTTTTGAACTAAATACGTAGATAAAATGCCCATATCCAAAAACTGTTACCTATATTGCCCCTTCTCTAATGAGCTTCACCCTAAAGATTGTGTAGGTTGAACTTGACACTTTCTCAGCATGCACAACTGACCCTCTTGTTATTATGGTGCCACCTCAGGACTAGAACCCAAAGTCCCCAACAGGTTTCCACAAACATTGTGTTTCCCATACTGTCCAAGAACACTATATGGAATACCAGGTTCATTTGCTGCCACAAGGTATTGAGTACCAGGGTACAACAGAGCAGCTGTCATCCATCCAATTGCTCGACATTTATTAATTTAGGTACATAGACTCGAGACTCAACCTCACAGCCACAAAAGTTAGTTTTTGGACTATGCAGCTAAACTGGCCATATCCATGACAGATATTGAACTTTGCAACTGAAATAACCATATCCATGACCCATCACTAACCACTATCTACATGTATCTCTGAGTATGTCAATCGTTCTGTCTTTGATACCCTTTCAAGTTTCATCTTTTTGCATTTTTTTTTTTTTTATATTTATACAAGTTTATTAAAAAACGTGTTCTGTAAAATGCTTTGAGGGATCAACCATCAAACACTGCATTGCCAGCATTGAAAATTTTGTTAAGTTGATTATTCAAACTAACTTACGGTCGATCGTTCTGTCTTTGTTACCCGTGATCTTTCTTTTTGACATTAGAGAATCACAGGAAGTTGTCGTTTTGTTTGACGTCAAATAGGCCTGTATAGCTCACACCACATATTCATCTAAGTCTCAGTTACCATATTTGGCCTTATGAGCACCCTTCTGCTTTAACAAAGGCTAGGCATTAATGAGTTCACTCGACCATTTATAGAAAATAGTATGAAACGGTAGGGCCTGACAAGAACGTAGCCATTATTTACTTACCAATTGTATCATTTGGAATTTTGGAATTTCACAGCATACGTTTATTACAATGTTCTTATCAAATTGTTTGTGAATGTCATCAAAATAAGAAATGAAGTTTGATTAGCTTTCTTTTTCAATGAAATTTGTGAATTTTTTTTCATTTCTTTATTTTTTTTTTTGTTTTATTTTTGAAGAATTTACATGTAAAACAAACATACACAATACATGTGCATGAAAACCCCATAAACTCTGATTCATTAATCGATAATTATATACTGGATCATTCTCACTTGCACTCGCACAATCTAAAGATGAAGGGAGGGTAGAAAAAGGGGTGATGGAGAGTGTGGAGAGGAGGGGGTCAGAAAGAAAGGAGTGATGGGATCATTGGAATGTGAGGAGAGGAGGGGTTAGGAGAGTGGGATGAGGTGGGGGATAGTGTTTAAGAGAGGTAGTTTCTCCAGACAACTTAAATTTATAAATCAGATATCATTTATGATGAATGTTTATTTAATAAATAAATATGTAGACTGTGCTGTGTCGGCTTGATTTACTATGTGGTTACAGGCATCATGAAATATAAGACAAATTCGAAGTATTGATAGTGAAATCACACTAGAGATAAATGTATAAATAACTAATGAGAACTTCATAATAGACAAACATTCAAATACAAACATTGAGTATATACCATAACTGGTTACTCATATTTTGATTAAACTGGTTAACTTAACTGATTACCAATAAGTCAGATAAAACCACAAATATTATATCTTTTTGCAATTTGACATTTCATTATTATCATATACTCTGATATAGGGCTTTATTGTGGCTTGTGTTACAATATTACCAAACTTTGAGTTTCATTGAAGTAATTAGAAGGAAATTAATAAGTTTTGAAGTAGATATTACTCAAGATTAAAGATCTCGGGTTACATGTACCATGATTCTTCTGAAGACGGGGATACGTAGCATTATAATTCAAATATGATATGTGGAAATGAAGGCTCCTCAATGTATCTGTAATGTCTCAATGTTTACCAAACAACTGCAACCATCTTAAGCTGCAAAATTATACTTCAAGGCTTATGAAAGTCATCCTGATGATGGCCTCATAGTGGTCGAAACATGTTGATGACATCAAAAATCACAATAAAGAAGATAATTATTGTTGGAAGTTGAGAAGTCTTTAAGTCCATGTTACATGTTGATCAGATAGGAATGGACTTTGATAAACAATGCAAAGCTTCCATCCAAGATGTTGCTATTTGAAATATTTGGAATGTTGGTTCTCCTATCTTTTGAGTACTCAAGTAAATATTAAATAAATACAATGTAACGGTAAATGTAATAAGTAATTAAAAGAGTCTGTACCTGGTTTTTGATGTGATCATCAGGATAGAAAGTAAACAAAAGTGGTTGCTTCTTTGCTTGTAGCTGTCAACATCCCCCACCATTTTCAGTTTTTTCATAACTCATGATTTTTACCCAATGAAGTTTTATATAACCATAATATCTTGAATTTCAAATTCTGTAAGGGAAACAGACTTTTATCAAAATTACTGGAACTGCTTTTCTTATAGTCCTCTGTCTACTTTTTACTTATTACCTGAAAAATTAACAGAATTGTCTAAACGTTGATCTGTTATAAACATGAGTATCTATTATAACCCTTATTACACAATATTGTAATCCAACATGACATTAACATTGGATAGTTTACACTTTGCCTTCATGATCAGAGAAAATGATACTATGGTATGTTTCTTCTAAGCAATAATATAAAAAAAATTTCAATTCACTTTTTTCATCAAGTTTTAAGAAAAATTTTACATACGACTTTTGTCAGTTATGAAAACAATGCAGACAGTATCATATAGATAATATAGAAATGTGACAAACATTGTTTATTTTTACTGACTGTGCATGATTTTAAACATCAGATGAGTTGATTAGCTTCAAACATATATATACCCAACTAACCATAACATGTTTTGTTCAACGACCTTGAGAAGCAAAATAGAATGATTCATGCAGACATACTTTGCTGTTTTTGTAATTATTTAAACTTAAAGCAATGTTGTGTAATTTACTTTGATAGATCAGAACTTTAACAAGTTTAACACATTTAAATTTTGCAGCAGACCTGAATTGATATGTCTAAGCTAGTACGTTAATTACATTTCAGATTTCCCACACATTACATAGTTTTGAGGACTGGTTAGGTCTTAATGTGTATTTGGTCATTTTGTGTCTTAGAGAATAATATTTGTTAAGATATGAATAAAATAAAATGAAAAAAGAATCGTTCAATTTTTCCAAATTTCATATTTTCATGTCTGTATTTTTGAGATTAGATGATTATTAAAGATTTTGATCTGAAACCTCCAAAATTTTTATGCCTGGTGAGCTGGCCAAATCAACCAAGCTTAGAATGGTCTGTGCAATATTATATATTTATAATAGCATGTATTGATTGATCTGTCACTGGGGCTTGTGCCCTTGTATCCCTGTTAGATCAATGGATTCATCTCTGCTTCTGACGCAGAATTTCTCTCCAAGAAAAATCAATAATCTCTCCCACCAACAACATGACATCACCCTAACTACTAAAGGGAATGGTACTATGAGGTTCCAAAGGGAAATTTACCAAGAATTTTAATCAAATTCCAAATTTTTTAAACATGAGAGAATTTCATAAATGCCAGATTCTTGATTAATGGCTGTTTTAACAAATTTGTTTTGAAATTGTTTCAACATTCACTATTTGTATGTCATAGCAGCTGGCTTGTCAGGAGCATAATGGTACCATTCCTTGTTTTGTGAAGTCTATATATTGATTGACAATGTTTGGTTGCCCTATTTAGTTGCAGACTTTTCCATTGATTTTACACCAATTATCTATATTTTGTGCTCTATTATTCATTAATCTAGGTATGAGCTGAACACATATGTATACATACTTATATATATATTCTTACAAGGACTCACAGGAAAATTAGTACTCCTTTCCTCACAATATCATGGGAAATGTCAGTCTACCAAAATTTATTTTGTTTCCAATGAATGTGAGGATGTTTTCCCTGGGTGCACCTCTGATTGGAAGTGCATTACATATTCATTAGATATAGCTTAACTGTTCCTGGTGTGCTTCAGACTTAGCACAAAAAGTGGCTTATGTTCAACTTGGATTTTAGGACACCCTGCTAAGGTAAGCTTGTAGAATGACGGAGGAATGATATTGTAGGAATCACACTTTACTTTGTCGTGTAAATACATCAGAAGGTCACATAGAAACTGAATTCCAGTAGTGCCTTCAGGCTACAAGTCCAGACGTTACATCATACAACACAGAAATATAAACATAATAGATTATAAGTTTGTGAGAGACCCGTTCTGTAGAATCAGTATTTACATCAGCCACTGTTGATCAGTATTTATATAAGATATCACTGGTGACCAGGTCTGCTGGCTTAACTGAATATCGGATTTTTACAGCAGCTCATGTGTTATGTTTTAGGATTCGTCAAATCTGCTCGTTCAGCATTTTGGGTGAATTATGTTAATTTCGATGTGTTTTCTATGGATCGAAGTGACGTCCAATATTATAATAAGAATCCAAATGAGTCAATACTCAGAGACATGACGTTATACTGTGTAAATTATCATAAGAGCACTACCAAATCTTAGCGATCGTTTTCGCCATATTGCCGCCAAGTGGAACATTTGGTCAGTGGATTGGACTTTCCGATAACCTTTTTTTATATCTATTTAACTTCAGTGTCAATATGGAGTTGTGAGAGGAGAAAGAGAAAACCAGGTGGAGGATTTCTTGTCGGATACCAGCCTCCGAATCAGACTTTCCTGGGATACCTGCAATAACGGGCCGCCATACCAAAATGGATCGTATACCCAGCTTGTATCTGTAGAGACTCATCAAGCTTAGATTCATAATCCTCCTGAATATTTTTAAAGTTTAAACAAGGAACAAGAAAAGGTATGTCCAATTCTTTATTTCTAGATCTTATTCTTTGGCCAATACTCCCCATTTTCACAACAGTTCACTGTTGCAAGCTGTTTGGAATTGTTCACAGTGATAAGTATGAGTCCTCCCTGTATATAATCTTCCTAATTACTTTTTTGTATTGAATTCTTCTATTTCTTTTTCCATGTTTTGTTGCATTTTTTTAAAGATATTTTATTTGATATGTATATATTTCTTGGACAGCAGGCAAAACAAAAATATTCATTTGTGTCATGTCAGCACTTAGCTTGGCGAGTTATGACCAATGCAGTGTTGAGATCTTGTTTTTATAAGTATTGTATTTGATATAGATATAAATATGTGTCCTTTATAGACAGGTGTCTGTATATTGGCCATGTTTGTCATATTTCTTTATATGGAGAAGGTAGTCATACATTTACATAGACAGATGGTCACTACTATAGACAGGTGATTGATGTCCTATGACAGGTCATGTTAAAGTACAGGTAGATTGTTTTTATAGACAGATGGTCACTATAGACAGGTGATTAATGTCCTATGACAGATCATGTAAAGTATAGCTAGATTGTTTTTATAGACAGATGGTCACTATAGACAGGTGATCGATGTCCTATGACAGGTCATGTAAACGTAAAGCTAGATTGTTTTTATAGACAGATGGTCACTATAGACAGGTGATTGATGTCATATGACAGGTCACGTAAACATATAGCTAGATTGTTTTTATAGACAGATGGTCATTATAGACAGGTGATTAATGTCATATGAAAGGTCATGTAAAAGTATAGGTAGATGGTTTTTATAGACAGGTCGTCAGCGTAGACAGGTGATTGTTGTCTTCTAATATATTATGTAATACTATAGCTAGATCGTTTCGATGGTTTTGTACTTCAATACATGTCAGTATGTTCCCCTTGTCTATTTACTTTCAACTGAGACCACCATCTTGTAAAAGCAGAGACCAATACAAGAGAAATGTTTAAATAGGAGGTAATTAAACTGATCTGATATGGTATGAACACATTACTGACAGGTAAAGTATGAACATATTGCTGACTGCATATATTATGAATGTATTACTGACCAGATATAGTATGAACACATTACTGACAAGGTAAAGTATGAACATATTACCGACCAGATATAGTATGAACACATTACTGAGGATATAGTATGAACACATTACTGACCAGACATAGTATGAACATATTACTGACCAGATATAGTATGAACCCGTTACTGACCAGATATAGTATGAACACATTACTGACCAGATATAGTATGAACACATTACTGACCAGATATAGTATGAACACATTACTGACCAGATATAGTATGAACACATTACTGACCAGATATAGTATGAACACATTGGTGACCTGACACAGTATGAACACATTACTGACCAGATATAGTATGAACACATTACTGACCAGATAAAGTATGAACACATTAGTGACCTGACAGAGTATGAACACATTACTGACCAGATATGGTATGAACACATTAGTGACCTGGCACAGTATGAACACATTACTGACCAAATATAGTATGAACCCATTACTGACCAGATATAGTATGAACCCATTACTGACCCAATACAGTGTGAAAATATTACTCTACTGAAGTACTTATGTATTTTGGATGTTACCCATAGGAAGAATTAATGCTGTATGTCTTTATTAAAGTCAAGAAAAAATGTTTTTCTTCAATCTTAATACACACAAACAATTTTTGATGCTGACCTTCAGCTGTCATCTTTATTGGGTTAGAGTTTATATTATTAGTTTTTCAGTTGGAACAGTGATAAGATTTTCTGAAATATTGATCAGTGTTTTTTTGCTGCATCATATAAGAAATGCAGTGATAATTTCCTGTTGGGTCAGTGTTGAATACAAGATCATAGAAATCATGTTTATTATCCTCTCAATATTGTTTAATATCCATAACAAAATATAAATATGGTTTAAAAGTGATATTATCGGTATTTTGGTTAAAGCTTGAAAATTAATCAAGGTAAAATTTTGAAGGTTAAAGGTCATAATGCTGAATGTTGCATATAGCATGATATTGTTTTAATGTAGTTGGAATAGATATACCAGTTACAAGGTCAGATTATTAATTTAATAACAAATGTAATTCCCAGTGTAATGGTAAGACATGCTTACACATTGATATACGGTCGAGGCAATGTCAAGGTCATGTATGTCATTTGAACAGTAAAAGTGGTCTAAGAATTCCTGTGTTGAGATAGATATGATCAAGTTTCAGGTCAAAGTCACTGTTATTTGGTAATTTGTATGGAACAGGGCATTCAAATTTCTTTTTAAACCTTTACATGTATAGCCTGATAGTGAGCGATAATGGTAAAAACTTGCCTTAGTAAGTTGCGTTTATTATGTTATATATTGTATAGCTAGTAGTTTTCAAAAGTCCAAATTTCCACACTTTCTTTTAAATTTAACTGACAATGTATTAACAAACTAAAATTTCATCTGGATGTAAAAGAACATCTTATACACCTGTCTAATTACTTCATGGATTGAAACTTTTGCTACAACATTAATGAAGTGAAATTATCATCCCTGCAAAAATAACCCGCTCTATGAGTCTGTTCTGTTTATAGATGTACTGCAAGTTAAGGTAAAAATCTCAGGGGAATTAATGATCAAGTTCATTATAATCTTTTGGTTGCTGGTGTAAATATAAAAGTATTGATTGTGCAATAAGACCATGCCTGGTAATATATTACTTTGCAGTAAGATGTCGTCTGTAAAAGTTGCTGTGCGAGTGCGGCCATTTAATGGACGAGAAAAGTCACATAACTCCAACTGCATCATTCAGATGTCAGGGAAAAGCTCAGGTATGATATGTATAAACTCTAGAGTGCTACTGAAAATTGGTAAAAATTGTGGAATCTTCACTACTACAGTGTTTTACAAACATTATGTCACTATTAACTACATAGAGCACAGATTTGGCTAAAGGTTGTGCAGAATATTTGTATGCATTTGTGATCAGGTGCTAAGGTAGCTGTGTGTATTTTATCTAGTTTGAAAAGCTGATGAGAATTCTGACTTTGAGATGTGTAGTCAGTTTGCCACTTCTTCAAGTTTCATCAAATAATATTTTTATGCGTGATTTTCTGTACATGTTTGAAGTTCTATTTTAAATTTTTGCCAATATTTGCAGCCATAACTAATCCAAAAGCTGGACCCAAAGAACAGAAGATAAAGACTTTTGAGTTTGACTATTCTTACTGGTCACACACCACGGTAAATATTAACCTAGGGTATTTTTCTCCTCTCATCACAAAATACTGTATCATCTCTCTCTTTCAAAAAAAAAGGAAAAGAAAATGAACAAAAACAATAAACAAGATTTTGTACTTAAACTTAATTACTGATGAGTGTTAAAGTCTTCTATTGTGTAGAAGTTGAGAATATATTTTACATTTGCATCACAGTTAGATAAAATTTATTGAAATTTTCCTGTCTGTATATCAAAATTATGACACAGAGAATAATGACTTTCAATTTATTTTACTAAGGAAGAGTGTTCTTTTCAATAACTTATTGTGATTTTTTTCAGCCGGATGATCCAAACTTCGCCTCCCAACGTCAAGTCTATGAAGACATTGGACTGGAGATGCTTGACCATGCCTTCGAAGGGTACAATGTGTGCATCTTTGCTTATGGCCAGACTGGTTCAGGCAAAAGTTATACCATGATGGGCAAGAATGAGCCAGGACAGCAAGGAATTATCCCACAGGTATGTTAACAATATATACAAAAACTATAATATATGACAGAAACATGAGTGAGATTCAAAACAGGTTTTAAGAATCAAAATTCATTTTAGATCTATAGTTTTCTGTGATGTGGTACTTGAAGTTATGTACCAGGGTCACCTGATGATGATTTTCACTTGTGCGAGTACTTGTTACTTGTTTATTCCTACCACTACCAATAATAACAACAGCAGAATTCTTTTTTTCATTAATTTAGTTGGTTAATTATGTCAAAACTGTAAACTTTCACCAGAATTCAAGGGAGGTTATGTGATATAACCATGATGGTTAAATTACATTCCTACCATGTCATCAGTATGATAACACCCATTGCATGAATGCTGTTGTGGTTACATGTTGAATAAGACTTAGCAGAGTTCTAATTGGCTGAAGATTTCCCCATGGCCAATCACAACACTTTCTCAATGGTGATATCATAACTACCAACATCACATGAATTGTGATATCACCAAAGAAAGAAATATTGAGTGAGAACACACCCTGATCTTTTTTTTAATCAGTTCAGTAAAATGCTTCAAAAAAACTTGCAAAGTATCTAATAAGAGACTTTGTTACAGTCTTAGAGAGAATCTTGCTTTTTAAAAGAATTTTTTTTTTACAATTTCATGTTGGTTTTCATTTTGTCTTATCCTCTATAAAGTAAAAACCATTAGTTTTGTTTTATTAATCTCAGTATGAGATGTAAACACGTTTAGGATCTATATTTATTATACAGTAATGCATGTGGAATGCAATGATTTTGTCAACTTTGAGAAGAAATACAGTGCAGTTCAGTAATTCATCTCACATTCTAGTCCAGGTGGTTTATCCGAACACATCATAACCATTACAATGTAGATTAGATGTGATATTAAAAGCACTTTCTTATCAGAAATATGAAGCAGTGATATTTTGTTGTTACAGCTGTGTGAAGATCTGTTTGTAAGGATAAAAGAGAAGTCTTGTGAGGAGACAAACTATTCCTGTGAGGTAGGTATTTCTTACTTCACAATTAGTTAAAATGATGAATCAAATTTTAGATGTGTTAATTTCTTATAGATACTTTGTATCAAGCCTATCTATTGTATAGTTAGCTTTCACGTGGCTGATATGTTGTGGGGGTCAAATTTTTAGCTAGTTTATGGGATCAAATTTCATGTCATAGTATCCATTTACAAAGGCATATATAACAATGTAATAAAACCATTTCCTGAAATTCACTGTAAAATGCATGCTGGCCATTAATTCAGAGAATGTGTATCCCAACTACT
The DNA here is from genome assembly GCF_031769215.1 of Ylistrum balloti. Classification (NCBI taxonomy): domain Eukaryota; kingdom Metazoa; phylum Mollusca; class Bivalvia; order Pectinida; family Pectinidae; genus Ylistrum; species Ylistrum balloti. Next base: position 1,958,829 of record NW_026782106.1, on the reverse strand, counting down.
ATATAATACATATCAACTACAGGTAGGAAAGTCAACAAAATCTGTTGGGTTGTCAATATCATGGCCACACCTACTTTTAGTCATTTACTGTCTTTCATCAGTATCATAATGATTTACCAATAAGCTTATGCTGATAATAAGTGCATGCTTGTCGAGATTCTTTCATGGCTTGAAATACATTTAAAATGTTAAGCTTCACAGGCATGCAGTTCCTAGTCTTATTTTGAAAAATTAATGAGAGTATGTGAAAGAAATATTTTTTGCTTTTGTTTAATTTGTTGTTTTCATAAGTGTGCCTTGGAGAATAAGCCTGAAAACCCCTTGCTTTCTAGTCCGTCACTTTAATGAGAAAGCTAAAGAGAAAATCCTGTTAGGGCAAAGCTAGAAGGCCACTGACTCTATATGCTTTAATATGTGCCACATAGGCAACTTTTGCTCCAATACCAAGTATGTGTTTAAAAATGTAATACTGCAACAGCGGAACTTCCCTTAACTGACCATGTATGGTACATGGACATTTGCTGGTTAAGTGAAGGCTCAGTTTGCAGAATTGAACATAGTTAACCAGTCCAGGATATAGCCCTCCTAATGTCATTCTGTGCATGACAATGTCCATGCCTTTTGTGCCCCGTATGCTGACGGTTGCAAGTCTGTCTAAAAGTGTTTACTATAAGATTGATACATTTGATGAACTGGAGTTTCAGTTAATTAGAATAACAATATAATCTTTTAAAACAAATTCCATGTATGTCTCCATTTTGTATGTGTTAAAATAACACAATGTGTAACTCATGCAAATAGATGTAAAACTACAGTTCTCCAGCTTAGTATATTGACTTACTATCACAATGTCTTTTGATATAGTCCTTTACTTGTTTAAGTTAAACATTTGATTGGTTTGGTATGGTTTCATCTTGTCATGTGATGATAATTATGTATGATTCTATGTATAATCCTCGTCGTGGAAGGTTTGGTAAACGAAGCGTGTTTGTGACATGTATGTGCCCAAGGCACAAAGAATGACATGTTGATTTCATAGATCGCTGGTGCTGGTTTCTCAAATAAGACTGGCTTTTTGTAGAATATTTCTGTATTATTTAATCTTTTCAGACACAAAATTGGTTCCATGTTTGGAATTGAGAGCAACTGGTAATTGGTTTTTTAATTGTTATATTAAAGTGAACGTCATATTCTATACATTTGTTTGATTTCAAGAGGTGATCGATTTTAAGATGAATTGGTTTAGGGGGAGTTTTGCTGTAGATGTATTCACTGCTAACATTCAGAAGTATAACCTTTGCAGTTAATTTGAAGACTGCTTCAGATTTGTCTCTCGTAAAAACTGATTTCCCGTTGGGGTTGTGTTTTAAATTACATGTAATAAGTTGAATTCTAAAACAGTCACTTTCATTTATTCCTAATCATTCTTAACCAAACAAGGTAATTTTGCTTTAATTCTACGTCATGATTTGTATTTAGAAACATTTTCTATTCGTAAACTGAAAAGATCTGGAGACAATTCGCCTTGAGAAAATGTTTTGCTTGATGCAGATTTTATTAGAAGATGTGGTAATTGAGTTTCCTATAAGGGAACAAGGATTGATGACAATTCATTGGTGCTTCTGTAAATGTCACACTCAAAATGTGATTAATTTCTGGAGTTTGATGCAACCAAACCATGTATGAAATCTTCATCTGGAGAATTTTACATGACTTGAAGTTTTTCATTTATTATTCAATAAGCAATGAATTCCTCAAATACATAGAAGTATTTTATCACCAGGCTGTTGTTCTACTCAGTTCTAGAGACAGGGAATATGAATAAAAAGTCATGTATTTCTATTTCTTTTCTTTGCCCTAGAAGATACATGTGATATTGCCCTAGTAAACATTAATGGTACAGCTGACCATGTTTTGTCCTTAAGTCAATATTAGCAGTATTGCGGACCATTTCTTGTCCTTAAGTCAATATTAGCAGTATTGCGGACCATTTCTTGTCCTTAAGTCAATATTAGCAGTATTGCGGACTATTTCTTGTCCTTAAGTCAATATTATCAGTATTGCGGACTATTTCTTGTCCTTAAGTCAATATTAGCAGTATTGCAGACCATTTCTTGTCCTTAAGTCAATATTAGCAGTATTGCGCACCATATTGTACCCTTAAGTCAATATTAGCAGTATTGCGGACTATTTCTTGTTCTGAAGTCAATATTAGCAGTATTGCGGACCATATTGTACCCTTAAGTCAATATTAGCAGTATTGCGCACCATATTGTACCCTTAAGTCAATATTAGCAGTATTGCGGACTATTTCTTGTCCTTAAGTCAATATTATCAGTATTGCGGACTATTTCTTGTCCTTAAGTCAATATTAGCAGTATTGCAGACCATTTCTTGTCCTTAAGTCAATATTAGCAGTATTGCGCACCATATTGTACCCTTAAGTCAATATTAGCAGTATTGCGGACTATTTCTTGTTCTGAAGTCAATATTAGCAGTATTGCAGACCATATTGTACCCTTAAGTCAATATTAGCAGTATTGTGGACCATTTCTTGTCCTTAAGTCAATATTAGCAGTATTGCAGACGATTTCTTGTCCTTAAGTCAATGTTAGCAGTATTGCAGACCATTTCTTGTCCTTAAGTCAATATTAGCAGTATTGCGGACCATATTGTACCCTTAAGTCAATATTAGCAGTATTGCGGACCATTTCTTGTCTTTAAGTTAATATTAGCAATATTGCGGACCATTTCTTGTCCTTAAGTCAATATTAGCAGTATTGCAGATCATTTCTTGTCATTAAGTCAATATAAGCAGTATTGCGGACCATTTCTTGTCCTTAAGTCAATATTAGCAGTATTGCGGACCATTTCTTGTCCTTAAGTCAATATTAGCTGTATTGTGGACCATTTCTTGTCCTTAAGTCAATATTAGCTGTATTGCGAACCATTTCTTGTCCTTAAGTCAATATTAGCAGTATTGCGGACCATTTTTTGTCCTTAAGTCAACAATAGCAGTGTAATGCCAACTGTTTTTACCCTAGTCAGTATTAGCTGTATTGCCAACCATTTCAATGATTCTTCTAACTGGCAATGCCTGTCTTTATCTTTCATTATTAATTCTAATTATGGTACTTTAATTCACTTAAAGCACAAGATATCCAAAGTTCTTCATTCTTAAAGTATAGGCTAGAGAGGACTTATCTTTAGCTCAATCAGTTGTGCATTGTGTATTAATGAGTAAAGACTAGTAAGCCAGATGTCTCTAGCATGATACCTATATGGTGCACTTATAATTAAGGATCAGGGGTAAGCCTGTAATAAGCCTAAACTGTACTCCTGTTAAGGTTAAGCACTACACAGTTTATATATATATATATGATAGGTTATGCTTGTCATCTGTTTTGTATCAATTATAGATGTTGTAGTGCGCTTCATAAATTTTCATGACTTAATTCCCCTGATGTAAGTTTTTTTATGATCAATACATTTTCTGGGTGGCAGAGTGCTTTCTGACTCACAGCAGTCGTGTAGGGTTGGTTCTTCGAATATATTAATCCAAGAATAGGCAATGTAATTGATACTCAAGTAGTTTCATATATACCTGTTTGCTTTCATTTGTCTAATTAGTATCAATGTTAAAACGTTGTCTTATGGTGTTGCTAAAAAAAAGTAAGGTCAAAGAAAAAAGAACTGCGATTAATTTCAGACAGCACCTTCAGATATTTAAGAGTAGGGACCTCCAACTACAGGGTTCTGTACAAATAGAGACCCAGACTACAGGGTCTGTATAGATAGAGACCGAGACTACAGGGTTCTGTACAAATAGAGACTCAGACTACAGGGTCTGTACAGAGAGAGACCCAGACTACAGGGTCTGTACAGAGAGAGACCCAGACTACAGGGTCTGTACAGATAGAAACCCAGACTGCAGAGTCTGTACAGAGAGAGACCCAGACTACAGGGTCAGAGTCAGACTACATGGTCTGTACAGAGAGAGACCCAGACTACAGAGTCTGTACATATAGAAACCCAGACTGCAGAGTCTGTACAGAGAGAGACCCAGACTGCAGGGTCTGTACAGATAGAGACCGAGACTACAGGGTCTGTACAGATAGAGACCCAGACTACAGGGTCTGTACAGAGAGAGACCCAGACTACAGGGTCTGTACAGATAGAAACCCAGACTGCAGAGTCTGTACAGAGAGAGACCCAGACTGCAGGGTCTGTACAGATAGAGACCCAGACTGCAGGGTCTGTACAGATAGAGACCCAGACTGCAGAGTCTGTACAGAGAGAGACCCAGACTGCAGGGTCTGTACAGATAGAGACCCAGACTACAGGGTCTGTACAGATAGAAACCCAGACTGCAGAGTCTGTACAGATAGAGACCCAGACTGCAGAGTCTGTACAGAGAGAGACCCAGACTACAGGGTCTGTACAGAGAGAGACCCAGACTACAGGGTCTGTACAGTCAGAGACCCAGACTACAGGGTCTGTACAGAGAGAGACCCAGACTACAGGGTCTGTACAGAGAGAGACCCAGACTACAGGGTCTGTACAGATAGAAACCCAGACTGCAGAGTCTGTACAGAGAGAGACCCAGACTACAGGGTCTGTACAGATAGAGACTCAGACTACAGGGTCTGTACAGAGAGAGACCCAGACTACAGGGTCTGTACAGATAGAAACCCAGACTGCAGAGTCTGTACAGAGAGAGACCCAGACTGCAGGGTCTGTACAGATAGAGACCCAGACTGCAGAGTCTGTACAGAGAGAGACCCAGACTGCAGGGTCTGTACAGATAGAGACCCAGACTACAGGGTCTGTACAGAGAGAGACCCAGACTACAGGGTCTGTAACAGAGAGAAACCCAGACTGCAGAGTCTGTACAGATAGAGACCCAGACTGCAGGGTCTGTACAGATAGAGACCCAGACTGCAGAGTCTGTACAGAGAGAGACCCAGACTGCAGGGTCTGTACAGATAGAGACCCAGACTACAGGGTCTGTACAGATAGAAACCCAGGCTGCAGAGTCTGTACAGATAGAGACCCAGACTGCAGAGTCTGTACAGAGAGAGACCCAGACCCAGACTACAGGGTCTGTACAGAGAGAGACCCAGACTACAGGGTCTGTACAGTCAGAGACCCAGACTACAGGGTCTGTACAGAGAGACCCAGACTACAGGGTCTGTACAGTCAGAGACCCAGACTACAGGGTCTGTACAGAGAGAGACCCAGACTACAGTGTCTGTACAGATAGAGACCCAGACTACAGGGTCTGTACAGAGAGAGACCCAGACTACAGGGTCTGTACAGAGAGAGACCCAGACTACAGGGTCTGTACTGATAGAGACCCAGACTACAAGGTCTGTATAGATAGTGACTCAGATCACAGGGTCTGTGCAGAGAGAGACCCAGACTACAGGGTCTGTGCAGATAGAGACTCAGACTACAGGGTCTGTACAGAGAGAGACCCAGACTACAGGGTCTGTACAGTCAGAGACCCAGACTACAGGGTCTGTACTGATAGAGACCCAGACTACAGGGTCTGTACAGATAGAGACCCAGACTACAGGGTCTGTACAGACAAAGACCTAGAGTACAAGGTCTTTTCAGACAGAGACCCAGACTACAGGGTCTGTACAGATATAGACTCAGACTACAGGGTCAGCAGCTTTGACTAGAGATAAATCAATGGGCTTCTTTGGTATGTGACAACCGTCAACATTGATATGGATCATGGTGTTAATCCCAGCTGACATTTATACAATTAGTTGACTGTTAAGGGACCACTAATTGTATAGCCAGGGTAGGAATTATCAGCTTCAGGACAGGCCACAAATCATTTGATATCTATATATGGTTGCTAAGAACCATTCATTGTGTAGCATTTAACTTGATTCCCTGAATTATGTAAAAAAAAAATTATAAAAAATCTCTGCTGTAAGCTAGAAATTGTTTGAAATTTCCTGAATTACACATTATTCTGACTTAAAGAACAATTTTTACCAGATATTAAACTGATCAAATTACACTGAATTATAGAAATGATATTTATTAATAGAATTATACATAATGATAAAATAACGTACAGAATTTTAAATACTTATGTTTTAGTGCTTAGTGATAGATACATACTGATCTATAGAAGTAATACAGAAATATAGAACTGCTAAATTTATTTGATATTGATTCTGAGTTGCAGGTCAGGGGGGCTCCCAACGGGGGGTTTACTGGGCTCTCTTTTTTGTGTATACATGTATTATATACAAATGAATGGAAATTATTGAAGATATAAAACGTAAAATCTTGTGTAATGTGCACAGATACCTTTTGGGGCTTAAAATGATAAAAAAAAAATGCTTCTATTTGCATAATATGTGCACCCAAAACTTCAGTCAAAATTGATTGCCAGGAGCCAAGAAATAGATTTTAGAATGTTGAGCTAAATTGCCAGACCATTACACACTTTGGTAAGATAATCACATGGAGGCTATTCCCTTGTTACTGTTAGATATATAGATATCATTGATAAACATTAATAAGACCAATTTCAATAAATATGGAATTACACTCGGTGATAAGTATCTGTTGGAACTCTGCATACTAATATGTCAACGATAACATCGACCATTCTACTGGAAATCGGACCATGTGCTTATAGCTTCTGGTTCGGCGCAGTATCAGACGTCGAGGAGAACAAAATAAAATCTGTCAGTTTCTTAAAAGTTAAACATGAGAAGGTTTCAAAAGATTATTATGTTATAGTGAGTATATTTTTCAATATCCCAAACAGTGTACTGTTGATCATTAGGTTTGCCATGCTAGTTGCTATCACGCTTATAAACACTTCGTTTTCCAGGAAAAAAAAAAGAAACCTTAATAATCCTATAGCTATGTAATGTGCGCATCCCCAACTTTTGACATGAATGAAATACATATTCATAAAATGAATAGAATACATACTCATGACAGTTATGTTGATATACATATAATGTATTTATGAGATATTCATAATTTTCAGATCCACATCAGTGTGATATAATACACAATCAAAACAACATCATTGTGCCAGTATAGATGGGTAGTCAGGCTATTTTCTAGAAACAATATTGTAAATGGTTGATCATACCCTACAGTGGTGTGGCTGTTTTTCTGGGGTGCATTTTGAAGTACTGTAGCCAAATGAAATCTTATTGATTTTTTTTTATTTATTGAGTATAAACATGTATGAAATATGTATGTCCATAGGGTCTGAATATACAATCTCTGGTTTATTGTAATGAGCTTATATTTCTGAGGTCTGAGAGCTGTAGTCTGCAGACTGATCTCCACATTATAGATCAATGATGGTAGATGACTTAGTCACTGCAGTAGTGAATCAGAGGTGACTTGGCGAGGAACAGTCAAACACCAGTGTTAGAAATTCTAAAGGCTTTGGTATTGATTCTGTTATCAAAGTTGTATGTTGTAACCAAGTACTAACTCTAATAGACAGATATATTTGTCTGGTACTGAAATGTGCCATGTATCTTCATACAGTATGTCCATACTTTCATCCACATTTGAGATATTTCGAGACAGACTTTCTATGTTGCTTTTCTCTATATATTAGAATATTACTATGTCATTTCATGTTCAAAGAACTTTTTATTCTAAGCATTTAAACACACATTTGTGAACCAGCAATAAAGATCTAGTCAGGAATGCATCCAAGGAAGTTCAAGGTCAGAGGTTGGGGTCAAAAGTTAATTATCTGTCTTTAATATTGTTTGCAGATAGCCATAATAAAGAAAAAAGGGTTTCAAGCTTAAAATCATAAAAAAGTTGGATAAAACAAAGCAATGCTGAGATAGTTTCACAAGACTTGCACATCTTCTATAGAACTGAAACAAACATATTTTCTTTGAAGTAACATAATGTTTATGCAAATACCAGGAGAAAACCTTTTTATTGCTGTCAAGTTTTCAAGCCCCCAATGGCCCATGATATGTAAACATCCACATTCTTGTCTGTGTATAAAATCCTTAAGACATCATGTAAGATGTTACAACAGGAGGTAACATACTGTCCAATAAATCACAAGGTAATGTAATCAGTATATCTGTACAATATGGGTTTTAATGATAACAGATGTGTTATGATTTAGAGGCTACAACTCTTCTGACTTGGCATAACGCTCTGCTATTTCAACTCTCTGCCATTACCAGGTATAGATGCCACTGGAGTATACGTGCATGTCACATTAAATATTTATATCAGAGTCACGTCTCTTAGAAGTAGAAACTTTATCATCTGGTCTGCGAGGGTCAAGAAAAGGTTTCAGATGTACAGTTACAGGATCAATGGATGTTGTTTACCATAAACGAAATAATGTCTGGATTCATTAAAGACAGAGGGTCAACAGCCATCATTCAGGTATACCTGATTGGCTGATAGACGTGTCTGTAGCACACTTGTCACGATCTGCTAGCAATAGACCTGTCTGTAGCACACTTGTCACGATCTGCTAGCAATAGACGTGTCTGTAGCACACTTGTCACGATCTGCTAGCAATAGACGTGTCTGTAGCACACTTGTTACGATCTGCTAGCAATACCTTAGATCAATTTACACTGTACCAAGCAAAGGTAATCAGTTCTGTAACAATTCTATATATATTGAATGTGAATGAAAGTGTAGCTTGATCAAGAAAGCTGAAATGATTTCAGGAATCATTCTATGACATTAGGCAGACAATAAGCTTTGTCTGATGATTGTAGCGAGTATTTGGACACAAAGCAAAACACAGGTTACATATATAATGGATTTTTACAGTTGAAAATCTTCATGAAACAAAGTCAATATTTCTAGAGTTTGTGAAATTGTGGACTTTATCATAATAATTTACAATGTTAACAGTGTGGTATGTTTACCAAATCCCACCCACGTAAAAACAAAAACGTATCCTTGTTTGATTATCACAATGTATTGCCTGAAAACACACTGTTGTCAGATAAAACGTGAACTACAACAACAATGATGGTCTCCTATGAGATTTTCTAGAACTCATCAGTCTAACCAGCATGGTTCCTGGTGCATTAATCAATTCTTCATTATGTTACAGATCAGATTGAATCTGTTATTTTTTCTGCATGCAACACTGAAATCCTTCATGATGAAGTTAATGGACAAATTGTTGCTTTAATCAATAACTGAACTATTTCATTACTGTTAAATTTAAAACTCACAAACTTACTACAGGAACAGTTCCATTTATCAAGATTTTCATATGTGCAATATTTTCTTGAAAGCTTCTTATTCTGAAGTTCCATTAGTAGGATTCAGTTTAAACTTGCCTGAAATAATCTTGAGATGTTCTTTAAATTTTGAATTTACCTTTTTTAAATTCAGCTGGTGTTAATATGGTGAAGAAGCAAACAAAAGTGTTGTTATTTTTCTAACTTCTTTTTTTTTTGAAATAGGAGTATACAATTGTCAAAAATATTTCAATATGGCCAAATTTAAATAAAATGATCTATTTTGTGGGACGGTCCAAAATCCAATATAGTCACCATGGATGACTGCCATTAAAAAATTGATGAGCAACCCATTTAACAACCTTTCTTTAAATGATCCTTGGATGGTTCTAACCTTTTTTTTACTGGGTCTGTCAAAAATACAATATGGCCACTATGACTGCCATTCAAAAAACCCACTTAAAACCTCTTCTCCAGTTCTGCTGGTGCCATAATGATTTCTGAAATTGTCCTGTTTTTTTTTTTTTTTTTTTTGTAAATTTACTCCTCAAATATTTAGAATTGTTTTAATCATATAATAACTGTTTGTATTGAAGAAGTCACTACTGCTATTGTTTTTGTAGAGGTCTCCTCAGTCTGATGACTGTTATAGCTCATGGGTCTCCTTTTAATTCTCTTAAATATTTAGGATAAAAGAATTGATATGTGTTGAAAAATGGGAACACAACCAAAAATGAAAAGGATAGGATACTGAAGAGAGATTTATTGCTAAAAGGATAGGATACTGAGGAGAGATTTACTGCTTAAAGGATAGGATACTGAGAAGAGATTTATTGCTTAAAGGATAGAATACTGAGGAGAGATTTACTGCTTAAAGGATAGGATACTGAGGAGAGATTTACTGCTTAAAGGATAGGATACTGAGGAGAGATTTACTGCTTAAAGGTTAGGATACTGAGGAGAGATTTACTGTTTAAAGGATTGAATACTGAGGAGAGATTTACTGCTTAAAGGATAGAATACTGAGGAGAGATTTACTGCTTAAAGGATAGAATACTGAGGAGAGATTTACTACTTAAAGGATTGAATACTGAGGAGAGATTTACTGCTTAAAGGATTGGGAAGAGAGAAGTTAATCAATAAGGACTGAGTAGAGGAAAGATACTGATGAAAAGGATCGAGTAGAGAAGGGATTTATCACTAAAAGGATTGGGTGTTAAAACGAGATTTATTGCTAAAAGGATCAAGTTTACTTTAAGTTAGGAATCAATTTGTTGATCGTAATTATAAGCTACATGTTTAACATTAATCTTACATAAACAATGTAGATCGTTGTTGAATCTATTATGAAGATAGGATTTAGAATCCAATGCATACTGCTTTGACTTCTAACAAAGAAGCAAACAAACCTAAGGTTATGCGTGAGCATAGCGTTTCCTCCACACTGATTATTGGAAGGCAGCATTACTTTGGTACAGCAAAGTCCTCATCAGGAAGAATCAATAAGATAGCCGACCGGTCTCCTGTTCCACTGTTGTTCAATTCATTTACAGATATATTTTTAGCATCCTGAAAAGCAATCTTTCTATAGTAATGAATCTGAGACCTTTACTGTTACCAACTGGGTATTCCTTATAAGGACTTAGATCTTTAGGCAGCAGGATGATCCTTCTGTGTATCATACATGCTGATTTCCAATGTAATAACGTTGTAGAATGTTACTGTATAGACTTATGGACTAAATATAGTAACAGCAAAGGGATTAAATCGAAGCAGAGTGACTTAATTTTATCATTTTCCAAATATACATTTATATAAAGATAACCTGTCTATAAAGACCAGGTATACATTTATATAGATACATATATCACCTCCTACAAAGACCAGGTTTACATTTGTATAAAAAAAATTCCTGTCTATAAAGACCAGGTATACATTTATATAGATACATGTATTACCTCCTACAAAGACCAGGTATACATTTGTATAAAAAAATTCCTGTCTATAAAGACCAGGTATACATTTATATAGATACATGTACTACCTCCTATAAAGACCAGGTATACATTTGTATAGATACATGTACTACCTCCTATAAAGACCAGGTATACATTTATATAGATACATGTACTACCTCCTATAAAGACCAGGTAAACATTTGTATAGAAATTTCCTGTTTATAAAGACAAGGTATACATTGATATAGAGATTACCTGCTATAAAGACCAGGTATACATTTTTATAAAGATTACCTGTCTATAAAGACCAGGTATACATTTATATAGATACATGTATTACCTCCTACAAAGACCAGGTATATATTTATATATTCACCTGCCTCTACAAACCAGATATGATTTATCAATGAATATCACCTGTCTATACAGACCAGATACAATGTATGAATGAATATCACCTGCCTATACAGACCAGATACAATGAATCAATGAATATCACCTGCCTATACAGACCAGATATAATGTATCAATGAATATCACCTGCCTATACAGACCAGATACACTGTATCAATAAATATCACCTGCCTATACAGACCAGATATAATGTATCAGTGAATATCACCTGAAAGCTTTACTGTTCAACAATTGAACTAAATAATGAAAATTGATGAGATGCAACTATGATAGTCCCAATGGTTAATTCCAATGCAGACATAATTATCTACCACTTACTGAAATCCTGTTGATTAGTCATCAGATATTATGATAACCTGTTTATACATTGTATTTATTGTAGGCCACATTCACATCATCTTTCTACCTACTGATGTTGTGAATATCGTTAGCAGTTTGTCTAAATTAGGGATTCTGGAATGACACAATACATACAAATGAATTCAATCATTTGTTTTATTTAGAAAATTTCTAATTAATTTATTTTTAAGTGCATTGCAAGTTATTCCCCAATAAAAATTTTGTGTCTGGTGTATTCCAATGAGAAAAGGGAAAAATATTACATATTATAAAATTCTCTTTCATCTGAGAGCCTTTGGAATGACAAAAAGGCTGATTCAGTGTTGAAGACTGTTTTTTTCAAGCATAGAGGATGTAGGTGCAGCATAATGTATATTTAACAGGAGATTGGCAGGCAGTAACATCGATCTACAATGCACAGTGTGTCGGATATTGATTGTAGCTGATAGAATGTTGGTGTGTGGGCGTAACAGAGACAGTGTCTATTGGGCTGTTTCCCCATATAGCTGATTCTTGTTATTGTCTTTGAATTGTACCAAAGTTAGATATAATTTGGATCATAACAACGTCACTTACGTCAGATAACCAGCTTTAGTCTGTTGTATATAAATACTACTGCCTATAACAAATTTAGAATGGGAGTATGTACATTGTTTTCCCTGAAATTCACTCTCTTGAACATGTCTTTAAATTTCATGCAGAATACCAAATTATCCATATTCATGTTTCCTTGGAAACAGCAAAGAAAATTAACATAAAGTATTGGTTGTTTTCATTCTGGATAATCCTTAATTTACTCCTCCAAAATATTGACACAGATTTGTTTAAAGAGTCATATACCATTGAAAGGAAGCAGATGTCAAAGTGATTGAGTATCAACACGTACATTTTGGTGTGGATCTAAACAAAATCAAACATCCTTCCCTTAATATGTACCACAGCCACACATTATCTTCATAGAGAGATCCAATCAGACACATTACATATTTCCTGACCATCACAGCCACACATTATTTACATAGAGATCCAATCAGACACATTACATATTTCCTGACCATCACAGCCACACATTATCTTCATAGAGAGATCCAATCAGACACATTACATATTTCCTGACCATCACAGCCACACATTATCTACATAGAGAGATCCAATCAGACACATTACATATTTCCTGACCATCACAGCCACACATCATTTACATAGAGAGATCCAATCAGACACATTACATATTTCCTGACCATCACAGCCACACATTATCTACATAAAGAGATCCAATCAGACACATTACATATTTCCTGACCATCACAGCCACACATTATCTACATAAAGAGATCCAATCAGACACATTACATATTTCCTGACCATCACAGCCACACATTATTTACATAGAGAGATCCAATCAGACACATTACATATTTCCTGACCATCACAGCCACACATTATCTACATAGAGAGAGATCATTACAATCAGACACATTACATATTTCCTGACCATCACAGCCACACATTATCTACATACACAGAGATCCAATCAGACACATTACATATTTCCTGACCATCACAGCCACACATTATCTACATAGAGAGATCCAATCAGACACATTACATATTTCCTGACCATCACAGCCACACATTATCTACAAAGAGAAATCCAATCAGACACATTACATATTTCCTGACCATCACAGCCACACATTATTTACACATTACATATTTCCTGAGACACATTATCTACACAAAGAGATCCAATCAGACACATTACATATTTCCTGACCATCACAGCCACACATTATCTACACAAAGAGATCCAATCAGACACATTACATATTTCCTGACCATCACAGCCACACATTATCTACATAGAGAGATCCAATCAGACACATTACATATTTCCTGACCATCACAGCCACACATTATCTACACAAAGAGATCCAATCAGACACATTACATATTTCCTGACCATCACAGCCACACATTATCTACATAGAGAGATCCAATCAGACACATTACATATTTCCTGACCATCACAGCCACACATCATTTACATAGAGAGATCCAGTCAGACACATTACATATTTCCTGACCATCACAGCCACACATTTAATACATAAGATGTGAGGATGGTTTCAAATATTTAAAAGAAAATATAAATTTGATTTGAAATTCTTCCATGACATGAAGGACCTATGATTGTATCATTTTTAGAAATTGTTGGAATCCAGTTGCTGAGCATAAATTGATTAATTATTTAATTTTGTGTCCTTAGTTTTTCGTCACGGTGACTATATTCAGATCAATTGATATCATGATTCGTGATAAGGCAAAACGTATGCTACAATGGGCTCTGCATTATTTTTGACGCAATCTTCTGAAGTTCAAATAAATGATTTTGTTGTTTCATTTCTTATTGTAGGTGAGCTACATGGAGATTTATTGTGAACGTGTACGTGACCTTTTGAACCCAGGCAACAAGAACACCCTGAGGGTGCGAGAACATCCTCTCCTAGGCCCCTATGTGGAGGACCTTTCCAAATTGGCCGTCCAGTCCTTCCAGGACATCAGCAATCTCATTGACGAGGGCAACAAAGCCAGGTAAGTGTGATGACAAGGTATGGTGAGGGTAAGGGTGAGTTCAATAAGGCAGGATTAGGGTTATTGCACTAATGCATGGTATTAATGAAGGCATTGAGGCAAGGTAAAGATAAGTACACCCACACCCAAGATTAGATAATGATGACAAGAACAAGGTGAAGAGTTCATGATAGGAACAAAGACTTTGTTGCAGTTTATAGAGTTTAGATACAAGTTATATTGTTAGACTTGATATGGTGTTAAATGTTACTGACACCAGAATCAAATACATATGTAAGGCGTTCATAATTTTTTCTTCAAATCTTAGTGTCAGGTGATACTCTTGTGTTCTACAGAACTGTGGCTGCCACCAATATGAATGAGACAAGCAGTCGGTCACATGCTGTCTTCACAATCATCTTCACTCAGAGAAAGAAAGACCTGGCCACAAAAATGACGGGAGAAAAGGTTGGTAACTGATTTACAGTCATTGTAGACTTCAAATCTGCTTACTTCTTCAGCACTGATTGCTGGTTATTCAATTTACTCTGAAAAACAAATTTAAAAGTCTGTCGAAATAAAAGAAAATTTCTTTTGCAGGTCAGTAAGATAAGTCTTGTAGATTTGGCAGGAAGTGAGCGAGCTGACTCGACAGGAGCTAGTGGCACACGTCTAAAGGAAGGCGCTAATATCAACAAGTCCCTGACAACTCTCGGCAAAGTCATCTCAGCCCTTGCTGAATGTGTAAGTAATGAAAACACAAGAATGTCTGGAAGGTGATCAGGTGTAAATATAAACAACATGATTTCACAAAAATAATATATAGGAAAGGTAGTCTTTTTTTAAACAGACGATATGTGTAGGATTTGTATTCCATGCATTTTGACGTCAGAGATTTTCACAAATAAAAACAATTGTCCAAAAAAATAATGAACAGAGCAAATTAGCAGACTCTTCTAGAGACATATATATTTGTATATAAATTTCATCAAACAACTGCATAATTATTTAAACAGTCAAATGTAATTGTGAAACATAGCAAAAATTGAATTAACAGTATCTTCATTCTCTGTGTTAATTCTCTGCTTTCCCTGTCATGTTTCCTCTACATAGAGTGCTCTAGAATCTTCTGGGAAAGTAAGTGAAGGAAACATGTTGTGGTTATCTCCCCTGTTTTGTGGTTATCTCCCCTGTTTTGTGGTTATCTTCCTTGTTATGTTCTGTTTGTGTGTTCTGTGCCCTACGTTTCTTTTGTACCATGCATAATGCAAGCATTATAATAATTAGAATTGATTATATGTGTTTTTTTTTTGTTCCACTTAGAGTAGGTATTTTCCCTCTCAACCAATTAAAATCACATACATGTGACCAAATTTTTATTAACTATTAATTTATATATTGTTTACATGCATTAGATAATTTTATGGGGTGAAATGAAAATCTGGCTGATAACTCATTTTAATATAAATCAAAATTTAGTCTGTAAAACCACAATTACTCAGAAAATGTATAGCCTGCATTTATTTTGGTTGAAGGATATATTAGTTAGATTTACGGAAAACTTTTGATTTTTGTTGTATGATAATTATTTTAGAAACTCATTTAAAAAAGATTTAGGTGTTTTCTTATGGTTTTATTTCATTTCTGAAGGAATTGTCAAATGCGTAAAACTACAGAAATGAAAAATTTGAGTTTATAATTTTTTGCATGGCTCTGGTCTTGCCATATTTATGTTATGGTAATAAGTGGTATGGTATGATTGTGTGATATCAAAGTGTTAAAGCTTTGAAGATTATAATGCTATCAAAACTGGAACTTTGCATTTTTTATAAAAGTTCTAAAGTAGCTGTGAACACTGAAATGGTTTAAGGAGCCTTCTCTGTCTTGTTTCTTCTTTTATTCCTTTCTCTCACTTGTCTACTTCCCACCTCTTCTGTTCTTCTTGATGTAAGTCAGTGCCTTTAATGAGACCCAGGTACTAATATAATTAATTTGTTAATGTAATTTTCTATGAAGTGTAAATTAATTATCAGTACTGATATATGCAGTGTTTTTACATTTTTTTTGTATCTTGAAATGTCATGTTTTCGTTTTGTAATATAAAACAATCTATATAGATCCTGATTGGAATTTTCAGCACATACTTGTACTATGAAGATGGCTGTTATTGGCCTCTATCATGAAAATCTTGCTTTAATTTCTTTTTGATTCCTGAAGTCAGAGTTATATAAAGACCATTTCTCACTGTCTATTGTCCAGATCGCCCTTTTGGTTATTATAACATGGTCAGTAGTTTTAGTCTAGATGGTAAATTTGGTCAAAACTTACCTAAATAATAAAGAATGGATTCTTTTTGTATGTACTGATATTTGTTCTGCTTTAATTTATTTAGTCGAGTAAGAAGAAGAAAAAAGAAAATTTCATTCCGTACAGAGATTCTGTTCTGACATGGCTCCTCAGAGAAAATCTTGGTAAGTAAATAATATATATATATCCGTCCATCAAGATTAAATTCAAAGGAAATTCTCGCAATGGTAGAATGTTACATGCTAAAGTCCATGTGGCTTTGTAGCTGACCTTTGTCCCATGACCTAGAAAGATGGGAGGAGAAGGATCAACACTGTAATTAGGTAGATATAAGAGACCTTTACCCTTTATAAACCCCCAAGAGGGGATAGAGCATAGAGCTGGTAGGTTCACTTAAGTCTAGATCCTACAAAAAAAACTTCTTTTTCCTTCTTTTGTTCTAGACAGACTTTTCGGCAATCTACAAATAATACATTCATGTATTCTCCATTACTTAACACAAACACATTCGAAATAGATCTTTCCTTGGAGAGGTCAAATGAAAATGAATATAGAAATGATATTTTTGTTTAAGAAGATTGTAATAGATTTGTGTTTAATTGTTTTACAGGTGGAAACTCTAAGACAGCTATGGTGGCAGCTCTGAGTCCGGCTGACATTAACTATGATGAAACTCTCAGTACATTAAGGTAGATAATCTCTAGCTTGTAATATTTTTTCAGAGCGATAAAGTGAACATACATTATATATGTAATTATTGTTTCATACGGACATTTCTGGCCTAATTTCTCAGACTCTGAATTACAAAATGTCAGTTTGTAGATTTTAGAAGAATTCACCTATTGATTTTATAATACGGGCTTTTTAATTTGATATCTCTGTTAGTTGTATTTTTTGTTTTGAAAAATCATTTTAAATCTGTCTGGTTATACTGTTTAAATAGCCAAGTTCTTCTGGTGTCCACAGGTATGCAGACCGAGCCAAACAAATTGTATGTAAGGCTGTGGTCAACGAGGATCCAAATGCCAGGCTTATCCGCGAACTCAAGGAGGAGGTTGCCAAACTGAGGGAGATTCTCGTACAAGAGGGGATAGAGCTTGGAGCTGGTAGGTCCACTTAAGTCCAGATCCTACACAGACATTTGATGATTTTGTGTCTACTTTTTCTGAACATGGAATTCCAAAATACCTGTGTCAATCTCTTACTGGTCAGGTTTAAATTTCATTTTCTTTGTAGTTGTATTCGGGCACAGTAATGTTGATTACTTCAGCAATGTAGTTTTGAGAATTACAATGTGGTAGGGATAACAACTAGAAGTCAATAGTTTTTGAAACTTATGCAATGACCTCTAATGTATTAAAATAAAGTCATATTTCATGATAAATGTATTTGACTGGTACAATATTATGAAAAATTTTGTGATTTTTCTTATAATTGGAAATTCAAGAGTATCGCATCACCATTAATATGGCTTTTCAGTATTTTACCTTTAAGAATACACTACATTTCTCAGACACAGTTATTGTTGATATGTATCAACCCCCATCATAGTGATGTTTTGACTTCATATGCACTTTACATAAAGTCTCGAGACAGGAATACTGAGTCACATATACATTGACATCAAATTTCACAAAGTGCAATCTCTAAATGACATGAATGTGATACCAAATTTATATTACCAGAAATAGCATTGTCCAAACCATTCAAAATGTCTTCGTCTGTCTGATTATATGATGCTGTCTAGATACTAGATATATTCTCTTTATTCAAGTATACAACAACCTGCTGTAGAGATTTATAACATTGCTCTCAGGATACTTACTCCAATAAACAGAACATAGCTGCATCCATATAGACAAGTCAATGGGTTTTGTTTATTTGCAAAAGTATTATTCATATTTAACTCTGTATTACAAACCATAATGACAAAATATAAGATTTGACATAAAATTTTGTGACTCTTGTCATTCTGTTCATGAAAACAGCATCATAGTTATGGTGACATCATCAGTTCAGGCATTTATTACATTGAATCCATATGTTAATTAGCAAAGTCTGAGGGTGCAACATAGACATAAATGTTAATAACTTCTCAAAAATCAAATTTACATTCTTAATTTACTAGGACTTCAAGGTCTGCCTTCAGCCCCCAAGGTGCCAACGGGACCTGGGTCACGGTCAAGAAAAAACTCAGTGTCCATAGAAGGAGGAGAGGATGCTATTGAGAGACTTCAGATGTCAGAGAAACTAATCGCAGAGTTGAACGAGTCCTGGGAGGAGAAACTCAGAAAAACAGAGACCATTCGCAAGGAAAGGTAGGGAGAGGGCTAATTTAGTCTTTAGCCTTTTGCTCAATACATACACATTAAATTTACTCAAGAAAATCTCTGTGAAATGAAAGGTAAACTTCATGCTTACTGCTGTAAAAATAATGCTGTCATGTGATAAATTGTCATTTACTAAGAAAAATCATTCATAAATTTTCTTCCTAAAATCACAACAAAATTTTGAATTTCATATTTTTACTCAAAATTACAAAAGATCATTTGCGAATCATTTGTTTCATCGTTTGACTAAAATAGCACCAACAGATTCTGTTTTTGAATAATATTATGCCTTGTATTTTATATAATATTTGGAACCTGTTGACAGAGAGGCTGTGCTGGCAGAAATGGGTGTGGCTCTACGAGAGGATGGTGGAACAATTGGAGTGTTCTCTCCCAAGAAGGTAATACATGACACCTTATCAACTGAATATTTTGATATTACAGATAGAAAGTTTTTTACTCAAGTCCTTTATTGAAATTTTCGATGAACTACTTTTCCTTGAAAGAAACGAATCAGTACATTAATTTATTTTGTGAAAAGTTATGAAAAGAATCTTTCAAATGTAAGAATTTGTCCTGGAACATTAGATTATTCCAGTCATGAAATTAGTATCTTACTTTCAGTATGAACAGTAGGAAACCACAAATCTCTATTTTCCTCAGTGTATGTGTATATTGAAATGTAAACAGCCATGTCAGAAGACAGTTTATTCACCAAATTAATTGACGCCATATTAAATTTGTGAACCACAGTCTCCCCACCTTGTAAATCTTAATGAAGATCCACTGATGTCAGAGTGTTTAATCTACTACATCAAGGCAGGCTCCAACACAATGTAAGTCACTCCTTTTTATTAGTAATTGTCTGTTTTTGATAATGAATTCATGAATTCATACAAGATTTTAAAATTTTAGTGTAACAAAGTACTTTCCACCAGAAAATCAATGAACAATTGATTTCACATTATGTATTGTAAGATTTGTATTTATAAGCCTAGGAGATTAAAAGAGAGATGAAAAATATCTGTGTATTTAAATGAAACAAGGTTTCATTAAAGTGAAGTGTCACTGAAGTACATATAGAACAGTTGGTGAGGTTCTGCTGTTTTGTGATACATGTAATCTAGAAACAATTTGTTTATTATTCAGGGTCGGCCACGGAAAATCTTCAAAACAGCATGACATTCAGCTTAGTGGTTCCCATATACTGGAGGAGCACTGTTACTTCTCCTGTGAGGACGGTAAGTATCTACCAAAACAAAATGATAAATAAACAAAATAAATTAATAAATAGATAAAGAAAATAAATGAAAACAATAAATATACATGTTATAAATAAAAATCTACAAGAAAGATACCAAACTGACCTATCAGAACAAGAAGTTTGTTGATAAATATTAATTATTGTTCATTAAAAAATTCTGTTTTGTAATATTAGCTCAATAAATCTACTCGTACAAATTTTAACAATTGGTGGATTAAGAGTACCCAAAAAATCACCGAAAAATAAATCACCCTCAATAATTAATTATTGCACAGTATATTTAAAAAATGAATTTACACATTTGAGTGGAAGTACTGCTCAAAAAGCATATCATTATATTGGCTCAATTATATATTATGGCATGTATTTCTTGCCAACAATTTTTTAAACATGAACCACCTAATAATTAATGTCCATGTATTGTTAGATTATTTAAAACATTTGTCATTGCTACATTATATCATGGTGGTATTAATAATATTTTGATTTGTTTCTTCAGAAAAAGTCACCCTATCTCCTATGGGCGAGGCGATGTGCTACGTCAATGGTCGACAGATTACAGAACCAACAGAACTGAAGACAGGAGCTCGTGTCATTCTCGGCAAACACCACGTGTTCCGATTTAATCACCCTATACAAGGTCAGTGAAATACTCTCTTGACCTAGCCATTGTAGAGATAGAATAGACTAAGGTACCTCTTTCTCGTACATGAATGAGGAAAATTTCACATGCACATGTTAGATTCTTCTGTCTCGTCAAATCTGTCTGGTACCTTTATGCAATATTTTGTGCTAAAGGAGGTCATAATTAAAAGTATATCACATTCAGTTATCTTTCTCACATATATCCAAACAGGAAGGTAACAAATTGAAGAATTTGGAAATGAAACTAGCACAGAAAATGTTTGAAATTGATATATCTCAATCAAAGCCTCAGATGAGGTTTTATTACGTCACCTGAGACAAAGTCTGAGTGTGACCTATTGTGATCCCTTTTTTGTCCTGCATTGTAAACTTTTAATATTTTTTACTTTTTCTGGAAAACTCCTGAACTGATTCAATAAAATTCTATTAAACCTTCCATGGGGAAAGCACACCAAACTTGTAAATTATATGGTCCCCTAGGGGCCTAAGGGGCGGGGCAAAAAGGGTAAATTTGACTGAGATTTCAAAAATCCTCTTTTCAATACTGAGATAATGTAGAA
This sequence comes from Ylistrum balloti, assembly GCF_031769215.1. Lineage (NCBI taxonomy): Eukaryota > Metazoa > Mollusca > Bivalvia > Pectinida > Pectinidae > Ylistrum > Ylistrum balloti. Next base: position 1,937,196 of record NW_026782106.1, on the reverse strand, counting down.
CGGTGCCTTACCAATACTGTAAGTTTTATGACCCAAGGGCCTTTAGGAAAGCATTAAAATTTACTATAGTTTATATAGGAAAATTACATTTTTGAGCGTATTTTGTTTATTTTCTTTCAAAAATAGTTAAAATTTGGTTGGAATTGTTACTATAAGCTGACAGTTTGATGAGGTGCACATATTGACCTCAGCTGATCTCCAGGGGCTGATGGGCGGGTCCAAAAATGTGTCAAATTGATTGAAATCTCAAAGATGTTCTAATGTCATGGATGGAAGATTTTATTTACATAGAAAATTTATATTTTTGAGTTTAATTTCTTTTAATTCAAAATTGGACAGACGCCTTAACATAGTTACTTTTTAACAAAATCATTTCTATGACATATTACAAGAAGCATTGTAAGTGAGGTGACCCTTTTCGCCATTGGGCTTCTTGTTTACAGAAAATTAGCCCATAGCTGAAGGTAACAGATCTATTTATCTGACTCCCATCTCTAATATTCCTTTCATTTCAAATAATTGCCATTGAGCTCATCTTCATTTTAATTAAGCCTAAGTACTAAGAAAAAGTTTTATTTCTACAGCAAGAAGAAGTCGTGCACATTTATTGGATGAGAACCCAGCTGAGAACCCAAGCAGTAAGTATTTATCACAGTCTTAGTGAATTTTTACTCCAAAATAAAGATATTGTTGTTAATAACTTTTATCACCTGATATTTACATCCTATTTATCTTTTAGAATTCCCTAAATTTTCATCAATTATACTTTTACCTGAATTTTTTTGAGTGAATGATTCCTGAACCTTGTTTCAATAAATGACATCAGTCCCCCAAGTGTATAGAACTGCTTGTCATGTGGGCAGTGTGTATTAAAAATCCTTCTGTGTTACAGCGGAACCTGTTGACTGGACATTTGCCCAGTTAGAGCTGCTGGAAAAACAAGGCATAGATCTGAGAACAGAAATGGAACAAAGGTATCAATTACAGAAAAGACAGAGAATGAAATATCTGACACAAATAGAAAATAAGTAAATTGTACAATTTTGTATTTATTTTTTCTTTAACTTTTTAGTTACAAGACAAGAATGATTATAGTCTATTAGTCTTGTCTAAGTTCAAATTGAAGGGCTCTATTGTGAAGGTCAAGCTAAGGTTACAGTTACTGTTTACAGAATTCCTTGTCAGCACTGTAGTAGCATCATTTTCTGATATATTTCAGCAAAACTCCATAAACTTGTCCATTTTCTGCACTTTATTACACATTTATCTTTAAATCCTTCTTAAAGATTTGGAAAATTTTTACTTTGAAGATGTTGCCTCTTTGAAAAATAGTTGATGATGTAATACAACACTAACAAACCCAATGAAAATTTCTGGAACACAAAATGACATTGTTGACTGATTACACATACAACACTACAATGTTCTCTTGGTGTACACTTCTTGGTGTACACTACCATGCACTACAATGTTCTCTTGGTGTACACTTCTTGGTGTACACTACCATGTTCTCTTGGTGTACACTACCATGCACTACAATGTTCTCTTGGTGTACACTTCTTGGTGTACACTACCATGTTCTCTTGGTGTACACTACCATGTTCTCTTGGTGTACACTACCATGTTCTCTTGGTGTACACCACAATGTTCTCTTGGTGTACACTACCATGTTCTCTTGGTGTACACTACCATGTTCTCTTGGTGTACACTACAATGTTCTCTTGGTGTACACTTCTTGGTGTACACTACCATGTTCTCTTGGTGTACACTACCATGTTCTCTTGGTGTACACTACCATGTTCTCTTGGTGTACACTACCATGTTCTCTTGGTGTACACCACAATGTTCTCTTGGTGTACACTACCATGTTCTCTTGGTGTACACTACCATGTTCTCTTGGTGTACACTACAATGTTCTCTTGGTGTACACTTCTTGGTGTACACTACCATGTTCTCTTGGTGTACACTACCATGTTCTCTTGGTGTACACTACCATGTTCTCTTGGTGTACACTACCATGTTCTCTTGGTGTACACTACCATGTTCTCTTGGTGTACACTACCATGTTCTCTTGGTGTACACTTCTTGGTGTACACTACCATGTTCTCTTGGTGTACACTACCATGTTCTCTTGGTGTACACTACAATGTTCTCTTGGTGTACACTACCATGTTCTCTTGGTGTATGTTAGGTTGTGTGTACTGGAGGAGCAGTATAAGAAAGAGAAGGAAGAGGCAGATCAGTTGTTTGAACAACAGAGGAAGGATTACGAGATTAGAATCCAGTCTCTCCAGGAACAAGTGGAACGCCACTCTATGATCTCCAGCTACGCTAATGTGGAAGATTTGCTCTCTGAGGAAGTGGATATACAAGGTAGAAAGTCTATGAAAGAGAATTTAGCTCAGTGTTTCCATGCAAGTATAGAAAGTTGAAGTGCTAGAGTTTTCTGACACTCCATCAAATCATTAAAAAAACAAGAAAACATTTTATCCAGCATTGATATTAAGAAGCTATCATGTTTACCGCAAAATCAGGTTTGCTGCAGTGTACAATGAATTAAGCTGCCTTTTTAAACTCACTAGCCTGCAGAGCAAAAGAGCTTAGGGCATGGCACATTGCCTGCCATCTGCCTTCTTTCTAGCTTGATTTTTTCCATTTAAATAACTTTTTATATTTAGAATAAAGAGGATCATGCTCATTATATTCAATGCCTGGATGAAAGGCTACAGACTTTGTTCTAATGAGCGCCTTTGACTTTGTTTTAAAACCTGTAAATTCTTCTTAATAATCCAGAGGCCATATAACATGATATGGAGCCTGTATAATGCTGGGTTGAAAAGCTTTCAAGTTTTATCAAATGTTAAATTCTTCAAACATCCCCTTTTAAGTAACCAAGTGTCCCTGAGTGTCATTAATTAGCCTACAGTATGATTATATAATTATACTCCAAAAGAAGGTGACATGTTTTGGATGAATGTAAAAGTTACCACAAAAATAATATCAAAGAATATCTCTTTATCATAAGTTTCAGAACAGGTGAGTGATACAGGTGCACTTGTTGTTTAGATTTGTTGATGATGTAGAATTGTTTCTTTTCCATTCTTACAATTGTCTTTAATTTCTTACTTTCTAGAATGTACTTGGACAGACAGGGAAAGAGAATTGGCTGCCTGGGCATTCAGAAAATGGAAATACCATCAGTTTACATCTCTTCGGGTACACCATTTTTAATACTAAAAGAGTAACGAGTCTGGCCTTATGTGGTCTGTATCTTGAGATTTATCTAGTAGAAATAAGCTCACTATTCAGAACTTTTAATCAAGTTTACTAAATAGCGAAATTTTAATCCACAAATTTGTGGCATTTTTAATAGCGAGATAGAAAGACTTTATATTTCATTATCTATTGAGAGACCAGATTTATATCCAGTAGTATTATTTCCGGAACACAACTGAAAATGTTCACTTCATCGAATCACAGTCATATATGAAAATAATGGTCACATAATTCTCATCATCATGAATTAAATAAATAAAGTATTAACAGAAATCATATTAAAGTTTTAAGAGGAACAGAAATAATATTTGTGAATTTGATCGGATATCTTACTCATCCATTGATGGAACTTTACCAGTAACATGTCATAATGCGAGATTTCTATTCAAACAGGATGACTTGTGGGGCAATGCTATATTCCTTAAAGAGGCCAATGCTATCAGTGTCGAGCTCAATAAGAAGGTAAAATCTCTGACTCTAATTTCTCAAAAGAAAATTTGTAAATTATATGTTAAAACAAACATTTCTTGTTCTGTGGATGCTAAAATTTTCATGAAATGTCCTATAACTTCAATGAATGCAATTTCAATTGAAGCTGTCATGTTAAGACAGGACAAAGGTTTTGCCAGTTTGCATTGTCTACTAATATATGCATAAAGCACCTAATTGTGCATGGTCTGCGGGTGAAGTAGGAAGGCAAGCATATTTTACAATGATATATTCCCCCTACAGGTCCAGTTCCAGTTTGTTTTGCTGACCGACACTTTGTACTCTCCTTTGCCCCCTGACATCCTTTCATCAGATGACCGTGATCTTGAACGCCCGTTTCCAAGGACAATCGTTGCGGTAGAAGTTCAGGACACAAAGAATGGAGCAACCCACTACTGGAGTCTAGACAAACTTAGGTATAGATGCACACATTTCGTTATCATATCTGTTTATGTCAAAATTCACTCACAGTTAATCCGGTGTGTGGGGTCTCTGTTGGTTTAAATGTACAAGTAATTCTTCAAAAAGTTTTCCAAGTTTTTGGAATTTACAAAAAAAAAGGAATTTCTAAATTTTAAGAAGGGGAGAAATTAAAGTTAAATTTTTTTGCCATTTGAGAATAATAATTATGACAGAGGAATACCTTTGAGATTGATATTGGTTGTTAAAGACAAGACAAAAATCTACCATAGTAAAGTTGTCTGTGTTCATAGCTGTCACTAACTGCCAGTAATTGAGATGATATTCCAGTTCAGTCGCAGTAGAAGGATGAAATAGTTATGAAAATTCAAATTCTCTTGGACTCATCAATGAATTGATATGTTCACTTCAAAATTTTTAAACAGTGTAGGCATAAGTCAAAGGTCAAGGTTGCTATAACTATTTATAGAAAATTGCATTTATCTCGTGATATACATTCTTTTATTTTGTAAAACAGACAACATATTTGTGTAATTATTATATAAGTGAAGGAGTTTATATTTTATGTTTCATTTGGAGACAAACAATGGTTACCATTCCAAAACCATTTCATTCAGAGATCTGACAAAATTTGTTTTTCAAAGATGTAAATTTTCACTTGTTTAAGAGTATGAGTACACTGAAACGAAAAATTATGCAAGGTTGAAATGGCTATGTTTCTAAGTGTAAGTTCAAATTTCTAAATTGATGTTTTCATGGCTGTCATGGGATTTAAGAATATTGTATTTACCTGGGCTCTGACATTCTAGAAAATTCTTCATTCTTATTACTTAATGACATATTTCCAAATCAATAAGTATTATCTTTTCTCATTAAAAATTCTACTGCTAATTCTGAATAGTTGTATTGTGAACCAATGGTCAAATTCCTTTGTTAAAAATAAAGTGATTTCTTTATCAAATGTAATTACGAATTTGAATGTAGTTGCCAAAATATTTTGTTCAAATTTTCATTTAACAAATATTTTATCATTGATGACAATACTCAGATGTGTCTCCAAACATTGATAATCATGAACCACAGAACTTTGTTCCAACATTAACACATTAATCCATGATTAACTAACACATTAATCGTTATTTACTAACACTGTATTCCATCATCATGTATTTAAAGAAATAAATATAATAACTAGGATAGGATTGTATGTGATAATATTGTAAAGAAATTATTCTTCTGTACATTTTTTCCTGGAAGATAATCAGGTCAAGTTGTACCATGCTTAGGGATAGATGTAGGTAGAGAAGTTTATGTAGGTAATAAAATGCCCTTTAAGATACTGGACATCAATAGAATGCATGTGTACCGTTTAACATGGAGTAAGAATAAATATGTTTAAAAAAATGTTATTGCTGTAGAATCTCAGAAAAATAAATAATAATAATAATAAAAATATAAAAAGGTGAAGAAATAAATTTAAAAAACACAACAAACAACCGAACAAAAAATACAGAGTGTCCTTATATCCAATACTTGAAATTTTTGTCTAAACATGTAACTGATTAATCATGATTCTCAAATTGTACATAATCCTTTCAAAAGAAACATTATATACATATTGATTCATATTAAATGATTCCAAAAATTTGATTAAAGGATTCAAGTAAAAACAAAACCATTATAGTCAAACAGAAAGAATGCTTACAGAATGTAAAAAATTCAATTGTGATGTTATGTGTGTGTCCCAAAATATTGAAAAACAGATATGGATACTTTTAGAAAGGATAGCCAAGATTATTGTAATATGGGGCAGACAACTCTTGATAATTATTGTCTCTACGAAATCTATAACAATGTTATTGTCACTATTCTTCATATTGCCTTTCAGTTAGCATGAAAACTTCAGATAAATTAAAAGAAAAAAAAAGGGAAAAATTTTTTTTTTTTCATGCAAGGAAAATGTAACTTTATTTTCTCCTTAAAACATGAATTGAAGTTTTGCAGTCTGTACTTGATAAGATTGAAAAGATTTATTTCAGTTGTAGTTACAGTTGCTTTTGAGTTGTACAATATACAATTTTGATGTGGTTGGCACCATGCAAGTTCTCACTAATCGGCAAAGTTGGAATCCTGTGACGAAATCCGACATTTATCAATGCACCTGGCATCCATTTCACTTTCATTTGTTGAAGAATTATGATTAAAAGAGGTTTTACAGCCTCACCTTCATACTCCAACTTTCTTTTTAGGTGTTTTAAAGACTCACATGAAATTTTATTAAATTTTAGAAAAGAAAAATACTCCTTTGTTTTATTCTAGAATTGCGGAATATGATTTGTCAATATTTTCTTTGTTCTAGACCATCCAACAACATCACATGAATATTTTGCTTAAATCTTCCTTTTTCATGTTCATCTTTTCATTTTAACCATCAGATGTTCATTTGTAGTGATAGATTGTAGCTTGCATGATATTACTGCCAATCTTCATATCCATATATGAGTCTTTGCCCGCTGTCAAGCTAATTACAAGAAATTAAAACACAACCTTCCCCAGTTTGAGTCTATATTTACTGTATTTTTTCAGTTATTTACATTATTAGATAGTAAAAATTATCATGAGATTGGCTGATTGTTTTACTGAAATAAAAGTGATCAATTGAGGCAGAATGTGAAGTTTTTGAGAGATTTTTTTTTTAATAAGTGAAATTAAAAAACAATCTTTTGTTTTGCTTCATTAGTTTGCACTTTTTTTGAGTTTTGATTTTGATAAATGTAGTTATATGGGATCTTAAAACAGCTATTTTTCAAAAGTTTATAAAGACTTATTTTGAAAAGAATGTGGCAGTTTATTATTTCTTAGCCAATCAGAAAACACCAAATAAAGAGTAATAACAAGAAACTAACCAGTTTTTCAGTTTGTTGATTTAGAATATTGTTAAGTAAACTGTCAGAGAGAAATAAAAGTTTTGTTGAATATTCTGTATTTAAGTCTTACCGTCATCTTTTTACACATCCAAAAAACCAACCTTCATATATCAACCAAGATGTGTCCTCAAGCTTGTGAAATGAGTTATGTCCCTTCCTGCACCCACTGACCTTAGCATGAGTTCCAACTTTGTCGATTAGATGTTAATGTCCTTGTCAGCTGCCTCTAAAATGCAATCTGTAATCTTGGATGTATATTTAGTAGTTTTTGCTATTCATTAGTATAAAATCACAATCAAAATTTGATTATCTTTAAAATGTGGATTATATTAGATAGGCAATGTGTATTATATTAAATAGGAAATGCAAATTCAGGAATTCTTCATCTCTGGTTCATGGATTTTGAATCTTTTCTTATAATTTTTGCAATAAATTATATTTGTGATTTTGCTGTTTGTACTGAGGACATTTTTTCTGTATTTCTTTAATTTCTATCTTTTTTTTCTGTACAAGCTCTTAAAATTCATTTCTTAATCAAAATTAAAACTCTACAATGCATTTTTCATGAATTCAATAATACACTTTTTTCACAGTACCCAAAGTCAGATACTTAGTAATTGTATTTGGAAATTAAAAGGAAATTAGAAAAAAGTCAGAAATTTTTTTAAAATTGTTTGAAGAAAAAAAAATTCTGTGACATTTGTCTTCTTGGGAAGAATAAAAAAAAGTATGTGGTTTTGATGGAATTTTGAATGGCTGTGACGATGCTTGGACATATTGACATTGTAGACATCGCTTGGAGCTCATGCGCGACATTTATAATGAGGACTTATCACCTGACACCCCTGAGGCCAAACAGGATTTCCTCCAATGCCTGGTCGGCTGTGGTCCGCACCAAAACTACTTTAACTTCATTAACCTTATCCCATCCAGGTGTGTCTGTATGACCTTCACCTCTCACCTTTAACCTCCATTCTGCTTGACTTTTATTTGACTTTTGTTTGACCTCTGTATGACCTTCATTTGATGTTGTGCTCTAAGTCTTGACATGATTTATTTATTTGTTTATGCAGCATTTGTTTTCTTGTTGTTTTTTTTATATTTTTTTCCACAACATTTTGGGTTCTGTTTTTGTTTTTCTGTTCAATTTGAGATTTTGATATCTTATTCTGTCAGATTTTACTGGTTTTTGTGCTTATTTCTCTTTTTTTTTTAATTTTCTGTAAAATTTCTTTTAGCTTTCTTTTTGTCAACTGATGTTCATATGATTCATACCTATTTCATCGTGATTGTGTTTTTTTAAACAGTTAAAATAAAAATTGAACTCATCCATTTCTTTGCGATTTGCAGTCGGTTTTATAAAGAGCTAACATTAGCTCTTTAAATGAATATTGCTCTACCATAATTTTCATGCTGCTTTGAACTCATCATTAACACAGTGATTAAAGACTGTTTTATCAATGCCTTGTTTTATATTCTTTAAATATTTCTAGCCTAAAATCATGAAATTTCAGTAATTATTTGACTGGAATTAGCTAAGTGGAAAGAGGAAAATTACCCAAAATAATTATGTTATTTGCTAATTCATAATTGCACGTTTGATATTTTTTTGTACGTTGAAAAGAGGTATTTTTTAACACTAGATTGATTCCATTTCCTTGTGTATCTATTGTATAATGTCTTCTAATCTTAATGTCACTCTGAATAATATTTAGAGCATGGCTTTTGTATTTTTTAATCCTTTTTAAATGTTTTCAATTTTTTTTTTTTTTTATCTCTATATAATATGGTAGTTGATGTTTGAGAAAATTATGCTTTATTGCTTAGGAAGTAGTTTTTTGAGTTTTAAAATTGGCAGCTTAAGGTACGTCAGATATGGAGTGTATCTGAGATTTGATGAAAAGGAACAAATGTCAAAACAAACAGTTAGTTGTTAAATAAATTCTAACAACTTTATAACCTAGATTGGGTGATTCTTCAGATTTTCCCGGGAAGTGCAATAAACCCTTGACATATAGAATGTAGAGCAATATGTAAATTTTGCTCACTATGGTTCACAGGAATACCTTAATTATATACAATATAGATCTAATGTACTGCAGGATGTGGTACAGCTTCAAAGTTTTCATTGTTACAATGGCTAAAAGTTCAAAATTGTGTTGTCAGTTCGAATCTTTTATCATTCAAATATAACCTGACTTTTTTTCTAAGCAATCCAATATTATACATGGTACTGTTACAATGTATGTTCAGATGGTAGGTATGGATGGAGACTTGTTAAGTCCTATATCTGAGGTGGATTCATTTGTCTTACCAGAATGTTGGATGTGTTTAGTGTGATGTACAGTGGCCTGTTGAAAGCTAAAAAACCTATGCTGGTTACATTGTTAAATGATTTCTCTCAATTGATTTTTCATTGAAGTTATGATCTGATAATGTCTTGCTTGTGATTTCATTGTAAATAAAACTTATTTTCTCTCCAATGACAGACAGAGGCTAGAGTTGATGCGGGAAATGTACCACAATGAAGCAGAGTTGTCTCCCACATCCCCTGAGCCAAACCTGGACAGTATGACCGGAGGTGATCCCTTCTACGACAGGTTCCCCTGGTTTAGACTTGTTGGCAGGTAAGTATTACTTCTGTTGTTTTAAGTTAGATTGATCTAGTTGATTCCTGGCAGTAAAAATCACTTTAAAGTCTAACTCCTTGTCTTTATTGTATGAAATAAAAGCTTTATGATTCAGGGTTTTAGCATTCCTGAGTAACCAAAGTGTAACAGTAATCTTACCATTTTTTCAAATTAAGGGCCTTTGTTTAGCTGTGTGTAACCCATGTGTAACACAGTTATCTCCCCTTTTGTACAAATTATCTTTTGTATTTAATTTCAGAGTGTTTTTGCACCTGATAACACTGATGGATTAGTTGTCTCCTCTTTTGTACAAATCATAATTTACATTTCAGGGCCTTTGTCTATCTGAGTAACTTGTACTACCCAGTGCCCCTTGTCCACAAAGTAACCATTGTTAGTGAAAAGGGAGAGGTCAAGGGGTCACTGAGAGTAGCAGTCCAGGCTATTACTGGTAAGTTTGTTGGCTTCTGTTACCATTAGAAATGTGTCTTGAACTGATTATGTTTCTCTGCTAAGAGGTGGACCTCATCAAAGGTTTTCTTATTTGTAATTAGATGTAAGGAATTAATGTATTTATTCCAATAAAGACATTATCCCTTTCCAAAGATTGATAGCTGCTAATTATAACTGTATTTAAAGAAAGAAATTTCATCAAATGATTTTTTATAATTTTTAATTTCTTGAAATATTTTCTTGATGGACACGTTTGTTTTTATTTATAGATAAAGAGGAAACCCCAGACTACACCCCAGGGATCAAGCAGTCAGGAAATGCCAAAATCACATTTAATGACAAAGACTACTACCAAACAGTGAGTACAGACAGCAGCAGAGAACAGCGGAATTCTTACATAGTCTCAAGGCACATTATTCCAGAACTTTTGTGATGTTGGTCTTATGGAAAATTTATCATTAATGGAAAATTTTCAATTACACTATAGCAGAAATGTCATGTATTAAATGACAGTTTTTATTCTTATATAACACTGCACAAATTAAAGAACTTGGCAACAAAATTATCAATCTTTAGAATATATCAGATATAAAAATGTTTGAATTAGTGAAAAGAGAGTTGAATGGTTATGTTTTGCAGATATGTATTAACACTCAAATTGATGGCGTCTCTGACGTCTTTCACTGCTGTGTTTACTGTTTATTATCTTGTTTATTTACCAAATATCTCCTACCTTTACAGAAACAGCAACACTTGCCAGACAAAGTAGTTCAGATGCGAGCTAGAATGTCCCCCCAGGGCGCGCCCTCGACGGAGGAACTTAGATATGTAGAGGGTGAGGGAACCACTCCTGACAACTGTAATACCATAGATGGTAAAATAATGATACCCCTCGTTATCAAAATTACAAACAATTCACATAAGTATACCCTAGAAATCCTTCAAATAATTGGCTATAGGAGCTGTGGATCTGGAGACCATTATATGGTATTCCTGACCCACTTACAATGGGGTATTAAAAGTACTGGAGTAAGTTATTTCTGTATTGATATTTATGTTCTTCAGCTGTTATTGAAGTTTAAATATTAATTGTCTGTTGCCTCATCTCGTTTGAACTGAGATTGTGACACTAAAGCATATATGTAAGGGTGCTATAATATAAGTTAATGAAAAACACAAAAAAGTTATTGATAGAAATGTAGAAATTACATAATGTTAGCATGCATGTTTCTGGTCAATTGTGTTCAGCTTAATTTGATCTCATAGAGTTTAATATGTGAGATGAAGTGATCATCAGTTTTTCGCTGCTTTCGTATTTTGGTCATGTTTTATCAAATTAACCATCGTATCTCTCCCATTCTAATTGATGTCAGCAGTCTTAGGACTTCAATTTTTTTAGGGATGATTCTGATTACATCAGAAGAGGGGCACCAATGTCTGACAGAACTGATTTGACAGTATTATGGGAGCTTGTTAAAATGTTTTTTGTAGAGGCACATCATTGTTATGAAGACACGACAAATCAGGAAAACAAATTCCCAGATGTCGATGATCGTGACCTTCCCAAACATCTCAAGGTCGGAAGCCAGTTTATGTTCCGGGTGACCATACTGGAAGCCTCAGGGATCAGTCCCGAATATGCTGATATCTTCTGCCAATTCAAGTAAGTATTGATAAAGAAATAAAACACAAGAGAATGAGTCGGTCTGAATGTAGAGGTTAAATTGATGATGATTGAGAGATTTACGTAGATCACTCTAGGACAGTGTTAAGTAAAAACAGATAGTGGAATTATATATGAAGTATATACTTTTTTGAGATGTTTGTTTTGTGTTCTAGTTTCCTGTACCGCCATGACGAAGCTTTCTCCACTGAACCACTGAAAAACTCTGGAAAGAGCCACCCACTTGGTTTCTATCATGTACAAAATGTAGGTTTTGTGTTCCTTTGGTAAAATATCTAAAGTGTATTTTATGTTGAGATGCTGTGAGTTAGTTGTTTGATTAATATATATATATATGACACTATAAGTTTCAAAGTTCAATGGATATGTGACTTTCTTTCATAATGTAAACTCAAGTCTTATCTTGCTTCATCAATTTTAAATCATTCTAATTGTGAAGGTGACCTTGATCATTTTCTGTTTCCTATACTTAGTTCAGTTTGAATGTGACCTTGATCATTTTCTGATTTCCATGAGGAACATTTTGATTCCTGTTGGTTCTCCAATCCTATGACTATGTTAATCAGCTTTCCGTTCCCTTTTAAGTAGTAAACTGTTCACAGGTGACTGTGTCTCTCTGTACATTACAAATAAGTCAAATAATTTCTGTAATCCTTAAATTACTTTATTGATTAGTCCAACTTTCAGTTTCTGAGCAGTAAGAATTTGACCTACTTTCTGTTTACTTTTAGTTTACTTAATAGTGACCTAGCTACTTTCTGCTTGCCCCTATTTTACATAATGACCTAGCTACTTTCTGTTTGCCTCTATTTTACATAATGACCTTGCTACTTTCTGTTTGCCTTTAGTTCACTGTGAATGTGACAAAGTCCTTCATTGACCACATCAAGTCCCAGCCACTGGTGTTTGAGGTGTTTGGCCACTACCAACAACATCCACTACATGACCAAGCCAGGGATACGGTTCCCTAGTAAGTACACAAGTCTATATTTGTTAATGATTTTGACGATAATGTCTAAGTCATTTTATATTGATCACACATTGCATTATCTCTGAAGTTAGGATTTGTAGCGATAACAGTTTGATTTATCTATTAGTTATTTTTTCCTGAAATCATTGGGCTTGTTTTAGATATATAGGTGTAGCATATGGGTTATACAGAAATACACACTTACATGTATATATATTTATCAACCACATAACAATGAAGGTTACATTAGAGAAATTTTAAAAAATACAAAAAATGCTGAAATATAAACATGAACCCAAAATTACACCTTTGAATAAGAAACCTATTTCTGAATGCTAAAAATGGACTACCATGCCATGGTAACAATTTACACAGGCTTAGTAAATCCAAACTTGAAATGGGGTTACAACATGAACACATGTTGACGCTAAGGAAATCCCACTTCTTGTAAAGCTATTTATTGTGATTGGACACAGATTCAAGACTGTCCAATTAATAGTCTCCGATCTGGTACAAAAAGTATTATTCTGAAAAATATGAAGCCTGACATTGTGCACTTCGACATTGCTACCCTCCATGGCCATACCAAGAAACTGTGTACTGCTACCGATATACTCCTGTAGTATAACAAACTCTGACAACAAATTTTATATGCTGTATTTCATACAATAAAGAAATATAGGAAAAATTGAAACAAATATGGCAATAACTTTGATTGGAAATGACAATGAAATATTGATATGAGTATTTTTTTCAAGGAAAATTCTCACTAGTCTTGATAATTGTCTTGGAAATGGGTTGTATATTTTCTTTCCATTAAGTGAGTTATTGAACATTTAATTGGCACAAATTTTACATTTTTAAAAAAAAATTTTACTGAAAGTTTCCACAGTTTCAGTGACATATATGAAGTAACTTCCTATTTCAGCAGTGCCAGGCCTCCCCCTCGTCGTAGTTTCCCGCCATTGATTCCCGTTTCCAAACCAGTTCCCTCCCCCAAGTTTGGCATTATCACCCCTCCAAGGTTAGTATTGAGTAATGTGTGTTTGATGTCCTGAGTAACTGTTTAGCATCCTCAGCTGATGTCATTGTCCTGCCTGTGTTGATTTTGTTGTTATGTATTTCTGTAGTAAATATCAGTTACTCTATTTTACTTTGTATCCTGTTTTCAGACAACATTAGAACAGTTACAAGCATTTCTTAAAGTTTTCAGTGCCTGTAAAAAACAATGTTGTGAAATTCAAACTTTCATTATAGTCTAAGTCTAAAATATAATAAATAAAGTAAGTAATTAAGGTTTTAGGTAGTAGAGTTAATGCCCTTGATTATGACTTGGTTGGATATGAGGTTCCTTTAATATTCAGTTCAGTTTTATATAACTACAACAGATAACTTGTAAGCTAGTTACTATATAACATTAAACATTATATATATAACCCTTTGCTCTATATATTTACAAAAACAGAACAAAAAAAAACAGGGATAATTAATCAGCCAGAGATTTTGAAATCTCTATGTAATCAGCAAATCTAAAACATAGTTTACCAAATGACAATATATTGTGTGCAGGCAAAGTTGAAAGAAGAATGGAGTCTGTACATACAGTGTCGTAATTTAACAGGTGCTGCCTCAGCTTGGTCAATTAATGTAGCTATGTTACATTATCATCCTTACTTTATATTGACAGAAATTTTGATAATTGATGTATTTGATAGTCCGTCATTGTCCGAGATTGCTCTCTAAATTAGCATTGTGTGGATAAGGTTTGATGATATACAGAATCATAAAAACGTTAAACTTAGTAATCTCCTATGTTTGATGAGATCAAATAAATGTGTTATTGTTGAACATATTTAAATGTGAAGTTTATATCCATATAATTTTATTATCATCAAAGTCATATGAGGGAATGGTTTAACACTATATCAAACAGTGACAACACGTAAGTTAGAAATTGTCTTTACTTCATCAGCTTTTTATAATTTTCTGTTTATCTGTTCCATTATGTTTACTGTTTTGCTGTTGTGAAACTTTAGAGATTCAAAACTGTTTGGTCAAATAAGTTTAGACTGTTGATTAATACACAGTCACATGCTTGCCAGTCCTGCATGTTTAGCACATTGAAGTCCTAGTGTTATACGACAATCAGGAAGTCATAGCTTAAATCAAGTACAGATAAACCCAGGGGTCAACATTACCTTTAACAAGTGGGGAGGTATAATTTATCATTCAGCATTTATTGATATTTCTAGTAAAAATGCTATAGATGTTGATGGGCTAATTATCAAACATAGGCTTTTTACAACAAACATGATCTTATTACCAAACATGGGCTTTTTACAAAAACATGAGCTTATTACCAAACATTGACTTATTATCAGACATAGGCTTATTACAACAAGCATGAGCTTATTGCCAGACATGGACTTATTATCAGACATGGACTTATTACCAGACAAGTACTTATTACCAGACAAGTACTTATTATCAGAACTGGGCTTATTACCAGACATGGACTTATTACCAGACATGGACTTATTACCAGACATGTACTTATTACCAGGCATGGACTTATTACCAGACATTGACTTATTACCAGACAAGTACTTATTACCAGACATGGACTTATTACCAGACATGGACTTATTACCAGACATGTACTTATTACCAGACATGGACTTATTATCAGAACTGGTCTTATTGCCAGACATGGACTTATTACCAGACATGTACTTATTACCAGACATGTACTTATTACCAGACATGTACTTATTACCAGACATGGACTTATTACCAGATATGGACTTATTACCAAACATGTACTTATTACCAGACATGGACTTATTACCAGGCATGGACTTATTATCAGAACTGGGCTTATTACCAGACATGGACTTATTACCAGGCATGGACTTATTATCAGAACTGGGCTTATTACCAGACATGGACTTATTACCAGGCATGGACTTATTATCAGAACTGGGCTTATTACCAGACACTGGCTTATTATCAGACATGGGCTTATTATCAGACCTGGGCTTATAATCAGACCTTGGCTTATTATCAGACATGGGCTTATTATCAGACATGGGTTTATTATTAATTGATATTTCAGCTGATCCCTGACATTATGAATATACAAACAGTTTTGAATCTCAGTGTATATATATATATATATATTATTTTGAATTGGTCTTTATTTGTTGCAGTCGTTGATATTTACTTATTTCTTTTATTTTATATTTGTTTGATGCTTTTCTGTCCTCACAGATCTGATAGGAAGTCTGGCACAAAGCAGGATTTATTGATTGATGTTACTAAGTTTACAAGTGTTGGGTAAGACCACACCCACTGTTGACTTCACTAAAGTCATTTGCTTCATTTGCATCAGTGTTAATTCATTTATATACCATCATTAGCTTTAGACTAATTAATAACAACTTATTAACATTGACTAATTAATACTAACATTCATATAATCAAGTTTTTATTTTATACATAACTCACAGATTTCTTGAGAGGCTTTTTTCAACAGCTAAAATCTATACAATTTTATTTCATTTAGGTAATTATCATTTAATGGGTGAAGATAGACACATCCCTCCACTGGGGGTTTACATGTTCTGTGCACGAGGGGGATGGGGGCGAGGAAGAAGGGTGTAGGCATGGCAAATATACTCTGAATAACATAGAAAGAAATTTTTTAAATTATCCAGGAAAATCTTTTTTTTGGACAAGTCATCTTTTCTTATTTTTGTTTCAGTGTCTTTACATATTTACCACATATTTTTTTTCTTCAGAATCTGTTTTTAATATTATATTTTTTTACCTATTTTTTCCTACTCTATGTTTTATGAATATATTATATAACTACCGTCGATTTAGGTTTATTGATTTGAAATCATGTTGTAGCATTATGCTGATATTTTGAAAAAAATTCCATATGTTGGTTTTTGAATTTAACTTTATCAATATGTATTTGTATGTTTTATTATGAACATTTTAGAGTTTTAGTACATTTATTTCCTTATCTAATAGTATTTATGAATAATTTCGTCTTTTATGTTAACGGTTTAAATCTACTATCTAAATGACAAATTGTCAATATAATATTACAGATTTTTTTCTATTTATTTATTTTTATTTTAGCTGTAAGATATAATCCAGTATGATGTGTTAATGGCTGCCTGCAGTATATTTTTGACATATCTCTAAAAGAAGTTACAAGTCAGTACCAAAGTTCCCATCAAAGTGTTTACAGTCGTTTCCTTGCGTTATGAATACTAGGTATTGATTGGTACAGTTTCATTTTTTATTTTTTATTTAAATTGAAAATATTGGATAGGGAATAGCTGTCTTTTTTTTCAAGTATGATAAGTATTTTACGTACAATCATATATCTTGTACATTCATTTTTATTAGATTAGATCTAACGTGATTGTACCATTAATCAACATAGATCAGAGGGCTTTAGAAATTTTCTGTTGCCTTGTGTAAAATCCATTTTTTTTTTAAATATTTCTAATTTATGTTAAAAAAAATCCTCGCATACACTAGGTGGAGAGATGAGCTTTCAATGATTAGTGCAGCAATTTATTGTAGTGCAATGAAGATATATTTGTTCTTGAAACCAGATGATATGTCACATTATAGATTTTATTTGAAGTTGCATTTTAAGAGAAAATGAAAACCTGTACAGTACATAAGATACGATGTGGGAGTTTTGACCAAGAGTGCTTGCCCCTTGTGTTACATAGTTGGTTGTTTTACGCTTGTCTTAGCAGCATTTCACAGCTTGTTATGGCAGTCACTGCTTGCCAGTGTTGATGTATGACAGTGTTGATGTATGACCAGCGATCATTAACCATTGCTTTCATTATTATTTTCTTTACCTTAGGTTTTATGACTCAGGTCGAAGTCCAGACATCGAAGTAGCTCCCCTGACACCTTACATACTGTAGGTACCAGTAATTCACCCTCTCTTCTCTCTCCAGTATTACTCTTGTATTCATATAGCAATAATACTCCTGTCTTGCAACCACAACAGTAATACTGTTTTGTAGCCATAGAAATATCATATTGTATACAGTTATTGACTGGGGTTGAGGGCAACAGATGATCTGTTGGACTCGAAGGCAAACTGTTCGGCCGAGGACAACAGTTTGCTGAGGGTCCAACATATCATCTGTTGCCCGAAACCCCAGTCAATAACTGTTTTGTTATATCCTTCACAAAGATGACATTGCCAGACTGAATCTGCCTGAGTCATTAGGCCTACTGGTTGCCATTTTGTTGTGCAGACGATAAGAGAAGATAACTCTAATGAAAACAAAACATTGTTATCATTCGGGCGTACTTTATGTTTCCGTAAAGTGGTCAACAGTTGATTTTAACAGTCCATTAGGACCGGTGAACAAAACAGTTAAACTTTTGACATTTCTTTCTCTATATAAATATATAGGAACTGAACCTACATGGTATAACAATACAAACCGTGTAAGGCACACTCTAGTTGTAGGATTGCCTGACCTTGCTCAAGATTCTGTAGCAGTAGTACCGCAAGTCTTTTTACCCTAGCAGCAAATTTAAATACTGTTTTATATCCATAGCTTTATCATATTGTGTCTTGTAACCATAGCAGTATCATACTGTCCTTGTCACCATAGCAGTATCATACTGCCTTGTCACCATAGCAGTATCATACTGTCTTGTCACCATAGCAGTATCATACTGTCCTTGTCACCATAGCAGTATCATACTGTCTTGTCACCATAGCAGTATCATACTGTCTTGTCACCATAGCAGTATCATACTGTCTTGTAACCATAGCAGTATCATACTGTCTTGTAACCATAGCAGTATCACACTGTCTTGTAACCATAGCAGTATCACACTGTCCTTGTCACCATAGCAGTATCATAATGTCTTGTCACCATAGTAGTTATAATGTCTTGTAATGAATTTTCTACCCTGATGTGACTACACTAATTTGTCTAATAATCTTGTAACCATATCAGTGTGTCTGTCTTGTTAATATAGTTGTTTGATGTGCATTTGTCCTATAACTTTAGAAGTAAATCTTTCTTGTAACTAAGTTATATATCTATCACGTAACTATAGTGATAACCTGTCCTGTATCTATAGTGATACATCTGTCCTGTATCTATAGTGATACATCTGTCACGTATCTATGGTCAATACAATACACCTGATTTGTATCTATAGTGATGAGTCTGTTATTGTGTCTCTTGTGATACATGTTTTTTATCTGGAGTGATACACCTGTCTTGTATCTAGAGTGATACACCTGTCTTGTATCTAGAGTGATACACCCGTCTTGAATCTATGGTGATACACCTGTCTTGTATCTAGAGTGATACACCTGTCTTGTATCTGGAGTGATACACTCGTCTTGTATCTATGGTGATACACCTGTCTTGTATCTATGGTGATACACCTGTCTTGTATCTAGAGTGATACACCTGTCTTGTATCTATGGTGATACACTCGTCTTGTATCTATGGTGATACACCTGTCTTGTATCTATGGTGATACACCTGTCTTGTATCTAGAGTGATACACCTGTCTTGTATCTAGAGTGATACACCTGTCTTGTATCTAGTGATACACCTGACTTGTATCTAGAGTGATACACCTGTCTTGTATCTATGGTGATACACCTGTCTTGTATCTATGGTGATACACCTGTCTTGTATCTATGGTGATACACCTGTCTTGTATATATGGTGATACACCTGTCTTGTATCTAGAGTGATACACCTGTCTTGTATCTATGGTGATACACCTGTCTTGTATCTAGAGTGATACACCTGTCTTGTATCTAGAGTGATACACCTGACTTGTATCTAGAGTGATACACTTGTCTTGTATCTATGGTGATACACCTGTCTTGTATCTAGAGTGATACACCTGTCTTGTATCTATGGTGATACACCTGTCTTGTATCTATGGTGATACACCTGTCTTGTATCTATGGTGATACACCTGACTTGTATCTAGAGTGATACACCTGTCTTGTATCTAGAGTGATACACCTGTCTTGTATCTATGGTGATACACCTGTCTTGTATCTATGGTGATACACCTGTCTTGTATCTATGGTGATACACCTGTCTTGTATATATGGTGATACACCTGTCTTGTATCTAGAGTGATACACCTGTCTTGTATCTAGAGTGATACACCTGACTTGTATCTAGAGTGATACACCTGTCTTGTATCTATGGTGATACACCTGTCTTGTATCTATGGTGATACACCTGTCTTGTATCTATGGTGATACACCTGTCTTGTATCTATGGTGATACACCTGTCTTGTATCTAGAGTGATACACCTGTCTTGTATCTATGGTGATACACCTGTCTTGTATCTATGGTGATACACCTGTCTTGTATCTATGGTGATACACCTGTCTTGTATCTATGGTGATACACCTGTCTTGTATCTATGGTGATACACCTGTCTTGTATCTATGGTGATAGATCTGCGGTCTTTTTCATGTAATATTCAGATTAAGTTTACATGTTCTCTTTCTTTCCGGTTAATGTTTTGTAATTTTGATTAAAATATAATTCTTCATTAGAACTTACTTTATAACTTAAACAATAAATTACCTGAGTAATCCTAAATTGCCACCCTAAAATATCACATTTGTTCTCATGTTTCACCTTTCATTGGCTATTCTTTGTATTATATATCTTTACTTGCTTGCATGTTTGCCTGCCAGTTTTATTTTGCACTTGTTCCTAATACCTAAATCAAGACTTTTATAACATTCATTTGCTTATCATAATATAAATAAACACATGGTTATTTTTTTATTTAACATCAGATTTGATAATCCGGTCATTGTATGTAACACATCTATGCAGCATTAGTCATGTAATTCAGTGTAATAGATGTTTCCAGATGTTTCTTGGACACTGAAGTATTTGTAAGTTATTTGTCATTGACTTTTGTGTAGAAATTTTAATGGTAGCTGGTTGTGTACAGATAGAAGTTTTGGTAACTGACTGTTGTGTACAGAGAGAAGTTTTATTGGTAACTGACTGTTGTGTACAGAGAGAAGTTTTATTGGTAACTGACTGTTGTGTACAGAGAGAAGTTTTGTTGGTAACTGACTGTTGTGTACAGAGAGAAGTTTTGTTGGTAACTGACTGTTGTGTACAGAGAGAAGTTTTGTTGTGTACAGAGAGATGTTTTATTGGTAACTGGCTGTTGTGTACAGAGAGATGTTTTATTGGTAACTGGCTGTTGTGTACAGAGAGATGTTTTGTTGGTAACTGACTGTTGTGTACAGAGAGAAGTTTTGTTGGTAACTGGTTGTTGTGTACAGAGAGATGTTTTATTGGTAGCTGACTGTTGTGTACAGAGAGAAGTTTTATTGGTAACTTGTGTACGAGAGAAGTTTTATTGGTAACTTGTTTGGAGAGAAGTTTGAGATCTGTGAGTTTTATTGGCTGACTGTGGAGAGTAAGTAGCAGAATTTAGTAGTTTTTTAAATATTGAAACTTTAGTTATTTGTAAATTGTTTTTGATACAAGCTTTTACAACCTACTTGTATATTAAACCAAATAAGCTACACCCAGGCGTAAGTACAATGTTTAGGAGATGTTCACAAAACTCAGAAGTGAAATAATACCTTTTGCAAAAGAAATAATTGAATAAACTATAAAAACCGGATAACATTGGTATTACCCTCACTGTTGAAAAAGTTAATGTCATAGAATATATTCAAAAATATAAAGTCACCTGGAATGTGTATATCACAGTTAACATACTTCAGTGGTTGTATTGTCTTAATCTGTTTTCTGTATTTCTTTTTGATTGGAACAGACATTTACCTTACTAGTCAAATTTAGATACATATGTATTAGGTAAAACAAATCTGCTTTTTATGTAATTGCACTGTATTTGTGGTTCCACCTGAAGATATGTGCCGGCTGTAGTGGATCACAGTGACGACCAGCCATGCATGGGAACGTACATGTTACACCAAGGTATCCAGCGAAGAATCGCCATTACCATCATGCAGGACCAAAGTCCAGAGACAGACCTCATCTGGAAAGATGTCAAGGAACTTGTTGTAGGTAAGTATACCCAGACTTTTATAACAGAGGTCATTATTTATTTCAATATCGCCACTATGATTCCAACTTGGAACCTTTGGCTTAATAGCCAGCCAATCAAGCTCTCAGATGATCTCTCTAGCCAAATGGTATAGAGTGGCTAGTATTTACCAGGGTTACATACCTCCCTTCTACGGAAAATAACTCATACTCAAGTTTCCGGGGATTACAGTGATGGTTATGAAAGTAAAACTTAGTATTATCCCTCAGTCCCTTTGTAACAGAGGTCATTGTTTATTTCTTTTGATTTGATTTGAACTCTGGCTTACTAGTCTGATGCTCAACCAATCAAGCTAAAGAGAAGTTCTCTCTAACTGAGTGGTATGTTGTGGCTAGTATATTACCAGGTGTGCACTTTTATCCTGCAACTACTACAAAAGTACAGCTTTTTTGAGACATTGATCATGTATTCTCTATATCTATGACCCTAAGGAAGAATAGATTATCATTTTGTAGAATTGGAGAGGATTTTAATTGTTTGTAATTTTTCAGGACGTATCCGTACCACACCTGAATACCGAGACTCCGACATGGAGACTACAGTGTTGTCTCTAAGTCTCTTCCCTGCTTCCTACATTCAGTACCCTGGAGATGACAGGTAATAAACCTTCCTTTCTGTCATTTTTACATAAAGTACTGTGTTCTTTGTCTGTGTCAGTCAGTTTTACATAAAGCACTGAGTTCTTTGTCTGTGTCGGTCAGTTTTACATAAAGTACTGTGTTCTTTGTCTGTGTCGGTCAGTTTTACATAAAGTACTGAGTTCTTTGTCTGTGTCAGTCAGTTTGTTTTAGACAGTTAGGTTATTACTCAACCTTCACACTTTTTCTTGTACCTTGCAAAGTTTAAGTTTCATTTCACATTTATACAAACAATTTGTAAAAACAAACTTTTCCTAAGTCACTGTCTCAACTCTTAATTGGTTAGGCCCTGTATCATGTACATTGCAGATGAATTACAGGTAGATTACATGTTCTTTGGTAAACGAGTCCCTGTCTAGATGTAGATTACTGTAATTTATATAAACATGTATAAAGTGTATGTAGGGCTTCTTTATAGTTACACAGTAAAAGTGATTTATTCACTTTATCAAACAATTTATTTTTAAATTTACCTTGTTACTTTCTAGAATCTATTTCCGCTTTGAGGCAGCCTGGGATAGCTCCCTCCATAATTCCCATCTTCTCAACCGCATGACATCCTCCGGAGAGCGCGTCTACATGACACTGTCTGCCTATATTGAGGTGGAGAACTGTGACCAACCGGCATGCATCACCAAGGATCTCTGTGTTATTGTTCATTCCAGAGATACCAAGATATCTACATCAAGGTATGTACTCAGGACGTTTAGGTCACTATTAAATGTCAAGGCCATTTAGTATCAAGTTGAATGCCAATGTCAAGGTCATCTTCTTACAAGTTTTCTGCGTACAAGGTTACTGCTTAAATGTCATGTAATCTGTTTACAAGGTGATTGTTTAATGTCAAGGCCATCTAGTATCAAGTTGAATGCCAATGTCAAGGTCACCGTTAAATGTTAAAGTATCAGCAAATCCATTCCTAAAAATTAGTCATTTAGTACTATATATAAGTCATATCTCTTAAGTGGATGTACATCATATCATTCAACATGTGTGTTTGTATAATTATTTACCTTTGAGTAGGTAATACTTTTGATATAACATAATCACAATGCACATGGTGAATATTAGTTATTACAAAATGGGAGATATATGCTTTAATCATTAGTTATTACTGTTTGTTTGAGTGTACCCGTACATGTGTGTTTAAGTCTGCTTTAACTGTATCTGCGAGGTACAGCTTATACATGTTCTAAAGCAAATGTGTTGTCTTACCACAATATGATGAAATTGTGTTATCATGAGAGCTTATACTTTGCATGTGATAAATTTTGTGTCAATGCAGTGCTATCCTGTGGACAACCCAAATGATTGATCCTTCCCAGCATGCATCAGCACTGCCCTTAGCACATGTGACAGCAGCATCCATGTTATAAATGATGCCGAAATCATTGTAACATCTTTGTGACTTTGGTAGCAATTAATATCTTCCTCTTTATTTTTTCATAACAATTTTTAAAGAAATTGTTTTGAAATATACATGATTCTTTTTTTAACAAAAATCATTAGAAAAAAAATAAAGCAAGACCGTCAGTTATCTTTATCATTAGTAAATCAGCAATATGGAATATCCATTTGGGTTACCAGAATAATTACAAATAAAAAAATTGTGATAGTTTCCTGAAAACAGTGGCTAGTTAGTACATGTATCACAACATTGATGATTACCTTCATGTAAATGTGAACAGTGTTATTGAGGGTATTTATTTCTTGTTTGATATTGTGTGCCTGCTCTCTGTGTACGCTTCAACTCTTGACAACACCTACAGTATAATATTCTACACATTGTACTTGTTTCTATACATCATTACCTAACCTGCCTGTAATTGTAGAGCAACTAAATCATATTGTGCCATGGTGTGATGTAATCCATTTCTTAGTATCAGCTCTTCAGTTTGTTCAACTTATTGACCTTGACCCACATTTCAAATAATTTATGTAAGATAGACCCACTTTCAATAGTCAAGAAACCGAGAATGAAATTATTGGGAAGCAAAGAGCTGTAGAGTTTGTCCAAATAACCTTGACCCACTTTCAAAATTACAATTGTTAACAACAAATGTTTCTTTAAATCTGAATAACCGAGATGAAAGCTAGGATCGTGATATATTTCCTATATAACTACTTTTTTCTTTAGGAATTCAGATAAAATTTTATACAAAGGCCAACTACAGTTCTTTAGATTAGCCTGTATTTATGGCTTCTAAGGTAGTTTTCCAGTTGGATTACAGGGTGTCATTTTC
Source organism: Ylistrum balloti (assembly GCF_031769215.1). Taxonomy (NCBI): domain Eukaryota; kingdom Metazoa; phylum Mollusca; class Bivalvia; order Pectinida; family Pectinidae; genus Ylistrum; species Ylistrum balloti. The sequence continues at coordinate 1,912,315 of NW_026782106.1, read as the reverse complement.
TATGTCACTATTGTCAAATGTGTTGAGATCTGACAATATGGGCTAGAGTTTTATCTCTGTAACATATGGGAAATTAAGGGTTTAGGTCACAGGAGTGAATTTTTAATCTTCTGTTCATAAGCTATAGATCAGGTGAGTGATACAGGACCATGCAGCCTTTTGTATTGAAGTGTAAAATCTTGTCTCATTCATGCTTGTAAGATTTTTGCTGGTGCATGTTAGGACAGATGAATGCCTGACACAGGTTGTGACACAGGATGGCAGACTGATGCCTGGGAAGTTTTGAGCTTTGTGTTACATTGCCAGAGTTTGTTGTATTTAACAGCCTGTCCCTAATTTAGTGCTCGTTTCAGGACACTGAGGAACTTGTTTGGTGGCTCTAAGAACCAGGATAGTAATCGTGTGAGTGGTATCTACGAGCTGTACCTGCGACGGGCGTCCGATTCAGGTAGTCCAGGTATTGTGTTGTGTTTGTGTTGTCTCACCCAGCACCAAATGAATGATCCACCTTCCCCTTCCACCACTTGACAGCTCAACCTTCCACCTTCCCACCAATCTGCACAAATAGACTATATATACTAGTCAGTATACGAGTAATATCGAAAAACAAACCTGACTGGCCATTATTGTATGCATCTACAGATTTGTAATACTATTTTTGACTGCATGGTCACACTGCAATAGGACTTACTTGTCATGACTACATGTTATTGGTTGTTGCATGAAAATTTGTAATGCCACGGAGTGATTGGCTAGTTGTAATATTCCTGTATTAGATATAATATGATCACCTAATTCCTTGTTATTTTGATTGACTTTGGACCTATTACTTTAGCCCCTGTAACACTTACTTTGATTGGCTGCAGATCTGTGGTCACTTAATTCCCTTTAACACTTACTTTGATTGGCTGCTGATATATTTCCTCAGTTCCTGTAACACTTACTTTGATTGGCTGCTGATCTATTTCCTCAGTTCCTGTACCACCTACTTTGATTGGCTGCTGATCTATGATCACTTAATTCCTTGTAACACTTACTTTGATTGGCTGCTGATATATTTCCTCAGTTCCTGTAACACTTACTTTGATTGGCTGCTGATCCATTTCCTCAGTTCCTGTAACACTTACTTTGATTGGGTGCTGATCTGATTTAAACCACATGATCTGTTTGTTTTATATTTATGAAAAATGAAAAATCTTCATCCTTCTTGAATACCAGATTTACTGATAATGTGCGTGTCCATTGTGAATTAGAGTGAACTTTCATTTCTTCTCTTCTAGACATATAATTATGCTTTTATTCAACCCAGAATGTCCATCAATTCCTAACACATTTGGAATTCCATATCATTTAATCTGTATACAGAGACATTACACTTCCTGTTGCCTCTAACTTCCTTATTCTCCCTAATTACACCCACTGCCATTGCAAATGGCCCTTCCCACACAGCTAGCCAATCTTAAACGATTACTGGTAACCCTAACCCCCACAAACATAAACACCACTGTTAGATAAAACAATGTAGAATAGGATAGTAGATATAGTTCTAGATTGAAAGATAGAGAACACAATTTGTACATAAACTGTAATGATATGTAAATAATCCATACATCACATTAGAAAATGTTGGTTAAAAGTCTTCTATGGCGATTGATGGTATCTATTATCTGAAAGTTTCTAAATATTCCTTGATGATAATTTTAGTTAAAAAAGTAAAATTAATTTAGATATGTCATATTTGGAATTGGTTCTTATTCTGGAAATTTAGTCTGTTTTCACTTACAGGTAAAGTTGAACATTTGTAGCCTGTTTTGGCTTCTCTATTTTAAAATTAGTGAATGATATATCAAAATGGTTATATTTTAATTCAAATATTTTAAAGAGTATCCTGTTATGTTTCTTAGGTGTACAAAGACGACAACGCCGCGTCCTTGATACATCCTCGACATATGTTCGGGGTGAGGAGAACCTGAACGGCTGGCGTCCCCGCGGTGACTCACTCATCTTTGACCACCAGTGGGAACTGGAGAAACTCACACGTCTTGAACTTGTAGAGAAGTCACGCCACGTGTTGTTACTACGTGAAAAACTTGCTGAACAAAACAAAACACATGAGCTGAGTAAACTGGACAAAGAAGCATCCAACAAGTCAGCTAAAGCAAGGCAGCAAGAAGAGACGAAACAAGATGAGAAAATACAACCTCCTACACCGGACAAGGTCGACAACACTACCGAGGAAAAACTCATAGAGAAATGGGAAAAGGTGGATGAGAGTGAAAAGGGCAAAAAGCTTAGCAAACGTGAGGTTATATTTAATTTTGAAACTAACGGTGATCCAGAGAAGGAACTAATGGCCAAATGCCTGAGGTTGATGATTCATGGACGGGTTCCATTGTCTCCACCTCCAATCAAGGTAACTACATCAAAAAGACTACTTTTCTTGAGTTTCATGATCAGAGATACAGGTTCTGTCTGACCATCCGGGTGTCCGTCCTTCCATATGATCACACTTTTGGGGATGATCATATATACTGTGATACATATTTATATATTTTGTAGGATAACATGTAAAAATTCATTTTCACTGAAAAAGAAGATTTTTTTAGGATTGATATTTAAATAATGTTAAAATTTAATTCAGTTCTAAGATTAACACTGTAGATTAAACATATATTTCTGTGAAATCTGACGTCACCTTTCAATGTGTAGAATAGCATGCTTATCTGTATTGTTTGAAATGCGTCTAGACGCCGACTGTGATGTTAGACTCTGTGGCCAGTACAAACACAAACACATCAGAGGACAGTGATGGTGTGACAGATTCGATGACTACAAGTATGTCGACATCCTCAGCCTCGGAACTCTTCAGGTAAATATCTGATCTGTTAGTTGTCTGTAAATTTGTTTTCATTATATTATCTATGCATGTTTTATTCTCATGTATTTCAATTCACAATTTAAAAGACCTGGCTTCATTTCTTTTCAGTAAACAATCCACCAACAACAACTCTATCCAATTGTCAAAATCATGTGAAAGTCTGTCTACAAACTCCAACACTTCCCAGGATTCCACAGCAGACAGGAAGTTGTCTCTGCCAATCAAATCAATGAGTCTAAACCTAGACAGCAACATTTACATTCCACATATAGAAGAGGTGCGCGTCAGTCCTGTTGTTTCAAGAAAGGGCTATCTCAACTTTCTGGAGGAGAAGCACAGCGGCTGGGTCAAACGCTGGGTGGTAAGTAAATCCGGAGAAAAACTATTCAGTTTAACTTAGTTATTTCAAAGTCAGTGGGATCGTGGTAAAACTTTATTTCAAAGTCAGTGGGATCATGGTAAAACTGGGAGCTGTCTGATTATTTTATTAAGTAAATGCGAAGTTTAGTGTGAAGGTTGACTGATACCAATAAAATATTAAATGAAATCTTCAAGTTATATAAGTTTGAGATATTGAGATTTGACTGTTTATATATTCTGAATTGTAAAAACAAGCACAGGTCACAACTCAAATGTAAAAGCAAGGTTGAATGTATATGTCAGGGGTCAACTTATCGTTCATCATTAATCTAGGATGAAATGATTGGTACTTGTACATTATAGATCATAAGCCAGGGGTCATGCTATATAAACAGTACATCTTGAAAAGATCAGAAATAATTTGTAGTAAAAAAAAACTCTAATAAGTTTTAGAGGCAATAAGGTCCTTCAGTGTTTTGAAGGGTTGGCAAGAGAATTTAGATTTCTGATGTGTCTATTACCAGGTAACGACTGTCATTGGAATATGGTCACCTACAAATATATCACTTTATGTGTGCGTTTTCTAGATATCTCTTGATGTGTGTGTTTTCTAGGTTGTGAGGCGTCCATACGTGTATATCTACAATTCTGAGAAGGATCCGGTAGAGCGTGGAATTATCAACTTGGCCACATCACAGATAGATTATAGTGAAGACCAGCAAGCTTTACTGAAGGTACCTGTACATACGATATCATACTGAATACAGACATGGTTGTTTCAGTAACGTGACAAGATATTCATTCAGTCATTGACAGAGTACTACTGTGTATTTATATACAATAGAGATTTAATAACTAAGTGTTACTGAGAACTAGATACTGCCACACAAAATAGGTGGTTTGTGAGAACTAGATACTGCCACACAAAATAGATGGTTTGTGAGAACTAGATACTGCCACACAAAATAGGTGGTTTGTGAGAACTAGATACTGCCACACAAAATAGATGGTTTGTGAGAACTAGATACTGCCCACACAAACCAGATAAATATCTAACTTTGTTAGGCACCTTTAGATACTGATCACATTACTGGTAATTTTCAAGTGTAACAAAGTACCAGCAACATTGTAATAGGAAAAAAGTGTAATTATGGAGCTAATTAATAACTCTCGAGATACAAAATTTTTACTTCAGAGTTTCTGTACTATGAATCTTCCTATTGAGTTCAACAAATGGTAAATAGTTTGGAGCAAAATAAAAAGTACTAACTAATAAAAAATGAATACACCATATCTTTATTTTAAGTCATAATTGATATACTGACAGGGTACTTGATAAACCATTAATGTGCCTGGAAAGTGGAATTTTAGAGTGAAAAATCAATAAAAGTTAAACATTGTTAATGTCCTTATGTTGTTATTGTACTATACTCATTCCTTGGTCAAAACCAATTTTTACTTCAAAACTATTGACCAGACTTAGGGATTTTTTCAAACTGTTAAGAGTATGCTGGTACTGTAATGTGTATACTTTGAACCTCTGTTGAAGTCTTTATGTATAGGATAAAGAACTACTTTATTACTTTTAGGCACGAAACACATTCTCTGTTTTGACCAAGCACCGTGGGTTCCTGATGCAGACCCTAGATGAGAAGGACTTCCATGACTGGCTATATGCTATCAACCCGCTATTGGCTGGTCAGATCAGGTAAGGCTGGTCTTTTGCTATCAACCCACTTCTGGCTTTCATGGAGATATGCCCAACAGGTCCTTTGTGTAGTACTTTATAAACCTTAACGAAACTGCTGAGGGTAAATCACAATGCAATCAAAGTATCACGTGTTAGTTTTACTCGTCAGACATGCGTACATGTAATTCATGACTAAGTCAATTTTTTTAGCATTGAATTGAAGGAGTGTTAAGTTTTTAAAATCTGATATTCTTGTTAACAATGATCCTTATATTATGTGTTGCAGGTCAACGTTGTCACGACGTAAACAACCAGTACAGATATGAGTTAATTAATTCACACCGACTGATGAGAGCAAGTGAATGAGAGGATTGAGAGAATGGTCTGACCATCTTCAGCTGAACATTAGAAGTGATAAATGGACAGGAGACATTTTCTGTCAATGTATAGGTATTCTGCATTATTTGAAAAGCTTCTCCTGGAAATATTTGTGAAAATTCTAAAAGAAAGATATTAACAAAACACAGTCTGATGTGTTTGCCATTGGAATATATTCTAATTTAAGAGAATTTGGAATATTAAGTTTTGGCTCTCTTTTCTGTTGAACAAAGTTCCGCCAGCTAGATGAATGGATGTTAATAGCCAATGAGAGAACTTGTTACATAACCTCTGTAAAATTCATCAAATGAATAGTAACTATAGATATAGATTTGTCATTTTCATTTACCCATCATGCAAAGTGAATATATTGTGAAACTATGTGATCCTGTATATTTAACAGTGTAAGTTATTTTGTGTGGAGTTTTCTCCCCTTTTGCAAAATAAAAAATGCATTTTATCATGAAGCTCGAGTAAGCCCTGAAATAACTCTGATGCTGAGCTTAATTATAGTACAAGGTAATATATATATATATACTGGGATGAAAGAATATGCTTCAGAGAGTTTCCAGGAGCTTTTCCATCATATGTTGTGGTGAACTGTTATAAACACATTAAATTTGACTGTGTAGTTGTATAAGCATCTTTATATAAACCTGAATAATCTTTACTTTATTCTCATTGTAATGATGTTTGTGTTGATATATGATATGTGTACATTTTTTATCAGTGAAAATGTGAAAACAGGTCACATTAAAATTTGAAACTGTATTTGACAAAACATATTTTAGCTAAAATTGAAAGAAACGAAAAAAATCCAAATAATTTGGTATTTTTATTGATCAATGTCGTAAATGAAACAGGTGTTTACCATCAATCTTTATGAAGAATTTTTGTGAATAGTTAATTTTTACATGTTTTATATTCTATATGTTGGAACGAATATACTGTTTTAGAAGGAAAAGAAGGCTCTGATTCGATATTGCTTTAAACAAGCATTCCTAAACCTGTAAACTTTTAATGTAGTTTCATGATAGTCAGATAAGACTGCTTAGAAGGTTTTTAAAGAAAGAACATGTTGAAGAATGTTGAACAAATTTTGTTAAAATTCAGGATGATTTATAAAATAATTGTTTGATATACAAGATGAATGTACCTGTTACTTATATAAAGTGAAGAATGTTTACGTCATTTAAATAACTATGACTAAATTCCTCCTAGCATATTAAATAAAAATGTAATGATCTGAAATTGTTCGAGTACACATTTACTGAGGTACTTATAACAGGAACTAATGTAGACTAAACACACGTCTTGTACATGTAACATTACCAGATACACCAGTCCGAATGGAACAGAAAACATTTTACTCTAAATTAATGAAGAAACAAGTGAATTTCATGAAAGATATTTATTTCTCAATCATTATGTACCAAGGACATTTTCCAATATAAGTCCAAATCACTCACTAGCTTCATAATTTTAGTATAAAGTCAAATTTTACCAATTTTTCACTGACTGCATAGATTTAATGTGGCACTAGATAAAAGTAGCCTAGCCAACATGCCAAATCTGACTATCAAACTATTGTATCAGTTTATTTGATGTTGTCAAATATGTCATGTTAATTGAGATCAAGCATATATTGACAGCTGTCAAGTGTGAACGTATAAATATGATATATAAATCTGTAATAATGGAAAACAGTCATGTTGTTGTGTAAAGATGTTTTCCAGTAGAGAAGGGACAGGAGATCATATAACATTCCTTTACATTGAAATCAATGATAATATAATTTGAGCTTTGTTTGAGGATTTAACCTCTGACATTCATGGGATATGTCCTATTAGGTCTGGTAAGAGCTGTTTGTACATGTTTAATTTTTGATTAGGATATAATATCAGATACATGTCCTTGTTCCAGCAATGACTGTACAGAAATTTCATCCCTAATAACCTCATGGAAATCTTTGGTGTATTGAGTTATATAATATACTGCGTCATTCATTTGTATTATAGTTTGGTTTGCTATCCAAACTTTCCAAATATTTAGATAAAGTAACGTCTAACTGACAGAGTAAATATGCTTAACCTTGAGTATCACCCTCTCAAATACCCCAAAAGAGTAATAATTATATATATGCATGTATTTTATACTAAGGGAGATAAATCCAAACTAAGGGAGATAATTAATAGAAAATATTGAAAAGACTACAAGAGTTCTGATATTGCTGACCGTTCATTTCAAAATTTGTCAATGAAATGTACAATATCGTTATCAAATTAGTTTCTCAACCATTTAAGAATAGAATTTCTATTTGTACCATGTGATAGAAGTTGATTATTTCTTTTTCCCCCAAATTTCATACCGGTTTAACAATAGATATTACTGATGTACAAAATCTTATAACTATTATCTCAAACATGTTTTGTAAATATTATGCTTCATGTGTTCCATTGCTAATTGTATATAAAGAAATGTGAATAGTAATTTATCATTAATGAAATATAACAGTAGTGTTTCTGTATTATTTTTGCTACCAAGTTTCTTGTACGTGAGCAACTCTTAGTGTTTAGCTACAAAGTTCTGTGTGATGTTTTTTTTTAACTCATTTAGAGGTGCATACTTTCCTTTTGTATTTACAAATATATGTTGTGACTGAATACTCAGTGAATTTTGCAGAAAATTATTTTTGAAGATATTCCTCTTTTTGTTTCCAAAAAGTGTTGTGAAATATTTATTGACACTATTTATTCCGCCTTAGTAATTCTATGTACTGTTAACAACATTTGTTTGAAATGTATGATATTTATCATGAATCAATTATTTTTTTCCATTATAACATTGATGGATTACAAAAGCTTGATGACAAACCTACGATAAATATGAAACACTTCTTTTCACAAAATTATTTTCAAGTGAGAAAGAAAATTAATGTTCTGTTACAGACATTAAACATAAGCTTTATGTATTGTACTTGCATTCAAATTAAAGTTACTTAAAGTAGAACTAGAAGCAAGTATAGATGATATAATCATAGGTTTGAAGTCTTTTCAATGTTCGAAATTAACTGACAATTTTATTTTACAAAGTTCATGTACAAAACAATTTCTAGTATAGATACGAAAAAGCTATTATTTGATCAGTGAGTGACCGACCTATTGAAAACTCTGTCTTTCGCTGTTTTTGACCACTCCGACCATCCCATAGAACTTACAGCTATGATTCTGCTTCATCATCCTCTTATTTTCAATGGCATAATTCTTGAAATTTCCAATTTTGATGAGTTGTGATGAATGATGCTGCAGCATGTTTTTGCACTGTTGAGATGTTGATAGACAAGTTAAGTGCTTGATACTTAACTATTATTTTTGTTTATTGTTACTGAATTCTATAGTTTATTTACTTTGTTTTTACTTGATTTGATTTGTTCGATGTTGAATAGATTGTGCCAAGAAATAATTTGTCATATTTTGATCCTCAAGTTTGTGCGGATTTTACTTCATGTGAAAAACAAACAAAAACCATTAAATGTAGAGAAATGGAAAAATAAAAAATACAACTTTAAGAAGTAGAAATTGAGATCAGATGTAAGTGTTTTATACATCTCCAGAATTAGGGTGAAAAAAACCATCCTTTCATGGAATATTAGGAATTCAGAACATAATTGAGCCATGATATGTGACTCAGACTACCCAACATTTCATAGTGATCATTTAGAATTTTTATTTGCTTTAATTTCAGCGCTATTTTATTTATTTACAATACCTCAGTATCATTCTAGATATACTCACAATGGTCCTAGTCTTTTATTTCAGGGATGTGATCATACTGTTTGTCCGCTAGATAATGATTGAGTTTAAAATCAATATGAAATATGTACTTTTACTTTTGATTGTACTGTCCACCAATAGTTCTCCTAGAGAGCTGTAAGTCAGCCATTTGCCTTAGCAATCAATTCTATGTGACGCAAATATTAATGTGTGGAAGAATGAAAATATTTCACATGGAAAATATGTAACTTGTTTGACATTTCAATGTTTGATTTTTTAATTGCTTCATGCTTTGCTTGCCATTCAGTATTTTGTAGATGTACTATGTATTTAAGTTTAAAATCTGTAATCAGTCTGTTTCTTATCTTATGATTGTCCTGGAGAGCTGCTTTGCTTAGTCAGTTTCTTGTTCCTAGTGACTAGAAAAATGAATCAGTGGTTGTAGATATATGGTATATCCCTACAATAGGCCTATATACTATCTCTTGTTAGTTCTAACAATAGAAGTATTCCTAGAGGAAGCGAAGGGAGGTTAACTCTAGATATCAAATGTACATACTTCAAAAGTGGGGTTAGAATTAAGTGATGGTGGACATGTCCTCAAAGGGATGAAACATTAATACATGTCTCATTAAGTCTCTACCGGAACTATGTAGAGACATGCTGAAAATGCAGGAATAGAAGATGATCTTGTAGGAACAGTATTTGGTTGTATAGGATCAGAAGGTGGTTGTATAGGATCAGAAGGTGGTCATGTATGATCAGAAGGTGGGCGTGCAGGATCAGAAGATGGTTGTGTATGAATCAAAGGTGGTTTTATAGGAACACAAGGTAATTGTATAAGAACAGAAAGTAGTCTTATAGGAACAGAAGTTTGTTGTATTAAAATTGAAGGTGGCCATTTAGGAATATAGAAGTTGGTTGTATAGAAACAGAAGGTGGTGTTGTAGGAGAATGAGTTGGTAGTATAGGAACAGAAGGTGGTTGTTTAGGAACAGAAGTTTGTTATGTAGGAACAGAAGGTGGTCAGGAAGGAAGAAAAGGTGATTGTTTAGGATCACTAGGTGGTTGTATAGTAACAGAAGATGGTTGTGCAGGAACATAAGTTGGTTGTATTAGAATAGAAGGTGGCCATGTAGGAAAAAGTGATCATATTGGAACAGAAGGTGGTCTTATAGAAGAAGAACTTGGTTGTGTAGGAAGTGGGTGTGAATGTTTAGAAATAGAATATGATTGTGCATGGATAGAAGGAGGTCAAAAGTGAACTGAAGATGTTGGAATGTAAGGTGGTTTTGCAGGAGTAAAAGGTAGTTGTGTAGAGACAGGTTTTTGTGTGTGAATACATTTTGGTCAGATGTTTGGAATTGAGTTTGTAATTCCAGAAAGTGACTTCATGACAGTTTGATGCCTTTAAAATAGCATCCTGCTAAATCTACTAGATAAAAACCCCATTAGAAGTTTGCAACCTCAAGTCTCCAGAGAAAGCAGTTGACGAGATAATTTTTTTTGTATTTTCTGAGAAGATGTTTTAAGTTTCTATTTCATGTTGTTTTGCCAATATGTTGATTTATTCTACTTTTTAAACATTAGTGGCATTTTTCTATTCAATATTTTAATTATAGAAAATGAATTGGTGGTCCATCAAAAAAATTGTAATCTTCTTAAACACCAGCGTACAGTTCCTGGTTTTCATCAAGATGTATCGGAGTAGTTGGTGATGATCCACTCATAACTATGATAGTTTTGACCTTTGTAATAATATCACTATTAATACATTTCATGTAAACAATAGGGCGATGTTACGTGTAAGCGCCTGTGTTGGGGTAGGGAGAAGGTTTAGAGATGGTTAGAAGATGTAGGTGAGGTACATTGTAACTCTATCTATCTCTGGTGAATCTTATAACATTGTATTTATCCTATAAAAACACTACTACTGTACAATGTTATTATTTCCCAAGGAAATTTACGGTAAATTAAGTCAGCAGTGTTGTAGAATTGCCACTACAAACTGACCTTGTATAAGTACTTAGATTTAACATTAAACTCCCACAAAAAAACTATTTTGAATATCAAATTAATACAACTAATTCTTAATTCAATCAACATTTGATAGTTTGTCCCCTGGAAATAAATACATAAAAAGCTAGGTAAAAAATATGTGGGTGGAGCTGTGTAACATGCTCCATCTTCCATTATGTCTATGATGATGAGATATCCTGTGAGATATTGTATCTGTGTTGATGTTGAAATATTCCAAGGACAAACTTGTATATTATTGTGTGTTTGTTGATCTGTTTTCACAATGTGTTCTGCATCTCTGACCTTTGACCCCCACTTCTCACCAGAGTTATATTGTTAGTAAATCATTCCATGATCAGCATATCAAATTGTTCACATCTATATAGAGAAATACAATTCCTATACGTAAAAGTTGATGTTTACTTCTGGAGATCATACACAGTATAGAGGTCAAAGGGTCATACGTACGCCATATACCATAATACTATGGATCTATGGTCCGTAAATTGCTTTTGAATTAAAGGTAAATGAAAATTAATAGATGTAAAACAAATGTGACTAGAATTAATGAAATAGTCATGTTTAAGATGTATTTTAATATACATGTATATAGTAGATAACGTTTATAAAATTTATCACAAAAATTCAAAATGTGCTTTGATATACATAAAGGGATAGTTTCCTTTAAAATTGAAAATGAAACTTATTTAATATTCTTGGATATCGAGATCAGAGTTGAAAATTTTGGCAGATAAAGTTAAAACAATCAGTTTAAGGTACATTGTACGTCACAAGTATTTCTATGACAGTGATTGTCGGGTAAATCACAAGCATTTCTATGATAATGATTGTCAGGTAAATGCCAAGTCTTTAGGTGATTGTGACTTTTAGAAAAATCTTAAGTGTTCTTGTGGCATTGTCTGTCAGGTGAATGACACATGTCTTTGTAATAGTACATGTCAGATAAAAACAGGCGTTTTGAGGATAATGATGGAGAAAATGTGAAATAGTTTATGACATTGACTGTCAGTTAAATCACAAGACGTTCTAAAACATTTACTGTCAGCGAAATAACTTCTGTGACAGGGATATGTCAAATGAGCCACAAGTGTTTTGCTGACTGTGACTGTCAAGTAAAGTGTTTCTGTGACAGCGATTTGAAAATAAATCACAAGTGTTTCTGTGACAGTGACACTAAGATAAGTCACAAGTGTTTCTGTGACAATGACTTTCAGATAAATCACAAGTGTTTCTATGACTGTGACTTTAAGATAAATCACAAGTGTTTCTGTGACAATGACAAATAAATTGCAAGAGTTCTTTGACAGTGACTCTAAGATAAATTACAAGTGTTTCTGTGACAGTGACTTTCAGATAAATTACAAGTGTTTCTGTGACAGTGACTTTTAAGGTAAATTACAAGTATTTTTGTGACAGTGACTACAAGATAAATAACAGATGTTGACAATTGAATCTTTAAAGGTTCGACAGTAGTGACGAGAAGTTGTGGCGACGTGCAATATAACCTTGTTCAAACAGATATGTTAAAGTGATGTTTATGATTGTGATATTTACTATTGCTGTCATCATAACTATTATTAGATAGTTCCTATTTGTTAACATTATTATATACTTTCATGTTCGGCTGTTGCCGTGGAAACCTAATCATGTGATCTGTATGATGATGTATGTACAGCTTTAAAAATGAGCATGTTACATCGTTAAGTGTATCAGCAGGAATAAACTGCAGTTTGGAAAAGTGTGTTTGATTTTCTTTTTTAAATTTCCATTTTTTTTAATGTATGACATGGATTCAATAGTAAATGATAAAAGGCTTTATTAAAGGTCTATGACACTGAGTTTACAATACTCTTTTAATAATTGATCTCTTTTGAGAAGAGACGGACGGGTAGTTGTTCACTTTAGGGTAGAGGACAGGAAGTTGGGATGGGTATCTGCAGAACTGTTTTAAAAGTAGGGGTGACTACATCGTTCTAACAGGATGTTGACCGATAGGATACTACAGCGATGTTTTAACAGAATGTATAACTTCAGAACCGTTTTAACAGGATAGTGACGACATGTATTTTTTAACAGGATGGTGACTACAAGACCTTTTTAGCAGGACAGTGACATCATGGTCATTTTACAGAATGATGACTACATGATCGTTTTAGCAGGACAGTAACATCATGGCCATCGTAACAGGATGATGACTACATGATCGTTTTAGCACGATGGTGACATCATGGCCATTTTACAGGATGATGACTACAAGACCTTTTTACCAGGACAGTGACATCATGGCCATCGTAACAGGATGATGGCAACAGAACCATTTTAATTATCATTGTGCTTGCGGTGATGGAGGAAAGGCCAGAGCTAAAAGAAATCTCCTTTGAAAAAACACTTACAAAGTTGTACAAGGATGGTAGATCTTGGTTAGAAATGGTGCCTGTTTTATTAACGTAGAAAGATGGAATAGTTAACTGGGGGGGGGGGAATCTCCAATATTAAGGTGATATATGGCATTGTTGTGTTTTACCGGGCACAAAGACATCTTTATATCAAATTAGTTATCCCTAAGAATGCGTGAGTACAGGTCTTTCCAACCAACAAATGGACATGATCTTGTAACGAAAGTTCTTATTTCCGGGTTCATTCTAAACGGAGGTGTGATTTGTAAAGTACATATATAATTGTAGACTGAACAAAACGTCCTGTTGTTTGGAGATGACTAGTGTGCCAAGCCCGCGTGCTGTCAATTTTACATGTAACGATGTGCTTTTAATGATCTTCTGAAAAAAAAAGACTAAAACACCTTTACTATAACTAAACCACCTATGCCATAATTTATGGAGAAGATTTATATTTATACTGCCTGGTATCCTATTCATTGATATATGTTCACACAATAAAATTTGTTAAAATGAAATGAAATTCAATGTTAATATAAACTTTATTTTGTTCAATATTGAGTTCAAAACAACATACAGCACAGTACAAATTAATAGGATCCGGAAACATGTTGTACCAACTTATATAAAACCTTTTTCTGAATTTGAAATCCGACTATATATAAGTGATGATAATTGTAAGAATAATGTTTAGAGTATATCATAAAGTAGAACTAAAAATTGCAAGGTGCAGACAATATATTCTTTTTACTTTTTATTTTGATGGTTCTGACTGGTTTCTAAAACTACCGTTATAACTACTTTAAACTGATAATACTTGGAATAATTATATATAACCGGCTGTGGGCACAAGACGTACCTTAACAGAGTAGCATGCTAGGTATGCACTACCAGCTATCATCATTTATGTGTTATCTCGAGACTTATTGTGTGCACTTCAGATTGATATCGACCCTGGTTACCAAGAAATATAACTATTTTATTCGGGATTCTGAATTAAAAATACGTGAGTCATATTGTAAACATAAGAATGGATTTGATTTGTTCCCTAACAAATACTTTTTAAAATTCAACAATGCATTGTATATACAAAAAAAACAGGCTAATAACCACACATAGCTACAATTCAGAACATGAAAATAGTCTTCAGCAATATATCATTGGTAAGATAAGATTCTTATTTTACTGTAACAATTAAAGGAGGATCGTTTTCTTATCACTTCAGGATAGCAATCCAAGAGAACATGACAGATCAGAATTATGTCGCTGTGACCTACTTATTCAGTTTTTGACATTTCTCCCTAGCTTTAATCTTAAACTACCGCCACACTAAAAATGAATCTGTAAAAACATCAACTAAAATGTGGTTATCTTATACCTCACTTTGACCACTAAATTTGTAAAATGAGGGGAGAGGGGTCACAACAAAGGTCTTTGTTAGGTACTATAAACCCATGTACATGTACAAAGTACTTTGTTAGGTACTATAAACCCATGTACATGTATAAAGTACTTTGTTAGGTACTATAAACCCATGTACATGTACAAAGTACTTTCTTAGGTACTATAAACCCATGTACATGTACAAAGTTCTTTGTTAGGTACTATAAACCCATGAACAAAGTACTTTGTTAGGTACTATAAACCCATGTACAAAGTACTTTGTTAGGTACTATAAACCCATGTACATGTATAAAGTACTTTGTTAGGTACTATAAACCCATGTACAAAGTACTTTGTTAGGTACTATAAACCCATGTACATGTATAAAGTACTTTGTTAGGTACTATAAACCCATGTACATGTACAAAGTTCTTTGTTAGGTACTATAAACCCATGTACATGTATAAAGTACTTTGTTAGGTACTATAAACCCATGTACATGTACAAAGTTCTTTGTTAGGTACTATAAACCCATGTACATGTACAAAGTACTTTGTTAGGTACTATAAACCCATGTACATGTACAAAGTTCTTTGTTAGGTACTATAAACCCATGAACAAAGTACTTTGTTAGGTACTATAAACCCATGAACAAAGTACTTTGTTAGGTACTATAAACCCATGTACATGTACAAAGTACTTTGTTAGGTACTATAAACCCATGTACATGTACAAAGTTCTTTGTTAGGTACTATAAACCCATGTACATGTATAAAGTACTTTGTTAGGTACTATAAACCCATGTACATGTACAAAGTTCTTTGTTAGGTACTATAAACCCATGTACATGTACAAAGTACTTTGTTAGGTACTATAAACCCATGTACATGTACAAAGTTCTTTGTTAGGTACTATAAACCCATGTACATGTACAAAGTTCTTTGTTAGGTACTATAAACCCATGTACATGTATAAAGTACTTTGTTAGGTACTATAAACCCATGTACATGTACAAAGTACTTTGTTAGGTACTATAAACCTATGTACATGTATAAAGTACTTTGTTAGGTACTATAAACCCATGTACATGTACAAAGTACTTTGTTAGGTACTATAAACCCATGTACATGTATAAAGTACTTTGTTAGGTACTATAAACCCATGAACAAAGTACTTTGTTAGGTACTATAAACCCATGTACATGTACAAAGTACTTTGTTAGGTACTATAAACCCATGTACATGTATAAAGTACTTTGTTAGGTACTATAAACCCATGTACATGTACAAAGTACTTTGTTAGGTACTATAAACCCATGTACAAAGTACTTTGTTAGGTACTATAAACACATGTACAAAGTACTTTGTTAGGTACTATAAACCCATGAACAAAGTACTTTGTTAGGTACTATAAACCCATGTACAAAGTTCTTTGTTAGGTACTATAAACCCATGAACAAAGTACTTTGTTAGGTACTATAAACCCATGAACAAAGTACTTTGTTAGGTACTATAAACCCATGTACATGTACAAAGTACTTTGTTAGGTAGTATAAACCCATGTACAAAGTACTTTGTTAGGTACTATAAACCCATGTACAAAGTTCTTTGTTAGGTACTATAAACCCATGAACAAAGTACTTTGTTAGGTACTATAAACCCATGTACATGTACAAAGTACTTTGTTAGGTACTATAAACCCATGTACATGTATAAAGTACTTTGTTAGGTACTATAAACCCATGTACATGTATAAAGTACTTTGTTAGGTACTATAAACCCATGTACATGTATAAAGTACTTTGTTAGGTACTATAAACCCATGTACATGTACAAAGTACTTTGTTAGGTACTATAAACCCATGTACATGTATAAAGTACTTTGTTAGGTACTATAAACCCATGTACATGTATAAAGTACTTTGTTAGGTACTATAAACCCATGTATAAAGTACTTTGTTAGGTATATAAACCCATGTACATGTATAAAGTACTTTGTTAGGTACTATAAACCCATGTACATGTATAAAGTACTTTGTTAGGTACTATAAACCCATGTACAAAGTACTTTGTTAGGTACTATAAACCCATGTACATGTATAAAGTACTTTGTTAGGTACTATAAACCCATGTACATGTACAAAGTACTTTGTTAGGTACTATAAACCCATGTACATGTACAAAGTTCTTTGTTAGGTACTATGCATATAGATTTATCATTAACTCTCATAACAACACACAATATCCAGTCATATTCTCTGTGTTTTCTGGGCCATCGTCCTTGTCAGGTCATATAGCTGATATTTAGGCGTTGCTGGGTGTCCTAACTGAAGACTTTATCTAGCATTGTGCACGTGTACAGTTGCCATACTGTTGACCCACCCCACAAGATGAGGACCGTCTGTACAGCTGTGCTCTCAATCCTGGTCCTTCTCTTCTTCACAAGTAAGTCTCTCATCATGGACGTTTTAAAATTAAGATTTTTCAAAATTTATACATTATCGTAAACAACATCGAATGTTTGTCTTTACCCAATGTTTAAAAGTTTTCACCGATCGTGCGGAGTCGTTTTATCAACAACACTATTGAACATGCATCCGTTACAGGATGGAAAACTAATTTTATTCAATTAAACAAGTGTAATTGTTTTGTTCAATATATAACACATACTTCAATCTCCGTGTGAACTTTGACCTTATCAACAAGAAGGAATAATCATAATATTATCTATATCCAAAACGAGATTAGTGGAATAAGAGCGTCAGTCATGGACTGTATCACATATTTGGAAGTAGCAGTAATTAAAATGTTAGGTCGTTAAAACTTTAAAACAACACATACATATTTATCGTGAAGCTGATTTCTTTTCATCAATTTCATTTATTTTATCGTTCTGTTGGCGTCGCACCCATAATGCTAATTTTAGCAAAAACAAGTTGCCTTTTGTCTCTATCAAGTAATAGTCGCCTCATACATGTATAATGCATTAAAATATCTTTTCTTTGGAGGTCTGGATGAGCTCTTAGCGATAACCGCGTGTTTCACTTTTTCAATATATTAAAGAAGTTGGCGCGTGCCGAATTGAAATGTTAGGAAAAAAACAAATAGCAAATTGAATTAAGAAAATATCTTTTTCCTATTAAAAATCAAGCACTTTTAAATCAATGTAGGCATTAATTAACAATGTTTCTATTGATTTGTTAAAGACAACTGTGCGAAACTTCCATGTGCACGTCTTTTCAATTTCATTTCTATGGAACTAATGACTGTAAAAATATAGAATTAATCAAAATTATACAGCAACTTGAAGATATATCATTGTCTGCCTAGAATGTACCGAAAGTAGCACAGACTCGTGCCCAGCCGCTGTGACACGCGACCAGCACTTACAGGAGTATGGGGACTATTGCCTCGAGTTTGTACACACCGAGAGGAACTGGGATGACGCTAGAAAAGACTGTAACAAACGAAGCGGAAATCTCGTGCAAGTTGTCAACCAGGATATCCAGGATTTCATTGTGAAGACTTTGAGGGATGTTCTACACTGGGATAGACACGGAGTCTGGATTGGCGCCACTGACAAAGATGTGGAACAAAAGTGGATGTGGGTCACAGGTAGCACCATTACGTCACATATGACGTCATATATATATAAAAAGGAAGCACAGTTAGTCATTGATCCTAATTTAAGTTCATTTAAGATACCGAAATTTACCCAAGTATAGTAATATTTGATATACTAGTAATCTCATTATGAATAATACAATGTTTTAAATCGTTTTTTGTCTTACAAAGTCTTAGATTCTAACCAGTATCTAATTGTTCGAAGTTTTCTACCACCAAAAATATTAATCTTCCTCAATAAACAAGAACTGGAATAATTATAACGTTGTCCTCCTTCACTCTGTGTAGGTTTTAAGCCAACTCTATTCCTTATGTTCGTCAGTCCTTCAACTAGTCTTGATACCACTATTTATTAAGCCATTCTGAAGTATATATGTGAGGGTTACCCTTGGTGCCTAGCGGTGAAACCAAACAACCGACAGGCGGCCATCTTTTTAAAGAGAGGACTGAATTAATTATTTTTCAATTTTTGCCTTGGTCCTAACTTGTACGTTGTCAATTTTATGTTAATCAGAAAATCAAAATGGCCGTAGACGTTTAGGGGCCATATTAGATTTTACAACTTTCTGTTTGTTGTCGCTTAATTTTTACAACAAGAGGCCATTTAGATTGCTCTCAGAGAAGCACTGTGTGTTGGTTCCTCTTGGTCTCTTTAGTTGGACATTGTTCGCTTCGGAACAGAACTCAGATTTTGGTTGTTACAATGTGTTGCCACTATTTGTAACTAACAATAATAGATGATTTTTCCCGTTCCTATGTAGGTATACCCTTTGGTCCCTTGTGCATTTTTCATCTTGGGACTGATTTCAAAAATAGAACGGCCTAAACATAAATGTAGGTGGCCATCTTGCATGAGGATTTCTTTCAAGACACTGCCTTGTTTATTGTTATGTTGTTGTAATATATATGATTAATTTAACTGTCAGTAAAACGTATTTAAGAGGAGAAAAAAAAACTAACGTTTAAAGAACTAACAATGAAGATCATACAATAGTGAATTTCCCTGGGATCTCTTGATGATAATATTGTCTTGACATCTTAAGTCATATAGAAACTGCACCCATAGTCAAACACGACAACTCACCTCGAGTGATGTTACAGGTCAGGAGTTGACGTGGTCTAATTGGCAGCCAGGAGAGGGACCACAGCACACTGACGGCTTTCTTTTCGTTCCAAGTCACCATAGCGAGGATTGCGCCCAAATCCGTCTTGATGACCCCCTAGGGAGGTGGCACGATTACCGCTGTGACGGAGTAGGAATACACTACTCATATATCTGTCAGTATTGTAAGTATCACGGACTGGAATGTTGCTCTATGTTTTGAGTTGGCGTAGTGGTAACTCATCCGCCAATCACCAAGACGACTTGAGTTCGATTCCTTGATCGGACATTAGAGGGGAATGGTGTTATTTGTCCCACCATATGAGTAATCAACAAGACCTATCCCGCGCGTTCACTGAACCAATATGAATGATTAATTTAAACTGACAGCTTTCTTTACAGTTGTAGGTGCCCTACTTTGTGGTTGTGGTGATGGCTGTAAATCTGGAAATCAACTTGACATTTTCTTTTTACGTTAATATTAAGAACACGTTTTTTTTTTCCATAGCAGATCCATTTATGCAGACAAATTAATGATAAACGTACATCATTCCTTGGGATATTAATAAGGCATTGGCAACAAAAGGTAAACACCCAACCTGTTCTTCTGTCAAAATCAAATCACTTCCGGTGGAACGGTTTTGACAGAAACGACCGAAAGATGTCTCTGAAGACGTATAAAGCTGTAAGTTGGTAATATCAACCTATTGTGTCCGCAGTAAATAAGAAGTGTAATGTCAAATGAAGTGAAGATTGTAACACTTGCCGTGTAGTGCTCTACATTTGAATTTATGCCACGGATTCCTGCTAGACGCATCCTTGATACTCCAGGATATATATCTTAATATATATCTTAGGGTGTTTTCTAGTTTAGTTTTAGGTCTATGGGTCCGATAACAATGTTCTCTATTCCATAAATTAACCGAACTAGGGCTTTGTAGATCGGTCTTCTGCAGTCGTAAGTGCAATGAAAGAGGTTTCTGTGAAGAAAGCCGAGGTTGAAAGTCGCTCTCTAACAGATGATGCTGATTGGTCTCTCTGTGAAGGAAGCCGAGGTTGAAAGTCGCTCTCTAACAGATGATGCTGATTGGTCTCTCTGTGAAGAAAGCCGAGGTTGAAAGTCGCTCTCTAACAGATGATGCTGATTGGTCTCTCTGTGAAGAAAGCCGAGGTTGAAAGTCGCTCTCTAACAGATGATGCTGATTGGTCTTTTCCATTTAATGCCATCTGGGATTTGAAGCTGGAATATTGATATTTATGATGTCTTCTTTTCTTCAGGCTAGTTATCTATATGTTTTGGTGTTAAATCTTTGTCCTGGTTTTTCACAGTTACTTGTTGACACAGTAAAGTTTGCTGTGCTCCAGTCTGTTATTTATCGTCCTGCACAAGGATCAATGTCTTCAAATAATCTTTCTGGTAATTGTTTAGTATTTTGGTGAACTTCAATACGGTATAGAAAAAGTACGGTCCCTATAGCAATGTCTAATGATAAGACCGAGTCATTCTGGTCAGATAACCTCTCTTGTAATACAACCGATTCTCCTTTCTCTTAGAAATTGTCTATGGATAAATTTAAACTTTATTAACTTTACAACAACCGAAAAGCAAATTATCAGCTTATATGAATCACTCCTGGCCCCTGATGGAAGTGTGCGAAAGGTTTTAATATGGAAGGAACCCGGAGTACCAGGGAACCCACGTGATCAGGCAAATGACTCCATACCTTTTCACGTCCGCTTAGGGAATCGAACCCAGAACTGTAGGTGAAAGGCGAGTGCGTTACCAATGAGCCATCCAACCACTCGGAGATGAATTGAACCTGTCTCTTAGTCATGCTTGGTTTTATGAACCTTTTATACGAATGATGGTAGATGATGTTGCTAGGTAGTCTGTACATTGCTTCAATATTCCATAAGTCTAACCTACTAACAGTGTGTCCCATTATATGCCAGGGAAATGGAAATATTCATCCGGCATGGTCGTTATTCTGTACTCACCTAGAACAGATTGTGTAAGGCACTTTGAAATCTTTTAGCTTGAATTTTATCCAATTTCGCATTTGATCTTAAGTTGGAGTTGTTCTATAACTATTAAGTGTTTTACCAGCCTGGACACTCCTCCTCTAAGACGCCTCTGTCATTTTGATATACAGTATAGCCTCTTGGGAACACTTGTGGTGATTCTATTCCGTGTCCCGATTAGTCTTACAAGTTTGAATCCTTTTAGATAAGACATTGTCCCCATGATCATATCTGGTTCGGTACAGTTTGTTTTTGTGTGGATGGTTCTATTATTCCGGGTGGACTGTCGCTTCTTGTAGTGAAGATTTTGTCATCATCTGTTGATTTCCAGGTGTTATGGTCTGGTTTAGGACTGTTTTAATTAGGGTGAACGGATATATATAATAGTGAGAGAAAGTTCTCAGCTATGGTAAGAGGCTAATAACAGCGTAAGGTATAAAATACATTTGTTTTTTCTTAAATCTTCATTGTAGACTCTTTCACGCGCCAAATAAGATGTAAAACTGTTTTGTACACGAAAATCGGTAGTCAGTGACCACTTTCGTAAAATGTTATCATATCTAAATATGTGTCTAAAATTTCAATATTTTTCATGTATGAAATTATGTAAATTTTAATTTTGCATTAGTTTGATACAATGTTTGATTTCACAATTTGCAACAGTTCCACCTCATCCAAAAATGATATCACTTGATAGCGTTAAGCGTTGCTTTAATTATACTTTGGTGTACCCTGTCGTATGTATAATATCACTGGCCTAAGTTATCATGAGATTTTCTATATACATTGTATTGTCTGTGTCTCAAGGTGCTACAAATGACACCCAGTTTACGTTAAACTGGTTTGAGGACAAAATGTTATTGTTCCTGAAAATGGTCATCTCTTTGTGTAGATCGGTATAATAACACCTCATCCGTTTAAACAAATGCTAGAATTACGGGAGAGAACAAGTTAATGGCCATCATATGTATGTTTTTAGGCTAAACGTACTCAGTACGCATGGCCTATTGTGACGGCCTTCCAGACAAAATTTACCGATCCTGGCCTTCTCATTGGCTGAAAAATCGAAAAGAGTTAGAGCCCTCTAGCGGCAATTTTCTGCGTAAATAATGCCGCGATTTTTCAAATCGCTATTTTAAAAGCATCCAAAATTAGTTTATTTTTTTCAAAAAAGAAGCACAGAGTGGTTGAACTATTGATAAATTTTGAACAATATATTTTACGGAATTCTCGACATGACGTAAGCGTATAGAACACTGTACGTGCGAGTTGGCGCCATGATCAGAAGCTAGTCTGGGGGCTCGGTTTGAATTATCAACTATCAGCACTTATAAAAAAAACAAAACTTACAAACAGAACATCAATTTTGATTTAATCATTGTCGTTGTGGCAAGATCGTCTTAATATATAACATCACTTTACCTCATTAGACGTCACAAAATTGGACTGTTCATCCTACGCGCACATCCGCCGATATGACACTTTTTCAGGATTTTCACATCCACCTCTATGACACTTTTTCAAGTTTTTGAAGATAAAAAGTTTGCGCTTCGTAGGCAAGGTACATTTGGTGCTCATGATTTATGAATAATATATTTTTAATAATGCACTGATCATGATGTTGACTTTGTTATAACTTATATTTTTTGTCTTTTAGTTTTATTTGATGAAGGTTGATTGTGCTGATTTCTCAATGTTTGTTAATGTGTATCAAAGTTCCTTGAAATGAAAATATACCTTCAAACAAAGCGCGTATAAAAAAAACCCAAAATTTTCATGTTTATAATTATCAATTAACTAGAACGAAATATTTCCATAACATATTTATTCGTTTAGCGTGTCATGGTGACATTATCTAATGCATTGGAGATCAGAAATAGTAGTAGCTATAGTGAAAATATTGTAAATTTTGTATATATATGGAAGTCTGGTTTAGTCTCTTAGAACTATGCCTTTATAGACATAATTACTGGAAGAAAAGTCTAACCATGATACTTCAAGGAGATAGGCATGTAAATACATTTATATATTACACTTTTATATATCTGAAATGCTGTGTATACCTTATCTACTTTCCTCAACTACAAATATTATTATAATAAGTAAGGACTATTACTTTGCAATACATTCAAAATAAAGAAGTAGGTATAAAGTCCTTTCGATTTGTTTAAATCCTCATATTGATCGGATAGTAATTGTAACATCTTAGGTATTTCAAAGGTTTTATTTAGTCAACTTCATCATAGAGCTATTTATCATTTGGCTTGTTGGCGATAAATATATGGTTGTGTGTATTTTGTTATTATTATTATCTTTTTTTTTTTACCTATTTTGATTTATTCACATTATTGTCGTCAAATTTGAAATAAGAATTAAAGAAGATATAAAATCGCTTAAAATTAAAAAAAATAGTCTCTGGTTCTCTTATTTTAGTAATTTTTGCATTCCAAAGTGTAGGAGTATGGGGAAAGTAATATAGCTTAGCGGTTATTTCTGAACATTTTTCAATACGTTTAGCCTCTCAGTACTTTCAGTACATTGATTTTATCTGTGAGGTACATCGAAGTCTTTTAAACGTTTTAGTCAAGGTAAATGTACATACACAAGTGCCGCAGACCGTTGGACTACCATCAACTGATCCACCAGCCACAATACAGTCTTTTCAAACAACGAACGGCATAGGAGCTCAAACAGACAGTGTTACCACCGACACTTCAGCCACGACAGATGTCTAATCCAATGATGTTTCCACCGACACTTCAATGTCACCAAGTATTCAAGTATAAGAAAATACCGCCAAATTATAATCGTTATCCTTTGTATTTCGTAAAAAGATCTACGATTTGATGTAAATAAAGATGAGTATGATTTAAAATGTCTTCTGTGTTCTGTTGTGGAGAACATCTGAACCGTTAAGATAATCTCCAATTAATATTTTACATTATCAAAAAACTTAGAATTTATTTACCGTGAACTTTATGTGACCTATAGCTAAATTCCATAAAATAGTGACTGCACAAGGGACAGACAGTGACGTACAAAGGACAGATAACAACTGGATGAGAGAGAGAGAGCGACTGCATATGTAACAGACAGTGACGGTACAAAGGACAAACAACAACTTGATAAGAGAAAGTGACTGCATAAGACAGTGGACAGACAGTGACATACAAAGGACAGATAACAACTGGATGAGGGAGAGTGACTGCATATGGAACAGACAGTGATGGTACAAAGGACAGACAACAACTTGTTAAGAGAAAGAGACTGCATACGACAGTGGACAGACAGTGACGGTACGAAAGACAGACAACAACTGGATGAGGAAGAGCGGCTGCATAAGGGACAGACAGTGATGGTACAAAGGACAGATAACAACTGGATGAGGGAGAGCGACTGCATATGGAACAGACAGTGATGGTACAAAGGACAGACAACAACTTGATAAGAGAAAGAGACTGCATAAGACAGTGACGGTACGTAAGACAGACAACAACTGGATGAAAGAGAGAGACTACATAAGGAAGAGACAGTGACGGTGCAAAGGGCAGACAACAAATGGATGAAGGAGATCGACTGCATAAGACAGTGGACAGACAGTGACGGTACGAAAGACAGACAACAATTGGATGAAGGTGAGAGACTACATAAGGAACAGACAATGACGGTTCAAAGGACAGACAACAACTGGTTGAGTGAGAGAGACTGCATAAAAGACAGACATGACGTTACAAAGGACAGACAACAACTGGACAAGGGTGAGAGATCGCACAAAGGACAGACAACAACTGAATGAGGGAGAGAGAATGCACAAATGACAGACAGGTCGTTACAAAGGACAGACAACAACTGGATAATGAGGGGATAACCCAAATATATGGCCGCCTACACACGAAGTTTTTTTTTAATTTGGAGCCCGCGGTGTCAAATATATTTATATTCTATATATTCTTTATTTCTACAGTCAATCGCTCCCCATTGCACAGTGAGTTGCGTCCAGGCAAAATCGACTCTGATAAGGTTCACGTCATACTCTGTGTTTTATGATATAATCGTTATATAGACTATGATTTGTGGGCGTTACATTTGAATATCAATTAACGTTTTAAATAGGTCAAATGACGAGCAACAGCAACAAGACAACACGAATATTCTGTTTAATTAAAAAATGTTTATTATTAAGTTTTTTTCTACCAAAGCGCTACATAATAATTAGTAATTCGTCAGAGGAATAATGAAGTTAAAATGAATGAAGATGCATTTGATAGACACGGCCAGCTGGCTTGTAGTCAATCAACTGTATTGTAACGTAACCCGTGTTCCTGGTCGTACTAAAACACGCTCTGGAGGGAAACAGACTCCACGGTACACCACCTAAAACAAGAAAGAGGAATGGTATCAGGTGTTCGTTAGTGATACACGGGCACCTGGGTGGTATCAGGTGTTCGTAAGTGATACACGGACACATGGGTGGTATCAGATGTTCGTCGGTGATACACGGACACATGGGTGGTATCAGGTGTTCGTTAGTGATACACGGGCACCTGTTGCAGTATGAGGGGTGATATCAGATGTTTGTCGGTGATACACGGACACCTGGGTGGTATCAGATGTTCGTCGGTGATACACGGACACCTGGGTGGTATCAGGTGTTCGTTTGTGATACAAGGACACCTGGGTGGTATCAGCTGTTCGTCGGTGATACATGGGCACCTGTCACAGTAAGAGGTGTGGTATCAGATGTTCGTTAGTGATACATGGACACCTGGGTGGTATCAGGTGTTCGTCGGTCATATACGGACACCTGGGTGGGATCAGATGTTCGTCGGTGATACATGGACACCTGTCACAGTAAGAGGGGTGGTATCAGTTGTTCGTCGGTGATACACGGACACCTGTCACAGTAAGAGGGGTGGTATCAGTTGTTCGTTAGTGATACACGGGCACCTGTTGCAGTATGAGGGGTGATATCAGATGTTTGTCGGTGATACACGGACACCTGGGTGGTATCAGATGTTCGTCGGTGATACACGGACACCTGGGTGGTATCAGGTGTTCGTTTGTGATACAAGGACACCTGGGTGGTATCAGCTGTTCGTCGGTGATACATGGGCACCTGTCACAGTAAGAGGTGTGGTATCAGATGTTCGTTAGTGATACATGGACACCTGGGTGGTATCAGGTGTTCGTCGGTCATATACGGACACCTGGGTGGGATCAGATGTTCGTCGGTGATACATGGACACCTGTCACAGTAAGAGGGGTGGTATCAGTTTTTCGTCGGTGATACACGGACACCTGTCACAGTAAGAGGGGTGGTATCAGTTGTTCGTCGGTGATGCACGGACACCTGTCACAGTAAGAGAGGTGGTATCAGATGTTCGTCGGTGTTACACGGACACCAGGGTGGTATCAGATGTTCGTCAGTGATACTCGGGCACCTGTTGCAATAAAAGGGGTGATATCAGGTGTTCGTCGGTGATACACGGACACCTGGGTGGTATCAAGTTTTCGTTACTGATACACGGACACCTGGGTGTCAGATGTACGTCGGTGATACACGGACACCTGGGTGGAAACAGGTGTTCGTCAGTGATACACGGACACCTGTCACAGTAAGAGGTGTGGTATTAGGTGTTCGTCGGTGATACACAGACACCTGTTGCAGTAAGAGGGGTGATATCAGGTGTTCGTCAGTGATACACGGACACCTGTCACAGTAAGAGGTGTGGTAGGTATTCGTCGGTGATACACAGACACCTGTTGCAGTAAGAGGGGTGATATCAGGTGTTCGTCAGTGATACACGGACACCTGTCACAGTAAGAGGTGTGGTATTAGGTGTTCGTCGGTGATACACGGACACCTGTCACAGAAAGAGGTGTGGTATTAGGTGTTCGTCGGTGATACACGGGCACCTGTTGCAGTAAGAGGTGTGGTATCAGATGTTCGCCAGTGATACACGGACACCTGTCACAGTAAGAGGTGTGGTATCAGATGTTCGCCAGTGATACACGGACACCTGTCACAGTAAGAGGTGTGGTATCAGATGTTCGCCAGTGATACACGGACACCTGTCACAGTAAGAGGTGTGGTATCAGATGTTCGTCTGTGATACACGCAGACCAAATTCGACAACACATCCGGACTTTCATGATAAAAATTCTCACCTGATACGAAACACTATTAAACACAGATTAATGATCATACATTATTAACTATTTATTGTTTATAACAATAGGGACCTGTAAGTATCAAATGAGACCTATACATACCTGAAGTCCTATAGACCACAAGTAACTTACCAAACACCTGACAATAGACGGTCAACACCGGACATTTACTAGCATTTGCTACCACCTGACAGGATCACGTTAAATAGCACATCATAATACAAAAATACAACAGAATCATGTACTTACGACTTCTTGTAAAAATACGCCTGGTATATGACGTCATGTCTGATCTATTTGCAATTACTGGTATATAACGTTACACCGACAGGCAAAACCAGACAAATGTGACATCACGTGACCGTTAACATGTAAAATGATATTGATTTTTTTTATTATTATTACAATTTTAACGGCCAGTCAACACATAAAAGTTCATTAGATTCATAAACCGTTGAAAGACACAGCGATCCCAAAAAAAGGAAATAACATCAATAAACTTAAAGGTAAAAGACGAATACTAAAAATCTTCAATGGATGTATTATCACAAAAAAATTAAATGGTAAGTCATATTCTATAATATTCTATTTCAGATAACCTATAAAATCTCAACAGTTTCAAAGAAGGATCTTTAGACATGTAACGTTACGATAAAAAATTCTTGAGTAGACAGAATATCAATACAGTCCAATAAAACATGTTTAACGGTGAATGGTTCATCACATTCTATGCACCAAGATTATCTTCGCCTTTCAACATATATGAATGTGTAAGGTAAGTATGGTCCATCCGAAGACGAGCAAGGACAACTTCGTCTCGGTGGTTGTCTCTATAGCCTGGAGACCATTCACTGATAACAGATTTAACGCAGTGCAATTTATTATCGGTATATTCATTCCGTTCCTCCTGCCACTGAGCTGTTGAAAATTGTTTGATAAATGGTTTAAAATTAGTTAAATGAAGTTTTAAAACAACAGGTGGTAGTGATAAAGCTTCCTTTGCGGCACGATCTGCTTTTTCATTGCCTGGTATTTCCATGTGTCCAGGAACCCAGCAAAAAGTAATACGAAAGTTTGAGACAAGTTCATGAAATAGTATTATTGTATTAAGAATGAAAATGTTTTTGATATTTCTATTGCTAAGATTTTGTAGTACAGAAAGAGAGTCTGAATGGATAACAGCTCTCATTACTTTGTTTGTTTAAATATGTTAAAGGGCGAGGTAGATAGTTCGCGCTTCCGCCGAGAATATCGAGGCGCTGTTTGGTAGCCGCCAACCATAGGCTTCATCTTGTGTAACCAAGGCCGCAGAAATTTTACAATTATCTTTTGTACCATCAGTATATAGACGTAGATTTTTTTTATATCTTGACGGCAATTTCGAGAAGGGTTGACGGAGGGTGTAACTGTCAGTGTCTGGTTTAACCATTTCTTGAAGTGAAAAGTAAACTTCAGGTGAATGGAAGAGTCAGGGTGAAATTTCTATCGTTCCAAATGACTGAATATGGTCAATATCAATATTTGCGTTTTGTAAAAGAGCGGAAATCCGAATATCGAATGGTGCAATGGTCTTTGGTTGGTTTTGAAGCACTTTTTTTTATATTTTTTGGATCAAGCACGAATGAAAAGGCAGGATTTGAAGGATTTGACTTTAGCTGAATGGTGTATTGCAAAGCCATCTTATTTCGACTGCTATATAGTGATAGTTCGTTAGCCTCTACATAGAGGCTTGCAATAGGCGTGGTCTTAAAAGCTCGGAGAACGAGCCCCAGACTCTGGTGATGAACGGGGTCTAAAAATTTGAGATATGAAGTTCTAACAGATCCATACACAATGGAACCGTAGTCTAAATTTGATCTAATAAGAGTTCTATAAAGTCTTAGCAAAACTTTTCTATCAGCATCCCAACCAGTGTTGGACACAAGCTTTAGAATATTCATTGCCTTAAGGCTTTTGGCTTTAAGGTATTTTATATGTGGAAGACAATTGACAGAAAAGCATACAAACTGTTTTTTATTGTGAAAATTTGAAACCAAATTTGGAGTCGAATCAAACATTGTTCGGTTGTCTTTCATTGGTATTCATATGCTTAGATCGACAGCATATGATGAAGTCATCGACATAAAGAGCGCCCTCCATTGAAGGAGATAATGTTTTGACAATACTGTTAATTTTTAAGTCCAAAAAGTGTAACCGAGAGATTACTGCTTTGTGACACACCTATTTCCTGTTGAACATCGGAAACGATCGTTCCATTCCGGACTTGAAATACTCTATCTGATAGAAAATTTGAAACGAAATTTGGTAGATTACCTATGTCATGCAGATCTTTCATTATACCGTATTTCCACATACGGCATAATGTTGTAACCCTTTTCCGTAATCGAAGAGAACAGCAACCAAGTGCTCCTTCTTTAGAAAAGCCTCACGCACAAAGGTTTCAAGTCTAACCAAATGATCGTTGGTACCTCGCTTAGATCTAAAACCCTTTGTAGGGGTGATATTATGTAATTGGATTCCAGATGCCAAATTGATCTTGAATTTATCATCCGCTCTAGAGTTTTACAAACGCAAGTTGTGAGTGAAGTTGGGCGAAGACTGGTGTAGTGTTATTTATTCTGTGAATGATGTACCAGAAAATGCTTCTTTTCACTTACTAGAAATATGATCTACACACAGCCTTATATGAGTAACAAGTTTTTTCACGTCCAGGACGAGAGGTTCCAAGAATTGATCCATTTGAGGAAAAAATCTTCCGGGTGTGAAATACATGTAGCGTAGGTGCCCTGCCCATTATCCTCGCTAATTCTAATTAAAGAAGAAGAATGAAAAGACGAAGAAGAAGAAGAAAACAAGGAGGAGAAGAAGAAACCTTGCGACCTTGCATTGGGGTCATTTCTTTTCACCAACTTTGTCGAGTTTCATCTCAGCAACCAACAAGCCAAAAATTGTGACATTTTGTTTGCCGAATATTGAGCAAAAGTCGTATAAATATGGAAAAATTGACGACGGACGACAGACATTTTCGCTTTCCTAAAATTGGTGACCTACTTTTAAGTGTAGCTAAGCATAAAGATGATTTTACACAAATGAAATGAACATAATTTTCCCTCTACGTACGTATGACCGTGCTCACAAGTACCCGGCGTATAACGCCAACCGATATCATGACGTCAAAACATATACAAAAGGACACAAAACGTAAATGTCACAATAATTGCGTGATCGACCAGTCGCTGTAGCGCGCCAATTTTCTTCATTTCTTGAAGTACCAACCAATTAACCATATTTATTGCTGTTTTATTGTCTTGCTACTTTCAATCGAGAATGTCATTGTGGCATGTAAGATTCGCTCTTTCCAGGTACTGCCTGACTCGTATTAATTATCATTCCTTGATTGTCATTTACACGAAGAAAGCAGACAAGCATTTTTTTAATTGACAATGTACGGACAAAAAGATATAGATATACTGTTACACAGATCAAGTGTACTTTCTTTTAACGAGAATAAAGATATATTTCTGGCAGTTCACAAATATATAAAGAGTTCGCTTGTCTTTAAATAGTAACATCTGTAATTAGTAATAGTATCAATAATAATAGTGTGTTTGTCAAAACACGACGGGAATCGATTAGATTTTCTCTTAAAATGGGCGCGTTCGGATTTGTCTGAGGATAATTAGGAGTGACGTAGGGATGACGTGTTTATGAGGAGCGGTGCTACGGATATTTGATTAAATAAAACATTTAAGGCTAGTGGTTGTTAAATCCTGTCAGTTTCACCGTGTTTCGATAGATACAGATTTATCATTAACATAAGTACACACGGGCTAAAATCTTCGGATTGTGTTACTACTGTACTCTCTGTGTCATTCTCATACCTAACAACACGTGTTTGAGTGCTAGCGTCAATCAATTCATTATTTATTTTAATGTTCATTTTAGCTATAAAACGATCATGTTAATAAGCACCGGTACATTTTTTGTTATTTGTATCAACTGTATGTATGTTATATGGGAGAGGACGTGATAAGTTTTATTTTGTTTTATTTTTTAACTTTTGTCCAATCCTGTTTATTTCGTTATGTAAAATATGTTTGAACTAGACCAATTGTGTTAACCATCCGATTGGTTTCACAACTGTCGTTAAAGTGTTATGTGACGTCATCTTACATAACCTTTTTGATGTGATAATTTACCCGACCACGTCGTCTTCGAACGTAAATCCTCCACAAATGGCGATCAGAGTTCGTCATCCCAAATATGTCCGCTATAGCTTCACAGTCGTTCTGGTAGTCCCAGTCCAGCATGACATTGAACGGGTTCTCTGCGCCTGCACGTTGTTGTCGTCTAAAAGTTAATGCTGCAGACATCAAAGCCCTGAACACTGACATTTCCGGTTCCGGGGTGATATTTTGTGTGAAGAGGACATCCGGGTCAAAGATTGTTCCGTCCACTGTCACAGATACTGTAGGCTGTGGAAAGAAAGAACGCTCACACAGTTTATTCTGCTCTGCAAATCAGCATTTAACATCAATAAAAATCTTGGTAAAACTAAAGGCATTTAAATGCCCAAATATGATGACACGGAAATGGTCAAGTTCAGAAAAGTGTAGTTTTTTTGAAAATGGAAGAAAAGTGTAAATATTTTTCCATATTGCAAAAGTAGATCAACTACTACAGTAATACATCTGTATTAAGAATATCTCCTTACTTCCACTGCCTTCGTATGATGATGTTAAGTGACGTCACAATAACCTAACGTCTCAAGTTTAAGTCTGTTGTTTTTTATAAATCGAAAATTAAGTGACTGGCTTAAATCTACGAAGAGTATAAAACCTTAGTTACATGAAATCCAAAAAATTAAAGGTCAAAATCGATTGAGGATGTATTCCTCTCATGTTGGACTGGAAGTAGGATTTAATTCATAATGGATTCCATCGTAATCAGAGACCGTACTTTTTACTAAGTCACATCCATTCGCCCATTTACATATCGTATATATAATTACTATAATCAATGATAAAAGGACGGACGGACGGACGTTCTGAAGATATATATTACCCGTCGGAAATGTCGCCTGGGAGGACTGAAGCGATTTAACCTTAATTGTTCGTTTCTGCTCCAAGATCGAAAGTGAAGACTGCCGCCATATTGTGAACTGAAGTCTGGATATCCACGCTTTCTAGGGATTGGACGAACCGAGTAAGCCGGTTCATTGTCAGGCCAACCGTCTTGGGCGAGGTTAATATCGCTTTGTGTCAGGTCAAAGCTGTTATCTTCACTATAAGTCTTCCTTTGACGGCCACTTAAGTGGTCAAGACGTAATTTATTATCACCCATCTTGTCTAACTTGTGGTTCATTACTCCCAGAGAGATTCTCCCATCATTCCCATCATCCTCTCTGCCTATCACTGGTCTCGCCATTCCCTTAAGATCACCATCATCCACGTGACTTGGCCTCGGGATCAGCCAACTTGCAAACTGTAAATTGAAAGTTCAAAAACGATCCAAGTTTAATCTTAATTAGACTTTATGAAAAGTATGAGGAACTGCTGGGCGGGGTAGGGGCAGCACTATTACAGAATAATAATTCATATCTTTATGAAATTAATCCGCTTGGAATCACCTTATATAGACAGATGATCCGGAGATCAGTACATAAAAAGAAGATCTGATTAATTTTATAGTTACAGCTTAACTTTGTTCAGACGTGATATTAATATCCTTAATCGAATGATTACTTAATCAGTATTGATGGACGGATATCGATCTAACCCTTATTTCCTGTTTAGTTATCCAACGTAATGACGTAAACAGGTCCCAGAGGAATGTACCTGGTCATCTATTGACCATTTCATTACTTAATGTTATGGGCGACTTAAATTGGAACCCATGGTCAATAATGCGTTCACGCCTTACAATCTGGTCTCCCCTTACAGCGGACCCATTGACAAGACGGGTAATTAAACATTACATGTAAACATGTTTGTGTGATTCTACAACTCTCTACTTCATCAACCCAGAACCCTTAGATAGGCGTAGAATCACGAAAAAGTCACGTGATATATATATATATATAGCCAAACAACGATGATTTCTGAATCAAATTTAATTTTCTCCTGACGTCATTGTGATGTTTTCCGGGTACCAACCGGAACAAATAATATGGCGACAAAGGACATAGCACTGCGATAACAACAAACACGTGCCCTTATAATGTTCAAAGAACATGGCAGTATCAATCAAGAGCTTCTAGTCAGATTTATTTCTGTAATCAATATATTTCTTAACAGATAGACTTTTATTATAATTATATATTCTGTGATCAATCTACTAACGGGTCCCGAGCCCTGTATTCATAACATTTCTTGCATTAATGACACATTGTATTTAACAATAAATTTGAAAAGGGCCCATGAAAATAAATTGTAGATTGGTCACCGCATAGTTCAAAAGTAGAAGAGAATGAGATGGAAAGAAATTTCTATCCCCCAAACGCCGACACTTTCCGGGGTTTGTCCACGCCGACATTTTCCTGAGTTGTCCACGCCGACATTTTCCAGAGTAAGCCTAGATATCCATCTCGTCTCCTTGCACGCTCATCGCTCATGATCACTGTCTCAGAATATACATATATCATACAAACATCCATCTCCTTTACCTGTACACGCCAAATATATGAAATATTCCATTATTTCTATCTCTTATACCTATCCATGCCGACTTTTTTTTATTATAAATATTCCCATTATTATATCACTTTTACATTTACACGTCTTTTTGCAAACTATAACAACCTTTCATCGCCTTTATTAGACCACACTCACTGTTTATTATCATTCCTATGATCCCTTCTCCTTTACTTGACTACGCCTAATGTTTATAAATATTCCTTTGATTCCCTTTACTTTACCTGACCACGCCCACTGTTTATAAACATTCCTTTGATTCCCTTTAACTTACCTGGCTACGCCCACTGCTTATAAACATTCCTTTGATGTTCTCTCCCTCCCCCTGACCATTTCCACTCTTTATAAACATTCATTGGATTCCCTTTCCTTTACTTGACCACGCCCACACTTTAAAAACATTCCTTTGATGTTCTCTCCTTCCCCCGACCACGCCCACTGTTTATAAACATTCCTTTGATTCCCTTTACTTTACCTGACCACGCCCACTCTGTATAAAGATTCCGACGATTCCCTTTCCTTTACCTGACCACGCCCACTGCTTATAAACATCCCTTTGATTCCCTCTCCTTCCCCCTGACCACACCCACACTTTATAAACATTCCTTTGATTCAGTTTCCTTTACTTGACCACGCTCACTGTTTAAAAACGTCCCTAATATTTTCTTTCCTTTACCTGACAATAACCACTGTTTATGAACATCCCTGAGATTGTCTCTCCTTCACTTGACCACGCCCACTCTTTATAAACATTCCCATAATTCCAACTCCTTTCCCTGTCCACTTTTCCACGTGATCAATGACATCTCTTCTTCCAGTCCACAGCCTGTAAACATTCATGTGTTTCCAGTGCATTTACCTGTCCACGGCCATTGTCTATCGATGGTTTCAACATCTTCTCCACCTACATGTATCCACATCTATTTTTATAAACATTCCAAAATTGCATCTCTCTTCCTTATACACCTACATATTTTACCTATTTACTTATGCATTTCCATTTTCTTATAATACTAAACCCAGACATCATCCTTCTCTCATTCATCAGTTCTCTCCCATTTTCCACCAAAAATCAGTAACATTTTCATCCATGTCTTCTTTTTCCGAACGCTCGCCATATCATCACCTATCACCCTGCCCACGCCCACTCTCTCCAAACACTTACAGAGTTCGTAATTGATATCACCGGCTGTGTTTCCTCTATACCCGATACTAGTGAAATCAGTAACATGTGTGATTATCAATTTTATCGTGCTCCAGTTCGTGTGTTCACCTGCCCGATTCTAGCTCCAGGGAGAACTATGTGCCCTTAATATTTTATGTCATTATACCACTGTTTCATTTGTGTAGGAGGTCGCACGCATCGTCTTACATGAGAATTATTGCTCAACGAGGAACATAGGCCCTAATGGCGTTTGACTACATTATTGTCCTCATCAAGGAAGCCACTTTAGTCGGCACGAACCTAAAGCTTTCAATTTGTACTATAATGTTGGTTGTAAGAATTATTCCCTAAGGAGATATTGTCATTTGGTCGATTGTGTGATATTTTACACGAATCGGCTTGGCCGCTTGAGTTTGTCTCTTTATTCAAAATATATTTAGAGACTACATGTCGTATAAGGGTGTTCAATGTCACACTGCAGTATTTCTTAGAGAGCTTAGAGTGAAATGTATTCAGCTTTATTTCTATAATTGTTCACATGACAATCTACCGCTATAGTATAATCTCTGAGTTTCCAAGAATTTACTTTTTCAGAAAGTATATTGTTTTTACATGATTATCGTTGAATTTTGTTGGTGAGAGGGTATTTTAGATTTGGGGTTTCAGTTTATCTAAGTATGTCATAAGTATAGGTATTGTTTAATAGTAATTAAATAGAAAACGGTTCAGAATGAATTGTACAACATGTGACCAACCCTTTTGTTATAAGACCATTTGAAATAGCTAACGTGCAGTTAATCTCCAGTAATAACAATTTTCGACAAATTGCCATGGAAATATAAACGGACAGGAAGAAAGTGACGATATTGAACGTGTCTGATTCCAGTCGTGATGTTTTTAAAAATTCAAGGAAATACTCCGGAATGTTTTAGACGAAGTTCAGTTGTCTTTGTGTTTTTGTTACAAGAAAATTAAATTTTATCAAAGTTATAACTTATGAATTAATCATATTTGTACATAAACAAGTGATGTCACGTAACATCTGGTGAAACACAGCATGAGAACTGAAAAACATAAACTTTGATTTAAATTGTATTGTCAAACGTAATCATAAGTTATAATATACTGTCAAACATAATTATAAGTTGTAATGTATTATCAAACATTGTCATAAGTTATCATGTATTGTCAAACATCAGCTGTAATACATTGTCAGACATAATCATAGGTTGAAATATATTGCCAAACATAAATGTAAGTTATAATGTATTGTCAAACATATTCGTGACTATTATGAATTCAAAACAACAATAAAGTTTTATCTTTGATATCGCTGACGGAAAATATTTCAAAATGACATCTGCCAGAGAAACGAATTAAATGATAGCCACATGTGAAAACAGACATTTATAAATAAGGAACAATAAAGTCGATGTGATTTTCTCATAACCAACCCCGACAAACATATGTTTATAGTTATCAGGCCGCAGGATGTCGTAACAATATAAATATCTTGATGTGACTACAATGTGCCATTTTATTATTTCGTCTTTTGTTTGGGTTTAAAATTTTTATCTTTTTTTATTTTCGCGCCGAAAAGAGGAGAATTAACTATGAAACCTGAATTCTAGCCTTTTAGGGGCGAAGATGAAAAGACGAGAATCAAACTCGCTTATGTATTTCATCTTATCGTGTAAAATTGTTCGTTCTTTCAATTTTTTCGGGGCAAACAGACGAGGATTAAGTTTCGTTAAACACGAAAAGACGAACGAGAAAAAATTAAGACTTTTAACTCTCGTCCCTTTGTGGTGAAAAGACGGAATATCGAAATGACATAAATCAGACACCTAAGGCCTCCAATGATTACCAGGCCTTAGGATCTGGAAATTCCTTAAATCTCAATTCTCATCCTAAATGACACGCATATCATCCGAAATATATTTATTCCCTCGAAATACTGTCATTCTTCAAACATACATTTTCATGATAACAAATAATCATCATTCTAAAACCTTCGAATAAAGAGTTCATTCTTTATATTGACCTTGTCATTGTCCCTCAAATGTATTAACACCCGTCAGCTACAAGTATATGCTGTTATTAAATATACTATAAAAAATCCTATATTTTCATGGGACTGCAAATTCGCGGTTTTCAAGAAAACAAGGATAAGTTTTGCTCACATGTTCTTATAATACTATATACATTGTATTCCATGTTAACTTGAATATATTACATTTCGTGGATATGTAAAATTCATGGCATTAAAGTCCCCACGAATTAAACGAAAATAGTTGTCCTATGAAAATTCATTATCTTACTGTTTACGATAATTTTACGTAATATATATATATTTAAAAATTCTTTTCTCGCACAACAACACATAATATAAAGCAATGTTTTGTTACGAGCTTTTGGTGGTAAAATATCACTAAAATTATTACAATAGTAAACTTATCAAATTAGTAATTCTCAAAATGTAACAGCTAAGACATCGGTTATACATATCCGAGTCTCAATGTAACAGCTAAGGATGTTTTTTTCTTCAAGAAAATTTTCAATTAATTGATATCCCTACGTTCATGTAACAGCTAAGATTTATATCTAGGGATGGTGAGAGTCTCTATGTAACAGCTAAGGGATGGGTTATATCTAGGGATCTCTATGTAACAGCTAGAATGTCTCTCTCTATGTAACAGCTAAGAATG
Organism: Ylistrum balloti; assembly: GCF_031769215.1. Taxonomy (NCBI): domain Eukaryota; kingdom Metazoa; phylum Mollusca; class Bivalvia; order Pectinida; family Pectinidae; genus Ylistrum; species Ylistrum balloti. Next base: position 1,873,934 of record NW_026782106.1, on the reverse strand, counting down.
GGTTATATCTAGGGATAGTGAGGTCTCTATGTAACAGCTAAGAATGGGTTTTAGCTAGGGATTGTGAGAGTCTCTATGTAACAGCTAAGGATGGGTTATATCTAGGGATAGTGAGGTCTCTTTGTAACAGCTAAGAATGGGTTTTAGCTAGGGATAGTGAGGTCTCTAAGTAACAGATAAAATGGGTTATATCTAGGGATGGTGAGAGTCTCTATGTAACAGCTAAGAATGGGTTATATCTAGGGATAGTGATGTCTCTATGTAACAGCTAAGAATGGGTTTTAGCTTGGGATAGTGAGGTCTCTATGTAACAGCTAAGGATGGGTTATATCTAGGAATTGAGAAAGTCTCTATGTAACAGCTAAGGATGGGTTATATCTAGGGATGGTGAGAGTCTCTATGTAACAGCTAAGGATGGGTTATATCTAGGGATAGTGAGGTCTCTATGTAACAGCTAATAATGGGTTATATCTAGGGATAGTGAGGTCTCTATGTAACAGCTAAGGGTGGGTTATATCTAGGGATGGTGAGAGTCTCTATGTAACAGCTAAGAATGGGTTATATCTAGGGATAGTGAGAGTCTCTATGTAACAGCTAAGGATGGGTTATATCTAGGGATAGTGAGGTCTCTATGTAACAGCTAAGGGTGGGTTATATCTAGGGATGGTGAGAGTCTCTATGTAACAGCTGAGGATGGGTTATATCTAGGGATTGAGAGAGTCTCTATGTAACAGCTAAGGATGGGTTATATCTAGGGATGGTGAGAGTCTCTATGTAACAGCTAAGGATGGGTTATATCTAGGGATAGTGAGAGTCTCTATGTAACAGCTAAGGATGGGTTATATCTAGGGATAGTGAGAGTCTCTATGTAACAGCTAAGGATGGGTTATATCTAGGGATGGTGAGAGTCTCTATGTAACAGCTAAGGATGGGTTATATCTAGGGATGGTGAGAGTCTCTATGTAACAGCTAAGGATGGGTTATATCTAGGGATGGTGAGGTTTCTATGTAACAGCTAAGAATGGGTTTTAGCAAGGGATAGTGATGTCTCTATGTAACAGCTAAGAATGGGTTATATCTAGGGATAGTGAGGTCTCTATGTAACAGCTAATAATGGGTTATATCTAGGGATAGTGAGGTCTCTATGTAACAGCTAAGGATGGGTTATATCTAGGGATGGTGAGAGTCTCTATGTAACAGCTAAGGATGGGTTATATCTAGGGATGGTGAGAGTCTCTATGTAACAGCTAAGGATGGGTTATATCTAGGGATAGTGAGGTCTCTATGTAACAGCTAAGAATGGGTTATATCTAGGGATAGTGAGGTCTCTATGTAACAGCTAAGAATGGGTTATATCTAGGGATAGTGAGGTCTTTATGTAACAGCTAGGAATGGGTTATATCTAGGGATAGTGAGGTCTCTATGTAACAGCTAAGAATGGGTTATATCTAGGGATAGTGAGGTCTTTATGTAACAGCTAAGGATGGGTTATATCTAGGGATAGTCAGAGTCTCTATGTAACAGCTAAGAATGGGTTATATCTAGGGATAGTGAGGTCTCTATGTAACAGCTAAGAATGGGTTATATCTAGGGATAGTGAGGTCTCTATGTAACCTAGGGATTGAGAGAGTCTCTATGTAACAGCTAAGGGGTTATATCTGGGTTATATCTAGGGATGGTGAGAAGAATGGGTTATATCTAGGGATGGGTTATATCTAGAGTGAAGTCTCTATGTAACAGCTAAGAATGGGTTATATCTAGGGATAGTGAGAGTCTCTATGTAACAGCTAAGGATGGGTTATATCTAGGGATAGTGAGAGTCTCTATGTAACAGCTAAGAATGGGTTATATCTAGGGATAGTGAGAGTCTCTATGTAACAGCTAAGAATGGGTTATATCTAGGGATAGTGAGAGTCTCTATGTAACAGCTAAGAATGGGTTATATCTAGGGATAGTGAGAGTCTCTATGTAACAGCTAAGAATGGGTTATATCTAGGGATAGTGAGAGTCTCTATGGGTTATATCTTGGGATAGTGAGAGTCTCTATGTAACAGCTAAGAATGGGTTTTACCTAGGGATTGAGAGAGTCTCTATGTAACAGCTAAGGATGGGTTATATCATTTCATAGAATGTCTTAAAAGCCTTGTAACAGCTAAGGCCATGGGTTATATTCAGCTAAGGCTCAGGGATGAGACACGTCTCTATGTAGGAGCTAAGTGGGTTATACAAAACTGTCTCTTGTAACATCTAAGAATGGGTTATCTAGGGATAGTGAGGTCTCTATGTAACAGCTAAGGATGGGTTATATCTAGGGATTGAGAGAGTCTCTATGTAACAGCTAAGGATGGGTTATATCTAGGGATGGTGAGAGTCTCTATGTAACAGCTAAGGATGGGTTATACTTACGGATGGTGAGAGTCTCTATGTAACAGCTAAGAATGGGTTTTAGCTAGGGATTGAGAGAGTCTCTATCTAACAGCTAAGGATGGGTTATACCTACGGATGGTGAGAGTCTCTATGTAACAGCTAAGAATGGGTTTTAGCAAGGGATAGTGATGTCTCTATGTAACAGCTAAGAATGGGTTTTAGCTTGGGATAGTGAGGTCTCTATGTAACAGCTAAGGATGGGTTTTTTTATGGCAATGAAAAAGATGAAATATCTTGACAAAAATTCTTGTAACAGTTGAAATATCTGACTTTGAGGCTCATGTAACAGACTTGAATGTGTCCACGCCAGAGAGGGACTTGAGGGACCGTCGCCTTGCTAAGCGAATGCAATCCCGTTTGGCTCTGCCCAACACCTTTGCCTCTAAGGGTTGCAGATGAATCTGACCTTTCTATGCACAACAAGGCCAACTGGGTGAAATTTGATGCCTATTCAATACAGTTTCCAGTACTGGATATGGAATATTTACAAACATAACCTGAGGATCATACCAATTGAAAATAGCACCCAGATATATTGCTGAGCATCCGACTCCTGCTGGAGACTTTGAAGTTTGGGTCTATCATCCATTCAAGGCACAAATTACAGTCAAAATACAATGTTTGGATTGCGTTTGACAGAAATGATCAAGATGACCCTGACAAAGATTATTACTGTGTCTGTCCAGTGGGCAAGCGAACCAATGGAATGTGTGCACATAATGCGTGCATTTTGTATTTCTTGGGCAATGTTCAGCATCAAGATCAAACTAACCCAGCCCGTGCAACACTCAAGTTCAAACAAGCAATCAATTGAACAGTTCTGCTGTACTAAAACGCAATGAGCCACAAATTATGGATGGGAACTGACAAAGGCAAGACACGTCACTATTACTATACACAATATAACTAATAAGGTCACTTTATTGACCTTCATCAAAAGAATTTTATAAAGCTGCTAACTAAATCTTCAAATAGTGAAACGTGCACAAAAATGTCTTTATTTCAACAAATATCATTTGTGTGACCTTGAATAGAGGTCAAAATCAGCAATGTTAACCAAACCGATACAAATTGAAATGAACAACGACCTTGTCAAATAGCAAGACCTACAGACTTTTGGTTATTAAGCTGTCACTATTTAACGAAAATGAAAAAAAATCAGTGTTTCTTGGTTTTTTAAGCAAATGTGTATAATGACAAATTTACCGGTTTTCATTTTTTCCAAGAGTCCTCCATTTGAAAGATATCATCTGTGGCCAACTTTTAAGCAAGTATGAAAAATAGACTGGTTTCGGAAGGGTGAAAATTGAAGTGTCAAAACAGTACTTTTCTCAAAAGTAATGGCTTTTTATATAATTTTTTGCTGTATTTTTCAACATAAAAGAAACGTTTCTCCTGAAATAGTGTGATATGTGGTATCAAATATTGGTTGGTACAATGTGCACTAATTAATGGCAAAATTTTATTGGAATTGCCTCATAATAATGCACTAGAAGGAATTACATAACAACTACTTCAACACCAACCAAGGTGTTAGTCAAGGAGCTCCCATTTGATAAGAAATCAATTCCGAGACTAACTTTTCCATATTTAGGCTTCTAATACCCATATCTGTTTATGGTAATCATATTTTGAAATTCCAAGTGGGGGCCGATGCTAATGGTAAATTCTAATATATATTGACGCCACCTTAGGCCGATATTATTTTACAGCACCAGTACACTGGCTGTGAATACGTGAAGAACCCTGTCGATATAACAGTGTGTTGTTTACCTGGAGAAACGTCATCATTAGGTGGCATCAAAGATTGTATCAAATCCAAGCTTTTCACTGACGTTTCCATGTCGCACACGTGATCAATGTCAATTAAAAATCCTATGTCAAACACACGATCGAGAATTTGTATGTGCGTAAATGAGCGCCTTTAATAACTTGTTTGAATTTATGTCGGACCCCTTTGCCACTTCAACTTCATGTCAATAAATATGTTTAACCTAAAAAAATAAAGATTCGTACCATGCGGTCGTTTTTGTTATTCTGAATAATTCTACGCTAACACTAATATATATAAAGTATCTATCTTTATTAGCCATTAGTCGATGCCACATCCAGGTATTGTTAAGATGAAATATTACTAGTAGGAATATTCTCGTTAATTCCAATTTTCTATCATCATTTGATTTATTCTTATACGCATGTATTCTCAGAATAAGGGACAACCTTATCAGAGCTATGTCACTGTCCGATTTACATTAAACTCTTTAATAGACAGCCACAGCATGTGAACAGTCGATATTACAACTAACTCCCATCTCAGTCTACAACACAAATAAGAACATTAGAATACATTATTTTTTCTCTGTCGACTATATTCCAACAAAAATGCATTGTACTTCGGACCTGTACTACAAAAACATCAAATACAACGAAATCACATTGATTTGTATAAGTTAACAAGTTATGGTTACAAATCGTATTTTCCGGAATCATTTTATCAGTACTTTAGCAACATCGAGCGACTTGCCGCGTCGCGGGTTTGATGTTGAAGTGCTAGACAAACGTGTGTAAATCAGGCGGAGCTGATTGTAGTGATATATAACCTACTGTATATTCTATAGAGGACGTGGCCGTTTGATCTCAAGGAAAATCCAAAACTTAGGAAGTTTAAATTAATCAGATATGACGTTTTCAGAGAGGAGTATGGTTATGGTAAATACTTGTTAATGTAACAGGGAGAAAGTGTGGACACTAAGGGGATAAATCACCATTAAGTACTTCTATAGTGTAAAGTCAACAAGATAAATTCTAAAGGATGGAAAACTATATAACATCATTATGGGTATATACGTTAGACGTCATACAGGGATTGTGTCTTTCTCTCGGAACTCCAGATCCTAGCGAAATGTTGAAGAGTGGAATCATTCCGATCGTTTTAATTAGTATGATTGCCGGTAAGTATCCGCTAACATTACCAATTGATATTTCATCTACTGTACTCATTAGATAAATAGATCAATAGGTAAAACCCAATACTGATATCTTTGTTTCTTTGTTTTCAAAGCGTTTTTTTTTCTGTCTTAGCCACATGGTTAAATCCCAATTTTAGCCTTTGTGTTAAGTGTCCGGCAATGTAAGGAAGGCAGTGAACTCTCTGATGTTCTTCTCATTAAATAAATTAGTAGAGAGGATTCATTGGCTCATTGTCAGTATAACGTCACCGGATTGGCTGTCATAGTACCGTGTCCAGGTGGCGATATTCAATCAATCAATCAATCAATCAATCAATCAATCAATCAATCAATCAATCAATCAATCAATCAATCTTTCAATCAATCAATCAATCTTTCAATCAATCAAACAATCGATCGATCAATCAATCAATCAATCAATCAATCGATCAATCAATCGATCGATCAATCAATCAGTCGATCAATCAATTAACTTAAGTGTCGAACATCATACAAGAAATACATACATATAATACTATAAAATTGACTTATATAGACAAAATTATATACTATCTCTACGATACTGTACATGTGGCATGTATTTGTCAATGTGTTGTTGAATGACCCTATCATACGTGGACAATATAGTCATCAGATGGCCTGAGCTGTTGTAAAGACGTTAAATAAAAACAATAAACCCTGTGAAACAGGCCGTGTTTTAGTTATAGCTGAGGACAATAATTCGACTCATAGAATGGTTAGCTGGAAAAATTGAGTATAACTGACACAGTGGTATAATGATGTAAATTGTACAGACAGGGTTATAAGTACATTGTATAAGGTTCAAGTCTCAAATCAAATTTATTTCATCTTCACAAGGTATTTCATAAACACATATCTTTTTTATATGTTATATTTGCCAAGTGTTCGTAATAGGAAATACACTGCGTGTATTGTAAGCTAAGTAACAAGTAACATTAACTTACTTATATAGTAGGTATCCTAATACATCTTATGTTGGTAGTGTTAATTCAGTCATTAGGTTTAATAACTTAAAGTAGAAACTAAAGATATTCATCCATGTTTACGTTGAAGCAGTTCAACTTGTAAAATTGATTATCGTTTTGATTACTGTTACAATCTAATTAAAAGAATATAATTTTGAGGTAGGAAATGTTTTGAATGTTTATCTTCTAAAATATTCTTAAATTCCCGATAGATTAATTAATAAAACAAATTTAAAAGAATTTTTAATGATGTCAGTAAATACAATTATATACAGAGCAAAATGACAAATACAATGGACTAGTATAGGACTGTATAATCAAGCTTTATTGAAGTATCAATCTTACATTGATATTGTAGCCTTTTTATATTGTTTCTTTGCTTCATTAAACACACCATTGAGTCTAAAACATTAGCAAAGTAAGTGCAGTTTTCACAATATCAAACCCCTTGTCACCAAACAAAAACTGTTTTATTGTAGTTTGTACAATGTACGACCTAAATACCAGATAATTGTCTTGATTAACTTATTACCACCACCGTTTACAATATTCCTTGAACAGTAATTATAGATCAGTTAGACAATTACAGAAGTATGTATCATCTGTATGTATAAAAACAAAAACTGTTCAAATATTTATCATCTTCTAACTCCTTACTTATACTTTCGTATTTTGTATAATAAAATCTATAAGATCTTCAAGTATAGGCTATATAAGGGAGTTCTCTCCTTGTTTAAAACGTTATCCACTAGAAAATAAAGGCTTTCATTAAAATAAACGTACCGTTTTGATACTTTGAAACTTATGTGAGAAGAAATTCAAGACATTTACCAATCGATTCCCCTCATCAAAACTCAAATGTTCTCATTAAAATATTCAATATTCCGTAAAACCCCTCTTTATAAAAATTTCTTCCAGCACAATAACACATTTCTTTTATCTTCGGGGTTAAATTAATCACAGAGTACAATACTGAAATGTTATCTTTTCACGGAAAAAACCCAACAAAGCACACATTTTGTATATCAGCCTTTTGTTTCTGATTTTGCATTTCATATTCAGGTAAATGTATTCCTTATCAGATGGCAATAATAAATTACCTTTATTTTCTCGGTCAGGTTCTTCGTTTGCTAGTAGTAAATTACCAAGGAAATGCGGACTTAGATAATGATAATTATAGTACATGAAATACATGTGTTGGTTTGAAGATTAGAGCGTTTGAGTTTATTAAGTGAATGGTGAATGTGGTTTCTTGCATATTTCGTTCGTTCGTGAGAGAGAGAGAGAGAGAGAGAGAGAGAGAGAGAGTATTTTGGTTTATATAATTTTGAACTGATATTTGCAAATAAGAATAGCATTTTTGTTTTATATCGGATCGCCATATATGAGTAAATCTAACATTAACATGGAAAGTTTTTAATTGTCTTATTGACAGATTTCGTTTCTGAGTGCATAAGGAACCAACACAAAGATAGTGATAAAACTCCGCCGTGTTACTTAAATTTGCTCTAAATGGGTCGTAATCAATAGAGCTGGCACGGTTTCTCAGACGTCATAATCAATAGAGCTGGACGCGGTTTCTCAGACGCAACTGAAGTATGTTTCATGTACATGCACCTCATACCTGAAAGCGTTTATATGTACTATTTCTGTCTTACTGATAATTGATTTAACTGAATTGACAGTAGGAGAATACCCACTATAAATATCATTGTCAAACCATATTTCTGTAGTTGATGGGTGAACAATCGCATTCGAAGGAGACACACTGATCAGGCGTTTTAGTGATTGGAGACCATGTAAGAACTAATCGATTTCTGTTTACATTTTATTTCACATCTCAAACAATCAATTGTTTAATTTCTCATATTTTAAAGGGTTTTGCACGAAACATAAGAGAAAAGTACATGTGATCTCCCTTCAATTTTAAAAAAATAGGCGCCAACACGAGCATTCGATCCAAGAACCTTTAGCGTCAAGAGCAGGGATCTTACTACTGTTCTACCGTTACGTTAGAACGCTAAACACATTTATATGTCTCTTTACTCTTCGCAATTATGCTAATAGAATTTATACTTGAAATTGAACACAAGGACAATCGTTTTGTGTATTTCGATCACTTTGGATTTGCCTTAGACGCCTCCTAGGCTCTGAAATTTAGTTTCTCCATATCACAGACAAGTGCTGAAAGGACGAAAGTTATATATGACGTAGTTAAATTAATTATTTGACTTTAATATATCTAACTCTAATTTTTTTATTTCTGGTTGTTTTTACTTTGAGTTACATATGTCCATTGTTAGGTCAATAAAATATTCTGACCGTCACCGTTTTCAAGGTCAACTAGCGGAAGTTCACGTATGAAACCAATTACCAATTATTGGGAAAAACAGACATTTTACGTGTACAGTTCTCTTCACGGATATTGAAATACGTTTAATCAAAGTGTATACTTCCATCATGTCAGATACCTGAAAATTTTCTTCATAGGAAAATCCGTCACTAACGATAGATCTGAAAAGTCAAAGGACACTTTGTTTAACAACAGCTAAATTTACATACGTTCTATTTTCTTGTGAAACAGCAGCTCATTGGCTGGTTTAGTTGCGTGATACATTAAACATAATTCATTCATTAAAAAGATAAGAACTAAATAAAAACAAAACTCGATGACATGGGCATGTGAGATATTTCTTAAAGATGGTTAATTTTATACATTCATGAATGATAAAGCTGGTATCGTGAAAGATTCAATATCACGCATATTCTAATCCCCCTCTTTAAAAAACAAACAAAATAACTAGGATAGTGTAGTGGGGCATTCTTTCTAGGGAACTTTGGAAAGCTTACCACTGTGCTACCGTTACGATACACACGATGAGGTGATGTAAACGCGTTTGCGGGGGATATTATTTTGGGTTCCGTATGTGCGTGTGTCAGTCCGTCCGTCCGTCCGAGGGCTTTTTCCGGGCTATAACTTCAAAACCGTTCAACTCATCTTCACAAAACTTGCTGCATATGTTAAGTTAGTGCCTTAGTTTCTATTGGCGAGATTTATAATATGTCCATATGATAACTAGAGTTAGGGGTGACTGATTAGGTTACAACTTTACACAATGTAATTCATGTTATTTTATGATCATATCGAGAGCGGTCGTGTTTGGGTTTTGATTAACATATCCATTATTGAACTGTCATTTCACATTATCCACACAGTTACAATGATGCTCATTGACAATGCCTGAAAATAGACATTTATCACACACATTCATTTCCGTAATTACAACTTCTGCACAGAGGAATGTACTATCAGTAATCTTTTTCTGATCAGTACCATTTGATACAAACGCATTTCTGAAAGAAATCGCCATGAACATGTACATGATATTGGGTTACGTACTACTCGAAATTCCCATGTCATGTTACAATCAAGGTATCTGAGAGGCAGGGGACGTGTGTTGCTTTCAGCACTAACTGTAATCTGGTTTCGTAGCACACACGGTATGACGTTACTCCTATGTTAATAGAATTTTCACGAGGTCGAAGGTTCGATCTCTACTACTGACATCCTGATTTTTTTTCAATTCACAAAAAACCAATTAAGTGACGAGTGTCCTTCAATTCTATAATTCATATTCATATGCATTGCGGCAATTACTGGTAAAAACATCTTTGGTGATAACAAATACAGCCGATGAGTTACATGTTAGCAATATTGATATAATGTCCTACTTGATAGTGTTGTAGACTTTATAGAATGCCATCTCAATATTCAATATATCTTTGGGAAAGAGTTATCCAGCCAATGAATTATGTTTTTGTTTTGCCTTTTCTCAACTTTAATATAAATATCGCCAGCGACAAACACCAATTTCCGGACGTACATATTCTATAAATAGATGCAGTAACTCCGAAAGTACGTTCACCTGTCGGCATTAGTCATGTATTTTCAGATCGATTAAGGCGATGACCTGAAACAGGTGCTCTGTCACGGTAAAGTGTCACACCTCTTTGGACGCAGTAACGTTTGAAGGCCTTCTTTTGAGGCAAAAACACCCCCACCATCCTCCCTTTGGTGTATTTCTAATAAAGGTTTATAAAGTCGTCTGTATAGGTATACACTCATTTGCATACATGGCGCTGTTTTACCTAAAATTCAATGCAACTAACAAAACCAACCTATCGAGATGTATTCATGTTTAAAGTAACGTACTATGTAGAAATATTTTCGCGAAAAAACTGAAATATGACGAGATTTTGAAGCTATTGGGTTCTGGTGTAGCGGATCTGTTTTACATACGTTCAGTAAACGTTACCTATCCCGTGATACACAGTGATATCATGTAAAAATAATTAAATAAAATTAATAGAACAGAGGTGAAAACCGAAATTCAATTTCACAATTTACAAAGTGTAATACCCGACATTAGGTCGCTGTCTGATTTCCCTATCATTCTTAAATAAGTCTATTTTGAAATGAATAGATTTGAAACACCGCGTTTAATATTTGCCTTATAAATATATGATACTAAAGCGAGACTGCTTCATGTCTACTAACAGAGGGCAAGTGTGATTTTCCTGGCAAGCCTGGGTCGTTACATGAACAAAGCTCACGAGAAAAGTGTTCTCGTTTTCCTAATCTCTTTATGATTGTTACAGTCTGTTGAGCTTTCATTCACTCGTGGGGATCTTCTGAAGGCGTGTTCACCGTGTCCTTATTTCCTTATTTTATGGCATTTATCAAAGAATACCCATTATTTTTTGTTTATGAATTAAACTATATGCGATATGATAATCCAACAAGTTCCGTCTTTTGATACATTTATTTAACTCATAGAGAGAGAGACAGAGGGAGGGAGGGGAGGGAGGGGAGGGAGGAAGGAGAGACAGAGAGAGACAGAGAGAGAGAGAGAGAGAGAGAGGTAAAAACGCTTTACTTTTTCGAGACCATCCGCAACAAATCAAGTGATTTTACTCATTGCGCCTATATACAGCATTTGTTAAAGATTTTTTTATACATTTAGCTGGTTTAAATCTGTGCATAGCCTCTGGTCAGATTCAATATGAACACACTTGTGCGTTTAATACGTTTGAATGATAGACCAGTGGAAATTGATATAAAATACAACAGAGAATTTTATTCTGTTTGTCATTTTCACATTACGCACGGTGCAAAGTCAGTTTCAATAGTGGATAATGTTAGACTTTACTGAATACCACTTTAAAACAAACCCATTAAAACAATATTGAATTAAATAAATTTGAACTGAATAAAATACTACACTCAGATGAAAATATCAATTGTCCGAAAAATTGTTTTAGAATGTCCATAATTGATTTATCTAAAGTCAGTTTCAGATCATCGTGTTCAACGTTTAACTCCCAAGTTTATCAAAACAGCTTACAGAATTTTTCCTTGATATTCATAAGACCATGAACTTGACAACCACACATAGATTTTTATAATATTGGTGTGATTAACTGCATTGCTTCATTCTATCTAGTATTGAAATATTCTAAATTCACGACTATTCATTTTAGCTATCTTCCTAGTTTACATTCAGTCATGCAATTTGGTGAAGATATGTACATCAAGGAGATGTTGTTTTTTTTTTTCTTTTTTTTTTTTTTTTACAAAAGCCTGAATATCAATTATCTGATGATACATCTGAGTTTCAGAACTTCTGTACTTGCGACAATATATTTTAAAATTGAAATATCATTTTTTACCTTTGTCACAGTAAATCATGCGTTAGGACAGTGTCATGAAATTCTTTGTTGTGTCTTGTTGTTGTATCTATGTTTACAAGCAATAACGGTACAGAATAAATCCGAGATGAAAATAATTCTGGGTTCTTATTTAACTTCGTTTAAACAGACAGACAATACAGCCTCACTCGTTCTTATAATTCTTAATTTACACAAGAAATAGACACTAGATTTACAGTTAATACCCTAGTATTGGTATGACTATTTTATGCATATTAATATCACTACTATACTAGGTGATTTACATTATGACTTTGTTTACATGCCCCGCCCCCACCCATGTAATGCAATTTTTTAAAGTTGATATGAACGAGAAATAAGTCAGTGAATGGTCAAAGATAGCGGGGTCAAGGGGTCAAATATTCTATTTCTTATCTGTTTTCTTGAATAAAGATTCCTACAATAATTTGAGTTATTTGTCAATATTATTTGTCAAAGGTTTCGTTGTAATTTCATGACTGGTGAATAATTTGTAAATGAGAGGAAGAAAGAAATACGTTCTTGGACAACTAGGAGAGAACATGTAGCAAGATACACTCTTTTAATAATAATTAGCAATGCATTGCCAATTCATCAGACAACAGATGTGTAGTGAGAACATTACTCTAGAATCGTAATAACGAAAACATAGTATGATGACAATGTGGTTCTGTTATCCTTACAGCAATGCCGCGACCCACAGAGGATTTATCAAGGACCACCACGATATCTCCAAGTAAGAACAGTCTCCAAACATCCTTATCTCCTGTCGAAAATATTTTACTATCGAAACTTCCTGGTAAGAACAGTCTCCAAACATCCTTATCTCCTGTCGAAAATATTTTACTATCGAAACTTCCTGGTAAGAACAGTCTCCAAACATCCTTATCTCCTGTCGTAAAATATTTTACTATCGAAACCTCCTGGTAAGAACAGTCTCCAAACATCCTTATCTCCTGTCGTAAAATATTTTACTATCGAAACCTCCTGGTAAGAACAGTCTCCAAACATCCTTATCTCCTGTCGTAAAATATTTTACTATCGAAACCTCCTGGTAAGAACAGTCTCCAAACATCCTGATCTCCTGTCGTAAAATATTTCATTGTCGGAACATCCAGGTAAGAACAGTCTCCTAACATCCTTACCCCCTGTTTCATAGGTTCACGAACTGTTAAAATTTGTATGAATAGATTATCAACGGTAAATAGTTTTTCATTCACGAAAATTGGGCCCCTCAAAAATTACTATTTTACGCTTAATAAGGGATTTATTTTCATTACAGAAAAATCATCAAACTTTAATCAAGAATAAATATAAACCCTTTTTTATATCAGATCCATGGCGGCAAAATCGTAATCAAAACACAAAAGCGATAAATCTAGTGCAAAAAAGGAGAGAAAAAAAATGATACTTTACTTTGAATAAGTTCACGTAGACTACAATCTGTATATAATAGATTTTCTATAGGGTAATCGTCTTCTTCTTGATTAAAGGCATCTATTATGTAAATCTAGGTCAATACAGGTAATGTCAGGATCTCAAAATGTAAACCGGGAATATAAAAAAGAAACCAGTATCCAAACTTATACATAATCATGACATATGTAGACAAGGAAATATAGTTAAGATTTCAAACATTAAAGCCAGACTTCGATCATTTTTTTTTATCATATTAACTTGGTTCGCAGCTTTTATCAAACCAAGTTCTAGTCACTTTGATTTTTATATCTTCGTTTGTTATGTAATGAATAATGATATACACCTTAGTATATGGTAATAACACCACACAATGTAGATGAATGTACATTCTGTTATATATAAACTTTATTCATTTTACAACAATTGCGAAACAAGTTATGTCAACTTATACTAATCACTCTTGTTGGCCCGTATGTAAGTGCGCGAGGGGTCTTATTGTGGGAGGAAACCGGAGTACCCGGGGAAAACCCACGTGGTCGGGCAGGTGACCCCTTACCTTTTCACGTCCGGGAATCGAACCCCGGTCGGCTAGGTGAAAGGCGAGTACGTTACCACTGCGCCACCCGACCACCTTATTCTGTTACTTCAATTCACCCTTGGTTTCGTCTGACTAAATATCTATCTTTGCCAGGTCTGTTGAGGACATGCTCCGATCATAGTCATTGTCATTGTATGAAAGGCGTCCCGATTTGTTACGACAACTTCTGTCACTGTCTGTACGCATCCTCTGTTGAAAACTTCGAAAATATGCCGGTAAGTAATGTTCGTCATACCCCAAACTAGGCTTCGATCACAATTACATGAAATAAATGCCCAGTCCTGCAAGAAGAAAGAAAAAAATCGACAACTGCCCAGAAAAAAGTACCAATTAACAAAATGGGCCAAATTCTGATCGATAATTCTTGTGACCCTGCAGTAAAGTAACCATTGAATATTATCCTAAATGCACGTGCTTGTCATTTTAATCATGTTTAACTTACCAATGAAATAGTATCCAACGTTCCCATCATTGTCTTATAACATTTACCATATATATATAAAGTATATCTAAATCAGTGTCCAATATGGACGTGTACCCTCTACATACCCGGATGTTCACCGCTGGTTTTGTCTTTATATATCCCATACTCTATCATAACTGGGAGGGGGGATCTTCCCATTATTGCGACTGACGATTACACGAACGACACATCAGTGAATGAAAACATTAAACACAATCATATATAGTGAAAGCCAAAACAAAGAATAAAACAGCACAGCTGTTTCGTCTACCTAGGCCAATGTGCCTAAATATCGAAACCAAAAAGACTACTGAGAGAAATCTGAAGAAATAGGGAGATATTTCAAAACCTAAACGAGGACGAGCTCTAGTCCAACAATTCAATAAATTTAGCAATGTCCATTTATCTGATAATGTTAAATGAACGTCAAGAACAGTCCGATCTGTGTCACTATTTGAATGAATTAAAAAATGAATTAAAACGTGGCGTGAAGGTTTCGGCAAAATTCAGAGACTAAACGTCCATTAGCATTATCTACAATCTGCCATCTCAAAGATAGTTAAAACATTGATTAAAAACTCTTTCTATTTCAGACCAATGGTACAGAGACACTGAATGAAACCCAGCAAAGTGACAATCCACAGTGATGTCGGCAGTTGTTAAATTCCATCACGTGCCATGTGCAATCAAAACAAATGTTTGGAAATTTTGCTGTGCGATCCCTGACTAACTTAAATTACCAATGATTTTTCTATGTCGTTCATTTGTTTTAAATTGTCTTTTTGTGTGAATTTTTTTTTTTGTGATAAAGTTCATCTTTTACATATATTTAATAATTGTTTTTATCCTTACAAATCCATTGCGTTTGTAAACAGCAATATATGTAACATATATATGACAGTTGTCATATCTGCTGTTCACATTGACAATTTAATGAATCCAAATTCCCCATATAGAAAGGAAAAAGTCATCTGAAAGTCCACGTAGGCTCTCAATTTATACTCCAAATTCCTCATGCACATCCGCCTTCTAACACACGAACTGTCAGAGGTTTTGTTTGTGTAGTACTGTAAAGTTCCAAAATTTCCGTACGTGGAGCTAAATCTCATAGATTTTTAGAATAGCGCGAACACTTAATTTCATGGATAAATATAGTTCAATCAATCTATTTATACAAATTTTAGCAGTTTGTGGACATTTGAATTCGTGGAATAGGTGTAGTTTGTGGACATTTGAATTCGTGGAATAGGTGTAGTTTGTGGACATTTGAATTCGTGGAATAGGTGTAGTTTGTGGACATTTGAATTCGTGGAATAGGTGTAGTTTGTGGACATTTTAATTCGTGGAATAGGTGTAATCACGCATTTGAATTCAAAGATTTGTGGACATTTGAATCCCAAATGAAAATTACATTTGATTTTACATTTGAATTCCTGGAACGTGGAATAAGTGTAATCACGCATTCAAAGATGAATCCCAGAACGCCAACTCACTCGTCACCTACACAACAATATATGTAAGTGTCTCAGGTTCACGTGGATAACTCACAAAATATGTCATTAAATCTGTCCATGACAATACAATGCGATGATAATTTCAGTCATCTACCAATGAAAGCTGGAAGAGGGGGAGAGGTGTCTAATTAGTCTTTTTGTCAGCCCGTCTGTTTGACGGAATTTGATTTTCAATATTTGTGTTGGTAGAAGAGGGTGCCAGAAAAATTGAATTTTCAGCTGAAATAAGTTTCTCAAAGTTCATCGTACAAACATAATATATTGAGAGTTGTTATATTAAAGTCTGTTACAAAGTAACTGTATACCTTTCATCTCCCTAACGTTTTTACTAAAGGGCTACATTCCAACATATGAAGTAAAAAAATACGTGGAGATCGGAGGGTAAACAAACACCAAAATGTCAACAAAACAGTTTTAAACTAAGGTATTTAACCTATATCACAATTTGAACGAATTAAATATCCATGGAGTTCCTAAATTTTAAAAAAGAACACGACGATGCTTATCAGAAATATAACTTCCACGTGATGTTACCCTGTCTTGTTTGATTTGTCGTGTTATCAATTAAATCCCAGCGTTGTTAAAATGTTCATATAAAATTTCTATGAGACTGAATTATGTTGTCTAACCCAGGTAATAAACCTAGCAAATATTAAACACAATTGCAGATGCATAAATCCACACCTGAAAAGCAAACAAACAAAACGAGCTCAAATAAAATAAATAATATTCAAGAATACTTTAGCAACAGTTCAATGTTCAATGTAAGGGCGACACCAAAGATACATCACGGTATCATCACAGATTTAGGATTAAGACTCTTTAAGCGTAACTTAAAATGTTATAAATGTTAAAATTTACATATTTGTTTTGGCCTTATTTAACAATAGTCTCTGTCAAATCCACGATCTTGATCGACCCCGAAATCGACAAGGAACTTAAATATTTTCGGTATTACTAATTTATATTGTTATTAACCCAAGCAACTCCTAACCTTTGTCACGTTTTCCCTGCAATAACAAACTCATCATTCTTCTTCCATAGTTTGAAACTTTATTAAAGTTTACATTCATATCAATTACACTTTATATAGATTGTACAAAAGTCACACTAGTGAATAGCACCTTTTCATGATTTAGAGTTTGATACTGTAGATTCAAACAATGAATAAACTGCATCACACAGCTGTTTCATCCTTCTAGGACTCGTCAGTGATGCTAAGTGCCTAAAGTTTGAAGTCTTGGAGGCGACTAAAGAAAATCCAAAGTGATCAAAGAAAAGGCAAAATCTAGACAGGGAGATGCAGCAGCCCTATAATTAAATAACTTTTCTCAATTTCCATACATCAGATAATTTTAGAATAACGTCAAGTACATGTGTACTTTGTGAACAGTGAATTATTGTATAAGCTGTTTTACTAGTCTATATTTGCAATGTAACATTTCATTAAAATTTTCTGTCATGTACATTATCAAAAAGAAGAACGGAGACAGCCGAGTCGAACAACAAAAAATCCATGACTTCCTACTAGGAAAAACAATCTTGATTCAAATGGGTTTACAAAAAAATATTCACATCACTGGAAATATCGATACTTTTGCTTTAAAAATTTGCTGTGTGCTCCCTAAGATATGCTGGGTGCCCCAGTGTTCTTGAATTTGAAGTTATGTTGACAGGCTAGTTTTTTACTCTTATTTTATTGAACAAACTGATTGATCAAAGTACATATAAACTAGCTTACAAGTGTTGATTTAATCTTAAGAGCAAAAGTTCGGGTCCACGTCACCACATTATACGTATTCATTTCCCCCCGGATGTTATGTTAACTGAAAAGATACAGGTGTGATTTGGAAAGAGTTATCGAACATTAAATACGTATCCAATATACTCCCACTTATACACAGCCTCTTCGCACAAAAGACACATAAGTGAAGATCACATTTAAATAAAGTATTGGAAAGGCTTTTGTTTATTTGGTTACACTCTTGCATCAGCCTAGACATGCATATAGTTCAGGCCAATTAAGCAATGGATTTCATAGATTAGAAACCATTCTATAAAAAACCAAATGTATGTGTTTTTTATGAATCTGATCCACTATTCAAAATTATTCATGCATACCATCACTAAAACTTTGTGCATCACTGTAACCTTGTTCGCTAGGATACATTTGCAGACAATGGTAAATCGTTTAATCTGATCTCCGGGATGTTTTGTCCCACTACTGCCGATCCGGTTAGGCTTCTACGGTCGCCATTGTTATCAGGAACTTGAAGAGTCAGACATGTGGAATCGCCGTTATATTCTTCAAACTTTGGCGTTATTTCTAACAAAATTTGTGATCCACTCAAACTCATACCGAGGCTGCCAATCCCTGGAGACGGCATTGAGAAACCTTCCGAATCCATGCGGATTACCTCCGCTTTGATACCGTTAACCCGTCGTACGGTCTCGCGGACGTCCTGGTTGCTAACGGAGTATGCTGAAACTGGAAAATAAAGAAATTTGTTAATATTGTGTTCGTTACAGGAATCACACAAACAATGTCAATCTAATTAATCACTGTATTAAATATCGATTTTTAATTACATTAGTCTAAATTCCTTGATTGATTATGTACCTCTGGCTAGGTGATACGAAAGGCCAATAGTGCGTTGTATAGTGTCTGGATGATCAATCCCAATGTGTGTATTTACCAATATTTACTCACGGCAATTAAGCTGACAGGACATACTTATACTGGTTATTTTATACACGTTGTTTGAATGTGATGTGTACGACATCTAGATATAATATGACATGATATATGTATTTCAAAATAATAACGAAAACCCCTATTTATTCATCTGCTCTTGAAACTACAAACATGCATTTGTAGTCATTGCGTCGTCAACAACGCCCACGTGACGTCACCTACTGCTTCCGGTATATTATGGAAGTGAAATGTTTAATAAGGTTCAATGTTTTTATGAAACTACGCGGGTATAAAATGGAAATGTAAGGAATTTTATTTATTTTCAGTGCATGCATCGAAGTCGGTAAACATTTTAGGACAAATTAGGATAATGGAATGTCACGTGACACCAGTCAACCATTTCAACAAACAAACGAAGGGTATTACAACGTTCCCACATATATGGCTGCCTTACATGGAATGGCACACCGGATATTATGTATTGTAAGAGCCTAGTTGGGTTTTATTTTTCAAATTTTCATGCTTGAATGCATGTGTTCGATATAGATGAATATTACTGAATTCAATCCTTTGAGTTTGCTATGGCGAATGCATGTTTCAATTCGACATATGCTCACGTATTGTGATGATAAAAAACACTCACAAGAAAATACTGACAAGAAAACAAAATCGATATCCAAAATCAAAATTGATTAAATGAGGGCAAAACATGAACAATGGGAAACTTTACAGGCAAAATAGTACAAGGAAAATAAGACGAAATGTTTCGGAATGGTATGAATCTTCTGCACAATCTACAGCAAAGATTTTACAAATCGTCCTGAAATCAATATTTCGTCTTGTTTAGAATATGTTTTGAAGTGAAACTTCATATTTCAATAATTTTTTGTGTCATGGCTCTACTCACATACCATCCCCATTTCTCGACTTCAGCACCATTATACCATTTAAATGTGATTTTACTAAGTTTATATAGATGTTCTTGTATTGTGTCTTTACTCTACTCTAACATATAATCACAGATATATGGAGGTTTCAGCCCTTACCTGGTCGTGTGTGAACATTACTATAGTTGCTATCCCTGTCACCAAGGTCGTGACTCATGGACGCTCGACTCATAACCTTTTCACGTGTGTTTTTTGTGGGTTTAAACAACACGATGTAGATCTTTCTCAGAAAGAGGAGTGACAATATCACGGTACCATTAACAAACAACGACATAGTTAGAGACGCCACTCTTAGGGACGAGTTTCTCGTGGAAAAGTACGTAGGAATAAATGCGATCCAAATGATGACTGTTGAAGATGAACAAAATGTGATAAATTTGGTTTCGTTAAATCCATCTGGAGTCTTTCTGGTTTTAATAGCGTACACAATGCATATGAACATAAGTAGGAAGGGGTATATCAGTACTCCAAGGTAGGAAAAATCCATACTATCATGACATACCAAAACATTGTGGATTTCGTCATCACTTATGTAGTCCATACTTACTGATTTAGGCGGATCAAATATCAACCACACCACGATGGCTACTAACTCTATCAGACAAAGTAACACTGTTATTAATAGTGAAGATTTGGAGCTTGTAAATCTCTTCATCTTCACACGATTTGCATTGTCTTTCATTGAGAATATTCTGTATATTCTGTTAGTCTTTATCAAAATGGTTGCGTAACACACTGTATAACAGATTCCAAGTAAAGTACGGCGGAAACCGCAAATCACAGCGGAAGGTTTGGCAAGAAATATATAGATTGATGCGTAGGACAACACTATCCCAGCCAATAAGAAAAAGCTGAGTTCTATACCGGAAGCCTTTATGATGGGGGTCGAACGGAACCGGATGTAGATTATAAACACTAACACACACAATAATATCCCGATGCTGGAAAACACACATGCGATAATGCCGATGGAATCACTGAAAGACACATACTCCATCGGAAGGGGAGTGCACGCATTCCGGAAGTTGTTTGGTGATGTGCTACGAGCACAGGTTTCACAAGTAAATTCGTCAGATACATACTGGTCTTTTGTACATTCTTTGCAGTACCAGCAGCACGGACGACTGGCCAGAACACGTCTCTCCTGACCGACGTCACAGCTGGTCGAACAGACAGACGTGTTGTAAGATAGATTCTGGATATCGAACTGGTACAAACCATCCAGACCTACAGAAAATATAAAAAATACAATCTGTAGAAAATGGATGTTGGTTAAGTGTAAACTTCGCGGGAAGTAGTGCAATCCAACAAGTTTAAAACATTCCTGTCCCAACAGGGATCATATCAGGGTCTTAAACTCGATCAGCCCGGGCCACAACAACTAACCTAAGAAACAAACTCTGTCAGCTGAGACTGCGAGACAATAAATTGCTATATAGACGTCACACTGGCAAGACCGTTTAACCCTTGTGATTCGGCATTAACTTCTCTATCCGATACCTTAACAAGCAAAGACAGATATGGTATCCCACCAATGTCTGTCTTATCACTGCAATAACCTTGAATGGCACACGTTATTGAGATAACTGTAGATGAGGCTAGTAAGAAGAGTTTTTCCGTGGTGCATCCGTTCCCGATGTCAAAGCTGCAGGCCAAACAGAGGTAACAGCGCAAACGACATATAAAACAATGACATGGAAGGACCAGTCACAACCACGTTAAAACAAAATTAGTAACCTGCATCCGATTTACAACATTTAGAGTAGACATAATTACGAAGTGTCGCTAAATGTGGTCAATGCGTAATAGAATTATGGGTCAAAATATGTACGCTAGTCATTGCATTCATGATTTGGTAGGAAATTACTTTACCAAAGAATTCTACGGTAACGCAGTGTAACAAGAATTTGTGCATTATGATAATGGATGTTAAAAACAGAAAATGTTTAGATTTACTGATGTACCGTAAAATCCTACATTTTCGAGGGGACTTAAATTTCGTGGTTTTACAAACATGAACAATTTTTCATGGACCTGATAAAAGCAATTAGTTCTATAATCAATGTTTAGTCATTTATGTTTATCGTTTCGTGAACAAGTTTATCTGTGGATTAAGAATATACACAAATTCAACGAAAAAACCTCCAGAAGAAAAGATTTCATAATAAACAAACAGAACATTACAGAAGAAAACACTTCTTAACACAGTAACAATAACGCTGGTATTCACATCATATCCCTCACAGTACAGAAACAACTCGTAAGAAGCAATCTGATATTTATTACGTGATTTGGTTATAAGGAAGTACAAAATGTACACACAAATCTATTTCGATATCCGCTTATATGATACCATCATTATTATGTTCTGATGTAGGTGATACAAGAGGTTAATGCTAGAACATTACCAGTGTAGTTTCCGACTTCCTGCCACTGAAACCGGTCGCCATCCTTTCTGTATATCATGATGCTGTACCGCGGAGGTCCATCAGTACCGTTGATAAAGTGGAACGGGAAACCTAGCGGATCTGTACAAAGTCCACACAATTGTAAACAGGAAAATTTACAGAATGATTCACTCACCTCATAACATGGCCTTGTATAAAAGTCTGACAATAGCGTTATAGCTCAACCAAAAACACACAAAAAGTCATTAAGGCAAACAAATGATGGACAAAATGGTCTTAACTGAAACGACTTTAACATACTGTAAAATCCTAAATTTTCGCCGCGGTTTTATTTCTGTTGATTTTGTTGGAACTCTCAATCAACCAATGTCCAAGAACGGTTAAATTTGCACATTGTACATTTACTTTAATTAATGTTTGTTCATAAAATCAAATGCCCTCCAAATAGATCCTTTTTGAAAAACCACGAAAATTGAGTCCCACGGAAATATATGATTTGACAATAACTAAGTAGCCATCATGAATTTTGAATATGTTACACTTTCGAGACTTGTTATGTTGCTATAAAATTTCAAGTGTAGACTGCAGGTCAGTACAGTAGTAACATGTGTTTCAATACCTATGGCTCAGAATTATATTTGTTGAGACTGTCCTTCGTATTAAGTAGGTACAAATATGTACCAAAGTCGCTAATAGCTCATCCAAAACACGAAATCTACATTCTATTGGGCAACCATAGCCATGGCCACGATGTGATTGTCTATTAAACTCTCAGTATACTGTAAAGACAAGGAAAGTCATTATATTTTGACTGCACTTTTGAGAGAGACGAATGGGGATATAGGGCCATCGTCAAATTTCATAAACTTCATAAAGTGATCAGCCAATCTCTTGCAAATTAAAGGGTCTTTAAGGGTTTATGCAATTATCCAAATGATTTAATTGTATAAACGTTGATGCGGGCTTTTTTTCATAAAGGGAAGACATATGAATACCATAAGACGAATGTACTTTTGTTGATGTTACTATAAAGAAAGAAGATGTTCAGTATCACCATTATTTACCTGTGAACTCGATGTTATCTAGAGCTGTTAGGAGAGCCTCCCCCGACAATTTCGCCTCCATATTAGGACATATTCCACGATAATACAGTCCACACGAGTCCAGATGGATCTGATGAAGAGCGTTAGCGAAGGCTAAGATTGCATCACGAACGTAATATAGAGACTGAAGCTGTTCGTACCCTAAATGTGAAAAAATATACATTGTTGACTGAAATACATATGTAAGGGTAACATTATTTGACAATAGGCTTGTATATTCATGGACACTACAGCCTTTCTATATCACACTGCATGCCTTAGTTAGCGATAAGTGACGCAGGGTTATCATTGGTGTCTTCTACAGGTAAGGACTTATAACTTGTGACGACAATACTGACAACTTACTAGCATCAATCATAACAAAAACAATATTTTAACTAAAGCGATGTTAAACGTATACTGACATTGTCCTTGTATCGATTACACAACTTAGTTACCGTTAGCAGCACTAATTCGTTCCTTCCCCGTGCATGAACGTGAGGTTTTGGCTTTGCCAGGGAATTTACAGTTGAAATAGGACTCCCAATACTCTCGGAACCATGGATTCCAGGTGTTCGTTGCCGGAGTTAAACTGAAATGTTAAGATATCTCTCTAGTTAAGAAGTTTAGTTATTAAAGGATAAATTATGTCTCATAACAATGATGATTTTGAAAGCCATTGTTATACACACCTGGTGAAGTATTCGTCGAATCCCTCCAGTTTTCTGGCCAATGGTTGCACAGCTATTGCTCCTCCTACTACCTTTTGTATATCCTCATCGAATTGACGTCCTGCCCATGCGTCAACACCTATCCACCGAACAGTACCGCCCAGCGACTTCCGGTCCACCGCTTGGAACAGCGCCTTGGCCAGACCGTAATGAGTGATAAGAATCACAACAACTTTGCCTGAAATTTCCGTATACAATCTACCTATAGTTTTCGTTTTAGTGTTTGTGTCACTACGTCAGCTTTATGTATCAATGGATAGTAGACAATGAAGGACCTTCGTGCTCCTATGTTTATAAATCTATGGTGGATCCATATCATTTAGTTACCTACCTTGTGTGTTTTTGACTTGGGAAATTCTGCGTGCTATCCTTTCTAGTTCGTCATCAAGTCCTACTTTCAAAGACTTGATCTTTTCTGTAAGACCAAAGCAAATGCCTTCTTCCTGTGCGAGACGTTTCGTCTCGAAGTACAAATTCGCACCGTAAGTTGTCTGTTCATACAGGGCAACAACATACCACCATTCCAAGTTGCTAAAACATTAACAATATCATCTGCGAGTTAACAAAATAAGCTGCAATATATCAAGTAAATAATTTCCGGAATCGCATGGGTTTTTTACCAGAATTTGTCCAAAGTTTCCTGCCTATTGTAAACTTCTTGCTACTTGCTATCAAAAACTATTTTACTGTCCTATATGGGATTGTGCTTGTCACAGTTTGCCGGTGTCCCCTAGTGTTTGTCACAGTTTGCCAGTATCCCTTAGTGTCTGTCACAGTTTGCCGGTGTCCCCTGGTGTTTGTCACAGTTTGCCAGTATCCCTTAGTGTCTGTCACAGTTTGCCGGTGTCCCCTAGTGTTTGTCACAGTTTGCCGGTGTCCCCTAGTGTTTGTCACAGTTTGCCAGTATCCCTTAGTGTCTGTCACAGTTTGCCGGTGTCCCCTAGTGTTTGTCACAGTTTGCCAGTATTCATTAGTGTCTGTCACAGTTTGCCAGTATTCATTAGTGTCTGTCACAGTTTGCCAGTATTCATTAGTGTCTGTCACAGTTTGCCAGTATCCCTTAGTGTCTGTCACAGTTTGCCGGCGTCCCCTAGTGTTTGTCACAGTTTGCCAGTATCCCTTAGTGTCTGTCACAGTTTTAGTGTCTGTCACAGTTTGCCGGTGTCCCCTAGTGTTTGTCACAGTTTGCCAGTATCCCTTAGTGTCTGTCACAGTTTGCCAGTATCCATTAGTGTCTGTCACAGTTTGCCAGTATCCATTAGTGTCTGTCACAGTTTGCCAGTATCCCTTAGTGTCTGTCACAGTTTGCCGGTGTCCCCTAGTGTTTGTCACAGTTTGCCAGTATCCCCTAGTGTCTGACACAGTTTGCCGGTATCCATTAGTGTTTGTCACAGTTTGCTGGTGTCCCTTAGTGTCTGTCTGTCACAGTTTGCCGGTGTCCCCTAGTGTTTGTCACAGTTTGCCAGTATCCATTAGTGTTTGTCACAGTTTGCCAGTATCCATTAGTGTTTGTCACAGTTTGCCGGTGTCCCCTAGTGTTTGTCACAGTTTGCCATTATCCATTAGTGTTTGTCACAGTTTGCCAGTATCCATTAGTGTTTGTCACAGTTTGCCAGTATCCATTAGTGTTTGTCATAGTTTGCCAGTATCCATTAGTGTCTGTCACAGTTTGCCAGTATCCATTAGTGTTTGTCACAGTTTGCCGGTGTCTCCTAGTGTTTGTCACAGTTTGCCGGTGTCCCCTAGTGAATGTCACAGTTTGCCGGTGTTCCCTAGTGTATGTCACAGTTTGCCGGTGTCCCCTAGTGTGTGTCCCAGTTTGCCGGTGTCCCCTAGTGTATGTCACAGTTTGCCGGTGTCCCCTAGTGTCTGTCACAGTTTGCCGGTGTCCCTTAGTGTCTGTCACAGTTTACCAGTAACCAT
Source organism: Ylistrum balloti (assembly GCF_031769215.1). Lineage (NCBI taxonomy): Eukaryota > Metazoa > Mollusca > Bivalvia > Pectinida > Pectinidae > Ylistrum > Ylistrum balloti. Next base: position 1,848,024 of record NW_026782106.1, on the reverse strand, counting down.
TAGTGTCTGTCACAGTTTGCCGGTAACCCTGACAGTTTTTATTACAATTTGCCAGCACAAACTAATTCTTAAAGGACTCGTGCAAGTCTCTAATTTTTTAAAGTATCGTCCTAGGTTGAGTTCTGCTGACATGTTGATTCTTTGCTTTGTTGATTTATCAGTTTTTATTGACATGATTCCTAGACTTTTATAATTCTCTGGCCTGTATGTCTCATATAATTCACATTTTGCAAGCTGTCATTGTTATTTTTACGTCTTCCTGATGTCATTTTATTTCGAGTTCAACACATCATCGTCCATGATATGATATTACAACTGATTTCTGACTGGCGCTGCCAATCACGAAAGAACATTCCAGGGTACATTTCAATAGTGACATGCACGAAAAATATTACATGGGCGAGTTTATTGGATAAGAGTTGGATTATGTGATCAATAACATTTCGAATAATAATCAAAATAAAAATACATTTTAAAAATTAAAATGTAAAATTTCTTCAAAATATTAAGATAGATTGTTATCTCAAGATTATAAGTCATAATAACAAAATGAGTGCCCATGAGAAGTAAAACACTTAATCTTTATCATGAATGGTATTTCGTTTAAAATAAGAAAAATGTAAGGATGGGTTAATACCTACACAAGGATGTTGACAATCGCTCGGGCCTGGAAGGCGTCGGAGGGTACAGTTCTCTTAAAGTAAGAAAATCTGTCCTGATCACTAAGTTCTGGACTGGTGGACCAATAACTGATCTACAACAACAGACATAGTTCGTTGATGGAAAATGAAACAAGATAGTCATGTGGCTATAACATCACTTTTATAGTATATTTCACTGATCAATGATGATCTCGTGTTTTCTTTAGGACCCACTGGTCCCTTTATATGACACGACCATGAATTTGTGATAGAGGCTTCTGTTTTATATCATCACAATTGATGACTATATTATGGGTTTGATAACGGTGGTTTCTACATCCGAACTCCTGTCAAATGCTAATTTATAGTGTTCCATTAATCATAAAGTGTTCTGTCAATCATAAAGTGTTCTGTCAATCATAAAGTGTTCTGTCAATCATAAAGTGTTCTGTCAATCATAAAGTGTTCTGTCAATCATAAAGTGTTCTGTTAATCATCAAGTGTTCTGTCAATCATAAAGTGTTCTGTCAATCATAAAGTGTTCTGTCAATCATAAAGTGTTCTGTTAATCATCAAGTGTTCTGTCAATCATAAAGTGTTCTGTTAATCATAAAGTGTTCTGTCAATCATAAAGTGTTCTGTCAATCATAAAGTGTTCTGTCAATCATAAAGTGTTCATTTATCATGAAGTGTTCTGTTAATCATCAAGTGTTCATTAATCATAAAGTGTTCTGTCAATCATAAAGTGTTCTGTCAATCATAAAGTGTTCATTTATCATGAAGTGTTCTGTTAATCATCAAGTGTTCATTAATCATAAAGTGTTCATTTATCATGAAGTGTTCATTTATCATAAAGTGTTCTGTTAATCATCAAGTGTTCATTAATTATGAAGTGTTCATTTATCATGAAGTGTTCATTAATCATAAAGTGTTCTGTTAATCATGAAGTGTTCTGTCAATCATAAAGTGTTCTGTTAATCATGAAGTGTTCTGTCAATCATAAAGTGTTCTGTTAGTCATGAAGTGTTCATTTATCATGAAGTGTTCATTAATCATAAAGTGTTCTGTTAGTCATGAAGTGTTCATTAATCTTTAAGTGTTCATTAATCATAAAGTGTTCTGTTAATCATAAAGTGTTCATTAATCTTGAAGTGTTCATTAATTATGAAGTGTTCATTAATCATAAAGTGTTCATTAATCAAGAAGTGTTCAATAATCAGAAAATGTTCCATTGATTATAAAATGTTCCACTGTTTTGGATGACATATAAAATTTGTGTTCTGAACACAAATGGTAGTTGAGATTGTACAAAAGACACAAAAATAAACTGTACCTTTTAATACAAAAGTAGATAAGATACACTGGATCCAGACAATGGATTAAATTTACATCGTACCACTGTTTCGTGCTTTTAGAACTCGTCAATGATGCTAAGGGTCAAAATTTTTAACTTACGAGACGACTGAGGAAAATCTAAATGATCGAAAGAAAATTCACAGAAAAGTCTCGTTAGGGAGGTGCGCTAGCCCCATAATTCAGTAAGTTTCGTAAATTTAATTTCCCTGTTAATTTTGGATGAAAACCTATAATTCGTGTAGTGCGGTGAAAAATACCATGACTATAATCTTGATTTGTATCAGAGAAATGATCTGAATAATGATTTAACTCACCTGCGGAACTTTGAAAAGTCGCAAGAAACTGGCTACTGCTATAGACACCTGGCTAAAGGCGGCTCCCACTACCCCGACTGCCCTGTTGCTCATGCGCACTGGGCCGGGGGAAGAGTTACGGTAAGGGAGGCTACCATCTTGACAAACATAACCATCTTCTTTCGGGTCAGGCTCAAAACTATTCCCATCTATGCTGACAAATTCCAACGTGCTCTCCAAGGCCACTGTATCCGATTCACATGTGTCCATGGCAACTAGACCGATTCTTAGGTTTGGATATTTGTTATTAATTTGTTTTAAGCTCCAGACGGCTGTCTCCAGAGTTTGAATACCATCTTGTTCCTGGATATCGCCACATTGACCATCGTCTGTTCCTCTGTGAACCGGAAATAAACCACCCAAGATGACGTCACCACTGACGTTTGCTCTCAACATTCCATGGACTGGGTACACCATCACACACAAAGCCATGAACACCTCAAACTTTATTTTACATGTCCACATTGCCGTAATTTTCTTGTGTCGATCAGTTAAGGGAATATTCCAATGGTCCAATCACAAGAATTGACCTGCTTCAAATCAACATACTCTTCGTGCATTTGCATATTATTATTGTTTTTTGTTTATGATGAATATGTAGGCCATTATAAACGTTCTAACCTTATGACGAAAAGATTTGTATCAGATCTACAGGACGATATCCGAATCCCTTTCGGAATCAGACTAAGCATGCCCAACAAATGATATGGTGTGGTGGTGACCGACTTCGAAAGGTAAACACCCCAACATCAGGTTTCGCCTATTTCACTGGGGAATTGATGTCTGATGAAAAAGATCAACACAATTTTACAATATATTTAGACTGATCATACGCATTAGACAAAACTGCACCACATCTTTATCTAAAATAGTACTGGCTAGGACTGCTTTTTACTTGACAGTATTTTAGCCTGGTATTGATAATTACTGTAACTGAAGGGTATATCAGTTATATTGTATAGACAAAAATGACAACGCTCTATAATCTTCATAGCAGGACAATTTACACTGTCACGCGGGTGTATACATCATAAACTCATTTAAGTAGGGGGTGGATGTTATTGCCCAAATTAGGACAACAATTATCCTGGTCGGACGACTCGCGGGTATCTACATCATCAACTCATTTAAGTAGGGGTGGATGTTATTGCCCAAATTAGGACAACAATTATCCTGTTAGGACGACTCGCGGGTATCTACATCATCAACTCATTTAAGTAGGGGTGGATGTTATTGCCCAAATTAGGACAACAATTATCCTGTTAGGACGACTCGCGGGTATCTACATCATCAACTCATTTAAGTAGGGGTGGATGTTATTGCCCAAATTAGGACAACAATTATCCTGTTAGGACGACTCGCGGGTATCTACTCAACGTAGTTACTTTATAATAGAATTAGGTAGTACTAACCCTGTATAGGACGATAGTTATGGATTTAGGACGACTCGTGGACATGTAAGTACCCTTCTATTTTAAGTAGTACTGGATACTAATTACCCCGAACAGGACAACAATTGCTCAGAAGGATGTCATTTTTTGTGTTATAAACCAGACATTTCTTGATATACTACGAGATAGTATGTACTTGGTTCTAAAGTGTACACAACAGGGATACTCTTATTTATAACGTCATACCTGTTTATACTGGTTTAATGCGGTGTACACAACAGGGATACTCTTATTTATAACGTCATACCTGTTTATACTGGTTTAATGCGGTGTACACAACAGGGATGCTTTTATTTATAACGTCATACCTGTTTATACTGGTTTAATGCGGTGTACACAGCAGGGATGCTCTTATTTATAACGTCATATCTGGTTAACTGGACTGGTTTAATGCGGTGTACACAACAGGGGTGCTCTTATTTATAACGTCATACCTGTTTATACTGGTTTAATGCGGTGTACACAGCAGGGATGCGGTGTACACAGCAGGGATGCTCTTATTTATAACGTCATACCTGTTTATACTGGTTTAATGCGGTGTACACAACAGGGATACTCTTATTCATAACGTCATACCTGTTTATACTGGTTTAATGCGGTGTACACAACAGGGATACTCTTATTTATAACGTCATACCTGTTTATACTGGTTTAATGCGGTGTACACAGCAGGGATACTCTTATTTATAACGTCATACCTGTTTATACTGGTTTAATGCGGTGTACACAACAGGGATACTCTTATTCATAACGTCATACCTGTTTATACTGGTTTAATGCGGTGTACACAGCAGGGATACTCTTATTTATAACGTCATACCTGTTTACAATGCGGTGTACACAATTGCTCAGATAGGATGTCATTTTTTGTGTTATAAACGTCATACCTGTTTATATACGGTGTACACAACAGGGGTGCTCTTATTTATAACGTCATACCTGTTTATACTGGACTGGTTTAATGCGGTGTACACAACAGGGGTGCTCTTATTTATAACGTCATACCTGTTTATACTGGACTGGTTTAATGCGGTGTACACAACAGGGGTGCTCTTATTTATAACGTCATACCTGTTTATACTGGTTTAATGCGGTGTACACAACAGGGATACTCTTATTTATAACGTCATACCTGTTTATACTGGTTTAATGCGGTGTACACAACAGGGATACTCTTATTTATAACGTCATACCTGTTTATACTGGTTTAATGCGGTGTACACAGCAGGGATGCTCTTATTTATAACGTCATATCTGGTTAACTGGACTGGTTTAATGCGGTGTACACAGCAGGGATACTCTTATTTATAACGTCATATCTGGTTAACTGGACTGGTTTAATGCGGTGTACACAGCAGGGGTACTCTTATTTATAACGTCATACCTGTTTATACTGGACTGGTTTAATGCGGTGTACACAACAGGGGTGCTCTTATTTATAACGTCATACCTGTTTATACTGGTTTAATGCGGTGTACACAGCAGGGATGCTCTTATTTATAACGTCATACCTGTTTATACTGGTTTAATGCGGTGTACACAGCAGGGATGCTCTTATTTATAACGTCATACCTGTTTATACTGGTTTAATGCGGTGTAATCTTAGTGCCACCGTCAATTACCTGGCATGGTGATATTTTCGTTAAGATTTTGATTGTTGTTTGCTATGAGTTGTTACTAAGTACAGTGTACACTTTCTAGTTTTTGTTTAAAACAACATGGCGCCTGGACGTAGCATCAGTATGGTGTCACACACTAACAAAAACGATTTTTTTTGTAAGAAAATTAATGAATTTTGCCGAAATTTACTTATTCATTTATTTGTCTTGTGTTTTAGAAATTTTTATACAAGTCTATCAAAAACTTGCTTGCTTTCATCGAATTGTAGATATCATACCACGAAAATATCCTAATAATCCAAAATGTCTTCAATATATCAGAAAATAGCTTAAGTGTCCTAAAAACATAGTTAACGAGAAGTGAAAAACATATATAAAAAAATCTTATTACTCGAAGTTTTGTTTGTTACAACAAACCTTCATAACAATACGGTTAATTGATTAAGTGTCTCCAGCGACAAGTAGATTAACAGACCACTATACCAAGTTTCTCTAACTTAACTAGATAATCAGCTCTACCACGTGACATGAAAATAAATCAATAAAAAACTATAAAAGAGAAACATGAAGATGTGTTTGTAAATCAACAACTGACTTTTCAACTCAAGGTATTAAATACGTGTGTATTTCTGATCTCACTAAACTTACGTATCTCAGTAAACATGGGTACAGAATCTACGTATAAAATACATGTGTATATCTAATCACACTTACCTTTTGTATCCGTGTAGATGTCATCCATAGCCATGGTGTAACCACTGACATGGGTCCAGGGCGTGTTACAAGGAATGTTCATGGATGTTTTGATGTTGATTAAATGAAACTGGATACATAAATTAAATCGACGTCAGTTCTGACTGTCACCAATACATTATCATCCGATTTCAGTCAAAACACGCTTGTATCACCACTATCTGACGAGCTAAGGTGAGCACCAATGTTTATAGTCACAGTTTCATTTACAACTTCTTGGTAAAATCATTAGAACTACACCTCATTAAAATACTTATTGAACTTCAGACTAAAGTTTTATATCTGTATCTTAGCATGTAATACTTCTGTGCCGTGGTGTCTACTGACCTCAGACACTCTCCCCACTAAACCCAGGTTATAACATGTGATTAATTACCAACACATTCAATGATGATGGACCATCGATTGCTCAGATTAATGGATGGAAATTATTGATGAAGTGCTTTAACGTACCTGAGTTGTGGGTGTCGTCAGTGTCCTGAAGGATTAACGGACACAATACCTGGCTAATAACTAACCAGTATGTTATAAAACACCGGGATAATTAGTGTGTCAGGAGGAATCGCCACAGTCAATCTCTAGTCAAACACTGAGATATCCCGAACACTGAGATATCCCGAACACTGAGATATCCCAAACACTGATATATCCAAAACACCGAGTATTACAAACACTGAGATATCCCAAACACTGATATATCCAAAACACCGAGTATTACAAACACTGAGATATCCCAAACACTGATATATCCCGAACACAGAGATATCCCAAACACTGATATATCCCAAACACTCTGTTTATATCCGTTGACGTATCTGAAATGAGAAAAAAAAACTTAATTTACCAACACATAACGGACGATAATAGCATGAACAAGAACTAAAATATTGACATGTCTATTAAGTTAAAGCTCAAATTCAAAACACGATGGAATTATTGCAAAATACGGTCGAAGGAAAATTTTACACGGAGACCACTGAAAAACGATACGGAGAAAAATACCAAGTGTTTAAAGATAAAGTCACATGCTTCATCGGCGATCTTCGTCACGTGTACTCCATCAGGTCACCAAGTATTACCGACAGGAATGTTAATTACTCAAAAGTAAAGCTAGGAAAGTGTCAGACATTTACTGTTCAGTGCAGCATTAGAAAAAAACTTATCAGAAATCGTTTTAAAAAAATATTCAACAACACTTATCAAAAACTTATCTTTTGGTTGCTGATAAGGATTTTAAAGGAAACCCCTGACAAGTAAGTTCCTTGTGTGTATAGTGACAATACATACAACTCGTAAGGGTCACGGCCACATCAGCTATATCAACATTACTCTCAATGATAGACTCCGATTACCGTGTAAAAACACTTTTTTTAAATATCGAGCTAATAAAAAAGTATAAAAGTTCCTAATATATTCTTGTAAGTTGTAATTATATGAAGAAAGAAAATGTTCTGTTTGTTAGTATAACGGAGATCTTCCGTATGTTATCCTGATACTGTATATTAATGTGTTAGAGTTAGAAAATAATCACTTCGGTTTACTTTTTTAAAGAGAATACATTTCACCAATACAAACAGTTAAATGCTGTAGAGACGGTGGTTAACGGAAGGTTATCTGTTTATGGAATATTCATCGAACGATGTTGCTGCTTATGTTATAGGAATGTAGCAATATCTTCATCAAATAAACGACATATTTTAGAAAAAAAATATTTCGGTGGTTGAAATATTCGTGTTGTGACCAAAATATTGACACAGTAGGAATTTTACGGGAGACGTGAAATAACCCGTGGGTTTCTATCCGTTTTATTTTCAACCCGTCTGTTTTTCCCCGATTTCATTCCATCCTTAGAAACATCGTTCGGTGAATATTCCATCAACTCTTACCTCAGGTACTACACACTATCTGATCACTTCCGAATGTATCTAGGGTCACGGTTTGGACCACACCACTATATAACTATATGTGTCGAATGAAAGCGGCAATAAAAATGGGAAACACTGAGGAGTTCCGAATGCAGGCTATTGACTGAAGGTTATGATAATTGTATGGTGAAAGGAAATGACGCTGAAGTTGATAGTCTATAAGTATCTATCTACAACTCTCACAAATAAAACGGGGCCTTGAGTTTCAACCCTGTATACATCAGTGATTAAAACTACTCCAGATTGGCTGTATCAAAAAACTGATACAAGTGAGGGAATCACATGAATCATAGCAGTTTCTAGACTCATAGTTATCAAAATCTCCATTATCATAACAACTTTCGTTTCTTTATATGATAACCAGGAAATATCCCCTGACGATAAGACAAAATATATCAGGACATTAAGACTATGAAATATCTTCTGACGCTAAAACTATGTAATATAACCCGACGATAAGACTATGAAAAATTTCTTGACGTGAAGACTATGCAATATTTTCTGATGCTTATATTTTGGAGTCTCTCCTGACACTAAGACTATAAAATATCTCCTGACGTTAAGACTGTATAATATATCGGGGCGCTAATACTGTGGAATGTGTCCTGACTTTAGACAATGCAGAACTTAGATTGTAGTATTTTTGCTTTAAGTTACTGAAATTGTATCTTGCTCTATACTATTAAGGTTCAGTTATTCCATTCCCCAATCTGCTGCTTGCCATGCCGGGTTTATTTGTTTGGTTGGTTTTTCTAATGTATTATTTCATGAATGAAATATCCCAGAAATGAAAACATGTATCAATCTAGAAACATTTGTACATCCACAAAGATCCTGCGGTATACATAATTACCTTTTTATTTCACTTTCACGTTACCAAATGTAGGATGACCATGTTTTTGTTACACTGAAAAAAAAGTTTCTTCTTTCTATTATTTCCTGTAACGATGCTAATGAATATATTGTAAACACCAGACATAAACAGCCTCATGAATGTATTTTCCTGTACATGTAGATAGAGCATAAAGGTGCTGACATTCCTTCATAGAAAGAAGCGACAAAACCTGAGATCATGATACGTTCGCTTTTTTCTAAAGACCGTTTCTCTGCCTAATATCTCTAAGACTACTCCGATATGGCTTTTTGAAAATTAGCGCCCAGGGAAAACATGGAAGTTTTGCAGCCCATGACAAACCAAATTATATCAAATATTTCATAATCGCTGCTTGTCTCTTAACATTGAATGGGATGTACAAGGACCATTTAGCCTGTTGCCAGTACAACCAATTTGGATGTCGTTCTACCATGTTCCAGGTGGTGACATTTCTGTATGATGGATATGAAAGCATCCATTAGCGCCCCTACCTTCCGTTTACACGTACGTTTACACATTATTGTACTATCATGTTGTATTATCCTTGGTTATAATGTGTGAATTTTTATTAATAATTTTTCATTGTTTCTTTATCATTTTCTTTGTAATGTTCTACACGCTAAATTTGACAAACGTCCTGTTTTATCACTGATCTCATGATGGACTTTTTATATTGCGATTGTATTGAGACACAAACGTTTAAGGGAGAAGAAAAACAAAACTCTAAATAGCCGACCTCTCGACCCCACATATCCTCTCTTCCTGTCCCTCCGAGCCCTGAAGGCATGTCGTCCACAGCCACATCAACAGGCCGGAAACAGGGCAAATAAGACCAGCACTTAACAGCTACATTCTCATCTTCCTGAATCTGCATGACTGATGACAGAGTCCGTATTTAAAGTGTACTAATTTTTTCACAAATAAGAAATTAAGTTTGTTAATGCTTTTACCCCTTATAATGTGTTTTTTTTTTTTTAATTTTTTTTTTGTTATTTCAATAATGTCAAGCTTGATTAAAACACAAAAGTTATTTTCCCGGACGAAAATGAACAGATATGATGATATAAAGTAAATTTAGTAAGCTTTATCACAGGCATATATACAAATATATAATGTAGGTCTGTAGATTTATCTGTAAAGTCACACAATGTGTTTTCTCTCTTTCTCGCCATCAAAACGTGATTTGCATGCTTATATTGATAACACTGTCCTGGATGTATCATATATATATATATATATATATATATATATATACATTGTTCATGCGGTTAAACAATATACGAGGCTTGTTTGAAAAGTACATACCAATCTTGTGTTACATCCACAGAGAATAAAACCGCGATCCATTCAGTCAGATTATATACGTAGTCACAATTTGTTTATAAACTATACGATGATGACACGTGATAGTTGACAATGCTATCCTCCGTTTGTGATAAATACAATTACACCTACAAGGCCTTATCAGGTATCTAGACCGCCACTACATGGGATACAGATGTGTTAGAAAGTTGTGACGCTTCACCTCTGTTACACGAAACAAGGGATTACCAACACCTCTACATAATCATAATCCAAACTCAAAATTAATAAAACTAGGACAAAATATTAACAAAATTTACACTGACATTCTTTAAAGAGTACAAGGAGAATAAGACCAGGTGTTCCAGCAGAGTAACCTTCATCGATGACACTGGCGATGTATATCTTTGTCAATTCACGTGTTGTCACGTTCTCGAATGACCACAAAGTATACGACGGGCATCAATACGTTTCATAACACTTAATTTGTGTTGCTGGTATCTGTTTTGAGTAAATGTCGCTTTAAGTTGAGTGACTGGTTTTTGTTTAGAGTGACTGGTATATATTTTGAATGACTATGTTAATTATTTTGAATGTATGTGGTTTTTTGAGTGACTGATATTTGTTATGAGTCTAGAGTTTATTCCCAGCATAAGGATTCTCGTTTAAGATGTCGACAACTTATACATAAATAACTACACAGCGTTACGAGTGATGTAGGTTGAAAATTTTGGAGAGGTTTTACAGTCGTCATAAACATCTCGTCGAGAAATATTCTTGCATTTTTGTACGATATGATGAAGCTGTGGTTGATACTCGTTACGATATGAAGCTGTGGTTGATATTTGTTACGATATGAAGCTGTGGTTGATACTCGTTACGATATGAAGCTGTGGTTGTTACTCGTTACGATATGAAGCTGTGGTTGTTACTCATTACGATATGAAGCTGTGGTTGTTACTCGTTACGATATGAAGCTGTGGTTGATTCTCGTTACGATATGAAGCTGTGGTTGATACTCGTTACGATGTCTCGCGGTTTCGTTGTTGTTTACATATCCATCAGTGAATGGTTTTAGTTTTGAACGAGTATAAGTTCAATTTGAGTCTGTATTTGTCTTGAGTGACTGTGGTTTTAAATTGAGTGACTGTAGTTGTTTCAGGTGACTGTATTTGTTTTTGACTGACTGTAGTTGTTATGAGTGACTGTAGTTGTTATGAGTGACTGTAGTTGTTATGAGTGACTGAGTGACGGTAGTTGTTATGAGTGACTGTAGTTATGAGTGACTGTAGTTGTTATGAGTGACTGAGTGACTGTAGTTGTTATGAGTGACTGAGTAACTGTAGTTGTTATGAGTGACTGTAGTTGTTATGAGTGACTGTAGTTGTTATGAGTGACTATGTGACTGTAGTTGTTATGAGTGACTATGTGACTGTAGTTGCTATGAGTGACTATGTGACTGTAGTTGTTATGAGTGACTATGTGACTGTAGTTGTTATGAGTGACTATGTGACTGTAGTTGTTATGAGTGACTGTAGTTATGAGTGACTATGTGACTGTAGTTGTTATGAGTGACTATGTGACTGTAGTTGTTATGAGTGACTATGTGACTGTAGTTGTTATGAGTGTCTATGTGACTGTAGTTGTTATGAGTGACTATGTGACTGTAGTTGTTATGAGTGACTGTAGTTGTTATGAGTGACTATGTGACTGTAGTTGTTATGAGTGACTATGTGACTGTAGTTGTTATGAGTGACTGTAGTTGTTATGAGTGACTATGTGACTGTAGTTGTTATGAGTGACTATGTGACTGTAGTTGTTATGAGTGACTATGTGACTGTAGTTGTTATGAGTGACTATGTGACTGTAGTTGTTATGAGTGACTATGTGACTGTAGTTGTTATGAGTGACTATGTGACTGTAGTTGTTATGAGTGACTATGTGACTGTAGTTGTTATGAGTGACTATGTGACTGTATTTGTTATGAGTGACTATGTGACTGTAGTTGTTATGAGTGACTATGTGACTGTAGTTGTTATGAGTGACTATGTGACTGTAGTTGTTATGAGTGACTATGTGACTGTAGTTGTTATGAGTGACTATGTGACTGTAGTTGTTATGAGTGACTATGTGACTGTAGTTGTTATGAGTGACTATGTGACTGTAGTTGTTATGAGTGACTATGTGACTGTAGTTGTTATGAGTGACTATGTGACTGTAGTTGTTATGAGTGACTATGTGACTGTAGTTGTTATGAGTGACTGAGTGACTGTAGTTGTTATGAGTGACGGTGGTTTTAAGTTGAGTGACTGTTTGTTTTTTGAGTGATTCTAGAATTACTTATTTTGACTCACCGTGGTATCTATTAAAACATTTCTTTTTTTCCCTTGTTTTGAGTAACCTATTTTGATGGGTAACTATAGAGTAATGATCTGTTCCAATAATTGTGTTTTATTAATGTGATTGACGACTGGAGTACTCGAATTAGCTCCTACTTTTCTATAAGAGCCTTTTTGAGTACATCTATTTTTGAAAGATTGTATTATTTGTTCTGTTATTTTTAATATTTTTTTCTATGTTTACCAATATAAGATTTGTATTTCTTCCATTTTCTGTTTTAAGATACTTTAAGAAATAAATATAGGTTTATTCCTATTTTGTCCGTCTAATGATTTTTTTTCGGGTTTGCTAAAAACATTTTATCATAAAAATAAAAAAATACTTTTCACGATATTTGAACACAGAGAGCACGTCATAAATAACTAAAACCCTGGAAGGAATTTGGCTGTGCTCGTTAAGCATTTCGGCTAGATATAACCCATCGTTATTGGCCTACAAACACGATAGATCTTGTTTTACATTAGTGTAGCCGGATATATCGTCCTAATATACAAGGTTTGATTTCCGGGTTGTTGTAGGTAGTTACAGGGTGACTAGATGTATGATAGACATGACATCCGTTGTCTGTATCGTCCATGATAAATATGCATACGAAAGTCAAAGGTTAAAGATATTCACAATGACCGGAGGCGTTAGTGGCAGATAAAAGTGTTAGGCGGTTCTATCTATTGTTTGTTTAGGCATCACTGATAAAATTGTTTCCAGATACCATAATCTTTATAAAGTTTTCATATGTCGATCGCCATAGTATATCGAAGATAAGGGACTTAGACAAATATCTAACTTTAGATAATTGATTTCAAGGTAGTAGCTCTATGGTGATTTATTCATACATTGACGACAATGTTGTGGATTTGATTGGCAACTATCTCATGAACATCATACGGGAGGCCCGCCGTCAAAAGCAAATTGGCAAGGACACACACTGAATCAACTTTTTGAAATAGACTAACCGCTGGTAGAAAACGTTGAAACAAACATCTTGGATCTTCAACGGTGGTTACCTTAGCCAACGATTTCACCGACTGAGCTGTTTTATAGAACTGGTTGATATCCTGATTATTTAATAATACGGTAACTCACATGTGAATTATCATCCTTTCATACCGATTTTTAAATTAGTACTGCATAACAAAATAATGAGTTAAACTGCATCATACAGGTGTCCGTTGTTCTAGGACTCGTCATAGATGGTAAGGGCCTAAATGATATGAAGGCGACTAAGGGAAATTTGATATTGGCTGAAATGGATGTCGATAGATGGGCAGGTAACCTAGCAGGGCTGGTACATAAAAGACATTTTTAATGTGCGTTCAAGCTTGATATTTACAGTCACACTTCAAGGGTAAAGGTCAAATGTAATGTTTTACCTCTTTCGAAACAAAAGCTTGTGTAATGCATCTGTGTGTGAAAAGCGTGGGTTAAAGCTATCTCAGAAGTCACGATACATCACTTCCTCAAACTCACACCACAACATCACATCAATGCTTTCTGATATTATATCATATCACGTAGATTCTTGTGTGTATGTGTTTATTCTATAACAAAGCTTAAACTTACATATTTGCTTTGCCTAAAGAATACGCCTGTTATTATTAGAATTATGTTTAAATTATTTACTAATCGAAGTCCATAGAATTTTTTATGGCAGACATCAATCTTGTGCCTAAGAAAATCAGTTTTAAAAAATTGTTGATGATGTGTTATTACTTTGATGAGCTACAAGGTACAGTCATTCTTAGTTTCATTAATAACTTGTTTTGTCATATTTTGCCATTTATATACCGACTTTGAGTTCGATTAAAACTTTTGTCATCATATTGGTATATCTTGTTGTTTTTAACACGGTGTGGTCAGCCTCTGTCTCTTTGATATTAAAATCTAATGTCACTGATCCACCAGGAAAGTCCGTGGAATGTGATCACAGAAATTCCTATCTCTGTCTCCTATACTTCTAATCTAATGTCACTGATCCAACAGGAAAGTCCGTGGAATGTGATCACAGAAATTCCTATCTCTGTCTCCTATATATAATCTAATGTCACTGATTTCGGAAAGTCCGTGGAATGTGATCACAGAAATTCCTATCTCTGAAAGTCCGTGGAATGTGATCACAGAAATTCCTATCTCTGTCTCCTATATATAATCTAATGTCACTGATCCAACAGGAAAGTCCGTGGAATGTGATCACAGAAATTCCTATCTCTGTCTCCTATATATAATCTAATGTCACTGATCCAACAGGAAAGTCCGTGGAATGTGATCACAGAAATTCCTATCTCTGTCTCCTATATATAATCTAATGTCACTGATCCAACAGGAAAGTCCGTGGAATGTGATCACAGAAATTCTTATCTAGTGACCAGAAGACTAGAAGTAAAGCTTATCTCCAAGGTGTATAGCAGACCTTGATCACAAGTAACCCACTCTCACAACATGTCGCCTCTCTTGATTCTTGTGTTTGTAGGTATTCTGTCTGTTAGAGTGGAATCGTCCTGCATGTATGCTTTGCCTGACCGTAAGTAAAACCACAATATAATATAATATAATATAATGAATATAATATAATATAATATATGTACAAAATATCCACTCACTCATGACATGCACTCACTTTACAGAGGCAAAAATAACTGTAGATAAGACATTCAACGCTATAAACCCACCACATAAAAATCGTTCTAGGTTATAATTTAACAGAAACTTAATGATCCAAGCCCCCTCCTTCTCATGAGGGGTGTTAATGTTTGCATTATAATCCTTTCTGAGACGTTCCACCAGATTAATAGCATGTTCCCAATAAAAACTGACAGGAAATGAAGGTAACTAGTAACGTGGACTGATTAAACAACGGACATCCCTGTCATCGCCTTAGCTCCCTTAATACAACACATATTTTTGATTGGTGTAGCTATGTAATGTTACTGATTTCTTCATTAAAGCCGGAGCTGACGGATGTGTTTACAACGGACATCATATTGCGACAGGAGACTCTTATAGGGATATGGACAGGTGCTTCTCGTGTAGTTGTGGCACAGACAATAGCATGCAGTGTTGTGGGTAAATAGCACGTTTACAACTCGTATCTTGGAGTTCAACTACAGGGATTTTAAAAATCGAACTTTATGACTTTTTGATAATGAACTAGAGAGATAACGTACGTTTTAAAACTGACGCAAGAAAAAAAAAAAAAAAAACAGCGGAAATTATTAAAATAGAAGTAGCAATAACTTTAATGAAATGCAAACGTCGAAATTGGTTGATATGAAATGGACATCTGTGTTTTCACACCATACACAGATCACAGTAAGACATCACATGCACTGGTCACTACTGGTGAAGCAAACTAAACGACAGACATGGAGTTACAAGTCAGTTAGAGAGGGAAATGGCGTAAACTGAACTAACAGTTAAAGAGATGTATGTGATATAATGGCGACTAGGACAGGATGTGTCATAGTCATAGTGACACAGAGTCAGATACTTCCAACATCATCTTACTGACAAGCCGTCCATTAAATCACATGTATGACTGGCTATCGTTGATTCATCCTCGATATTCCAGTGGTTACGATCACTTTTGCTCTCTGTACCCCTAGAACGTTAATAGCGTAATTAGAGGCACAAGCGAAATGATTTGATTGGTCTAGAGCGGGTTTCACGAGGGGAACGCCTAGCAAATTACAGGCTGATAAACGCCTTTGAGCGACACCCAACTTCTAAGCCAAACAGCGAACCGTTATGCGATCTCGAGAGTCGTTTGATGTTCTCGTCTTTTTCACAAGGTGTCGCACATTCAACCTTCAAGTTTGCTAGAGAGGTACAGAGAGCGATAGTAAGCGTAACCCCTAGAGTATCGAGGATGCCGTTGATGTTTCTGCAGCGTAGTGTTTACAGAGAAATATGATTTTTGGAGAATATATTTCTAGCCATACATTCCAGTTAGGGATATGGGAGGGTCACGAGTCAAAAAAGGTCATCTTCCGGAAGATCATGTAATGCTATATATTTTACTTGGCTTACAATGCGGGTGTCGTCGATGAAACAAAAGGCGCTTACTCTTTGGGAACACTGGGTCGTATTCTGATTGCTATTGTTTTCAGAAGTATCGGTGTAAATCGTTCTTTTGTTTATATTTTGCCTTAGTTTCATCGAATATATGTTTAAATTATGATTCTTTTGACCTGTCAGCATTTTCATTGTTGATGTCGACACGTTAATATATATTTATGATGATAAAGTTAATTAATTTCTTTCATTGATTCACAGATTTGGTCACCAGGCAGGGGTATTTGAGATCCCAGATGGCTGCTATATGCTGAAAAATGGATGTAATTTCAAAATTGTGAACGCTCAAGATCATTCAAAGTCATGTGTAACAACTGTGATTGGCTGATTAAAAAAAGTTGACGTTTGCTTGATAAAGCATTTTATATTTACTTTGTAATATTGCTTTCGACGTCATCGTGATAACATCGAAACAAATGTGTTATAATAGAACTACTCAAACTGTAATAGAATGATTTATATATCATGTCTGTCATTAAACTCGTTCTTACTTCCCTTATCTACCAACGCAATGACTTCTCGATATACATGACAATAGTCACGTGAGAATTCGAACAAGTCATTTAACCTTAGATCTTTCATCTCGTTACATTCTATTTGCTTAATAACCTGTTATTCTTTGTGTTACGCTTTCTCCACAGGTTTGACATACTCGCGGTATCGATAAGTTATGTAATGCTGCATGTTTTGAGATAAATATTCCGTTATTCTTTGAAATCTATGTGGACGTTTAACGATCGCAGTCGTTGTGATCGAAACGTTATACAGTCAGTCCTAGCCAGGATCGGCCTCAGTTAGATGGTAATGTTTAAACGCTCATCGTTCCAGGACACTTGAAATCGTTCTTCTTCTACCTTTCAGTAGCAGCCGATGATTGTTCCATTGATTGTGAGGTTGGATCAAGAATTTATAAAACTATCGGTATGTCGTAATGTTAAGCATTGAAACACGTTTATTTAATCATTGCAGTTCAAAACATGGTGAATAACGCCACAGCTGACCGATGTTACAAAGAGCCCTGTTTTACAACATTAAACCCTAAATTAGTCGTCGGTTTCCATTTTAGAAATGCATCAACAGAATCTGTTAACAAAATGAATGAAGTCATTTTGAAGTCTATTGGCTGATTCATAACCACGTGCTGATTGGATGAGGTTATCACGTGTTTATATTTACTAGAATTTTCAAATAAGACATTTATAATCTTGACATAGGTTTATTCATATATAGTCGAACTTCGTTATTGTAAATTCTTATAACTCGAATACCTCGTTTACATCGAAGTAATTTATCGTCCCGGCCAAATTTCACATTAAGCAGTCAAACTCACTCAGATCGAATATCCGGATAACTCGAACATTCCCGCAGTCCTGCCGACTTCGAGATAATTAAGTTCGACTGTACTTGTTATTTCTAAAACATTTCATATTAAACTTGTCTATCAGCCTGACGCAGTTCGCAAAATCCAATACTTTAACAGGTTGTTACGTGTCCTTATCATGATTACAACACTACTGTAGTGTGGGTGTAACTAATGCACTTCAGCCGTGGTAGCTTGATACTTAATGAATGTGTCATTACGGAAGATGACCAGATAATCACATTTTAACCTCACATGGAGCGGTGAGTCACCAACTTTACTCCGTATTAAGGTCAGTCTCAGATGGTCTATTAGTAATCAAGTATGCTATGGCTGTTAATTTTTACGGGTGGAATTTTCGCGTTGTTTTTTTTTCTTTCTAATGATCGAATTATTTTTTTGTGAGTCAAAATTTCACGACCTGGATGTAAAAGGACATCTAATACATCATTGCTATCACGACAACATTAATTTACAATGACATAGCGAAAATAAGCGGCTGTACGGTATTTTGAAATTTTATATAACTATTATTGTCCTTTTTTCCTTTGCTGACAGTTTTGTTTGCTCAGTAAACAACAACACGGAAATATCAATTTTCTTATATCCACTAAAAAATGACAAATCACTTCTTATACTTTGAATGAAATTCTTTCCGTAACTTCATGTTTGTACAACACCTTAAAAAACAACAACAAAATTCTACAGCATGTTTCTCAATGACAACATATTAATCTCTTGTCGTATCAAGAAAAAATTGTGACATCTTTAGATCAAATCTTTTAAACAGGCTCTGTTTCCTAGAACAGATCAGTTGATTTAGTTGCGTTTCTTTCGGGGAAGTATCACTTTTTCCAACGCCATCATTGGAGACTCAAACGCAAGTGACGTCACGAAGGAGCACATGAATGTGATCACGACAATGCCGAGGAAGAAAACAACCTACAACAAAAGGATTAGGTGTTTTAGTTGTACTGCTTCATACATCAGTAGTAATGAAGACTTAACATAGGTCTCAAAGTAAAACAAGGCGAGGACTCCCCGAAAATTTTCAGGAGTATCAATATTGTTATGAAAAAAAAAAGTTAGCGAAAAGTTTGCTTCAGATCCATTGCAGAATAAAGTAAGGCACTGAATTAGGGCTTTTAAAAATTATACTTCTAAATTTTTAGACAGCTTTGTTGTATGGAATTACGCTAAAAGTGGCTGTCTTAAAGAATTCTATGGTGTAATTAAGTTTCAGCAGAAATCAGATGTACATAGTCGCTATGTCAACTAACTTATCACACCTGCTCAACGTTAAAAGGAGGCATTTCTCAAATTAACGAAATACAACAATATACTAATTAATGAAACATGATATAAGAATGGTGAAACAACACGGTAATTTGATACCTGATTAATGACTGATATATACGTTGGATATTGGTTTACACTTTCAATGACGGTGATGAAGATTAGATGGATCAGGTACGCCGCGTACGATAGACGACTGAGGGGCACAAACGCCTTCCAAGACAATAGTGTATTCACAAATCCTGCAATAATAAAGAAAGAGGATGACATGTATGGTTAATGTTCCACAGGAAGAGATTTAAGGTCTGGTGTAGATAGCTTGCTTTTCAAATAATTAGACTTTGTAATTTTGGATTTGATATGAGTGTAAAAAAGATTTCTTTTTTTCTTTTTTGTTAAAAGCGCTTGCAAAATAAATAAAGTATCGAGATTTTAATAGAATAATTTCAAAGATTACCTTAAATCTTGACAACTACTTCAGAACAGTTGGTAATGTAAGTAAAACATAAGTTCTTTCAACACATGCCTACAGTACATTGTTACCATCTTGTGAATATTTTAGTATATATTCTGTTTACCATTTCGACACACTATTTTCGACCTTTGTGTTCATGATATTTGAGCATAGCCGAAAAAGTTTATGGATTCTTTAACATCTCGTACACTACGTACGTGATTTGTCTGATGAAGGTGACAGAGTAGTCCTCGAAACGTCACAGGAAAACCTCGTATTGGTTGTGTTATAAGATTTTCTATTCTATAACATCTCGACAGCAATAATTACCAACCAAAAGGAACAATGATATATACTTGGAGCGTTGTTACCACCAGCAGACCATGGACTGCCTGATCGCTAACCTCCAAACGGAGTAAAATTGTTCTTTTATAATTTTAATCCGCTCTTTCCTAATGACTGCTTGTCTGATTCTCATGAAATATGGCAGAATTGATCTCAGACATTAAGGGATATGGGATGAGAATATATACACCGCTACCTGCTGATTGACCGAACATAACACCCTCCACACGCACACGATACCTATACATTCTTTAGGAGGAGGATGAAGCATTGCAGTGCCAAGGGAGTTGTACTGGTTTTGGCCTGTTGACGAACTCCTTTCGAATTATTCAATAAAATCTTTTGAAATGAAAGATTATTATGAAAGATGAACGAAACAAGTTATTATGCTTTGGTTTTAACGATACATCTTTATAAAACTTCTCTACCAGATTCCCTGTCCGACACTACAACACAGCATCGTCATTAAACATACAAGGAGATAAGGGACAACAAATGTAACTGTGCCAGAGCAGGGGAAACCTCGTCCTGTAACCCGAAAACAATTGAATCTGGACTACCAAGGAACAGTTTCGAATTGATCGTTGTAAAATGCACTACTCGTATCAGGTCCAAATGTACCTACTGGTGATCGTTGTAAAATGCACTACTCGTATCAGGACCAAATGTACCTACTGGTAATCGTTGTAAAATGCACTACTCGTATCAGGACCAAAAGTACCTATTGGTAATCGTTGTAAAATGCACTACTGGTATCAGGACCAAATGTACCTACTGGTGATCGTTGTAAAATGCTCTCCTCGTATCAGGTCCAAATGTACCTACTGGTGATCGTTGTAAAATGCACTACTCGTATCAGGTCCAAATGTAAAATGCTACTGGTGTACCTACTCGTTGTAAATCGTTGCACTCTCGTATCAGGTCAAATGTACCTACTGGTGATCGTTGTAAAATGCACTACTCGTATCAGGACCAAATGTACCTACTGGTGATCGTTGTAAAATGCACTACTCGTATCAGGTCCAAATGTACCTACTGGTGATCGTTGTAAAATGCACTACTCGTATCAATGTACCTACTGGTGATCGTTGTAAAATGCACTACTCGTATCAGGTCCAAATGTACCTACTGGTGATCGTTGTAAAATGCACTACTCGTATCAGGTCCAAATGTACCTACTGGTGATCGTTGTAAAATGCACTACTCGTATCAGGTCCAAATGTACCTACTGGTGATCGTTGTAAAATGCACTACTCGTATCAGGTCCAAATGTACCTACTGGTGATCGTTGTAAAATGCACTACTCGTATCAGGTCCAAATGTACCTACTGGTGATCGTTGTAAAATGCACTACTCGTATCAGGTCCAAATGTACCTACTGGTGATCGTTGTATCACTACTCGTATCAGGTAAAATGCACTAAAATGCACTCGTATCAGGTCCAAATGTACCTACTGTATCAAAATGCACTACTCAGGTCCAAATGTACCTACTGGTGATCGTTGTAAAATGCACTACTCGTATCAGGTCCAAATGTACCTACTGGTGATCGTTGTAAAATGCACTCCTCGTATCAGGTCCAAATGTACCTACTGGTGATCGTTGTAAAATATACTCCTCGTATCAGGTTCAAAGTTACCTACTGGTGATCGTTGTAAAATGCACTACTCGTATCAGGATCAAATGTACCTACTGGTGATCGTTGTAAAATGCACTACTCGTATCAGGTCCAAATGTACCTACTGGTGATCGTTGTAAAATGCACTACTCGTATCAGGTCCAAATGTACCTACTGGTGATCGTTGTAAAATGCACTACTCGTATCAGGTCCAAATGTACCTACTGGTGATCGTTGTAAAATGCACTACTCGTATCAGGTCCAAATGTACCTACTGGTGATCGTTGTAAAATGCACTACTCGTATCAGGTCCAAATGTACCTACTGGTGATCGTTGTAAAATGCACTACTCGTATCAGGTGTACCAAAAAATGCACTACTCGTATCACCAAATGTACCTACTGGTGATCGTTGTAAAATGCACTACTCGTATCAGGTCCAAATGTACCTACTGGTGATCGTTGTAAAATGCACTACTCGTATCAGGTCCAAATGTACCTACTGGTGATCGTTGTAAAATGCACTACTCGTATCAGGTCCAAATGTACCTACTGGTGATCGTTGTAAAATGCACTACTCGTATCAGGTCCAAATGTACCTACTGGTGATCGTTGTAAAATGCACTACTCGTATCAGGTCCAAATGTACCTACTGGTGATCGTTGTAAAATGCACTACTCGTATCAGGTCCAAATGTACCTACTGGTGATCGTTGTAAAATGCAGGTCCAAATGTACCTACTGGTGATCGTTGTAAAATGCACTACTCGTATCAGGTCCAAATGTACCTACTGGTGATCGTTGTAAAATGCACTACTCGTATCAGGTCCAAATGTACCTACTGGTGATCGTTGTAAAATGCACTACTCGTATCAGGTCCACTACTCGTAAGGTCCAAATGTACCTACTGGTGATCGTTGTAAAATGCACTACTCGTATCAGGTCCAAATGTACCTACTGGTGATCGTTGTAAAATGCACTACTCGTATCAGGTCCAAATGTACCTACTGGTGATCGTTGTAAAATGCACTACTCGTATCAGGTCCAAATGTACCTACTGGTGATCGTTGTAAAATGCACTACTCGTATCAGGTCCAAATGTACCTACTGGTGATCGTTGTAAAATGCACTACTCGTATGCACTACTCGTATCAGGTCCAAATGTACCTACTGGTGATCGTTGTAAAATGCACTACTCGTATCAGGACGAAATGTACCTACTGGTGATCGTTGTAAAATGCACTACTCGTATCAGGTCCAAATGTACCTACTGGTGATCGTTGTAAAATGCACTACTCGTATCAGGTCCAAATGTACCTACTGGTGATCGTTGTAAAATGCACTACTCGTATCAGGTCCAAATGTACCTACTGGTGATCGTTGTAAAATGCACTACTCGTATCAGGACCAAATGTACCTACTGGTGATCGTTGTAAAATGCACTACTCGTATCAGGTCCAAATGTACCTACTGGTGATCGTTGTAAAATGCACTACTCGTATCAGGTCCAAATGTACCTACTGGTGATCGTTGTAAAATGCACTACTCGTATCAGGTCCAAATGTACCTACTGGTGATCGTTGTAAAATGCACTACTCGTATCAGGTCCAAATGTACCTACTGGTGATCGTTGTAAAATGCACTACTCGTATCAGGACCAAATGTACCTACTGGTGATCGTTGTAAAATGCACTACTCGTATCAGGACCAAATGTACCTACTGGTGATCGTTGTAAAATGCACTACTCGTATCAGGACCAAATGTACCTACTGGTGATCGTTGTAAAATGCACTCCTCGTATCAGGTCCAAATGTACCTACTGGTGATCGTTGTAAAATGCACTACTCGTATCAGGACCAAATGTACCTACTGGTGATCGTTGTAAAATGCACTACTCGTATCAGGTCCAAATGTACCTACTGGTGATCGTTGTAAAATGCACTACTCGTATCAGGACCAAATGTACTGGTGATCGTTGTAAAATGCACTCCTCGTATCAGGTCCAAATGTACCTACTGGTGATCGTTGTAAAATGCACTATATCAACATAAGATGAGGTTACCAAAATGTTCACCTAACTGGTGATTTGTGTTTCAGGACATTCTTACATTATATGATCAATTACCTCTTCTAGTTTACAAAATTAACCTTGTGGTTTATCTAACTAAATAGTATTTAGAACACAATGCAAAATTCTGTGCTGAAGCCATGGCAGTTTGGTATTCTTAGATGGTCTAAAACGGTTTTTGTAAATATTTTTCCAATTGAAATAATTTAAGTATTTTTCTACCTGTGGGAGTTGTAGACTGTGCATTATTTCAAATGATTTACGAAGGGAAATGTGGGCCAGATTGCGTGATAGACGGGAAAAGGTTGCGACGGGGAACAATTCTAAGCAATCTGATTAAGGTTGCTCCATTTTGAGCACGTGACCCATCAGAAGTAAGACAAGTTTCGACAAGATGATGAATAGAATATTAGTTTTCGTGCAGAAGATTATTAATGCTTGTGTAAGTAAGTAAGTGTATTGTTACTTACTCTGGCGTTGTTGTTGGTATTATCGCTGAAATTACCCATTGGTGATGAGAACTCAGTAATCCCGTTGTCAATAACGAAGCAAACAACACTACGCCACATGTCACTAGGCCAACAAATTTCTTACTGAAATTAAACAACATCCTTTCAGTTACATCATGTACATCATATGTATGTCATTGGATGTTTATGTATTTATTGTTATATAATTATTGTAATTTTTCAAATCATTTCTTTTATGTTATTATATCGGAATTCTAAGAAGAATATTTTGTCCCTTTTACAACTAATACAGTGTTAATTGATAGGCAACGAAATTTACTGTATATTTTTCTGTTGAAAACACATACCGGTATAGTGGCACCAACAGCAATGGACTGATAACAAAAAACTGCATGTCATTCGACAGATACCACGACCATGCCATACACTGTAAATTTATCATTATATTACAATAACATAAATCACAAATACACAAACATCACATATTGTCGATAGGCTCATTCACCAGATTCCACGACCATCTCTATAACAATACCAAGAACACAAATACTTATATATCAAATATTGTTGATAGACTCATTCTGCAGAGTTCCATCCCTTACACTATAAATGTATTACCGTTTAATAACAACAAAGAACACAAATACTCAAACATATTGTTGATGGACACAAATTTCATGATTTTCAGAGAAGCCTTATTATCGAAAATAAAACCCCATGAAAATTAATGGTTTTCTAGAAAAAGTTATATAACGCCTTCCGAATGGTCTCAGCCGATACCACTGCAATTCAATTACATGCACTCTCTTAAGTTACATCCTTAAAAACCAAAACTGTACTGGCTCAATTGAAAGTTAATTGTCCATAAAAGGTTTCCACATTCTATCTAACCTCTTCATACTCGGTTAGTTAACATAATAACTTCAATATTCAATTATCAATATTCAGTATAAACTTTGAGCGCTCTATTGTTTCTTTATCATGTAAACCGTACTGACAATTAGATAAGTTGTATTACTCAAACAAACAAAAATATCCACAGTTATAAGATAAAAAACAAAAGAAAACATATCACTGTGTAGCCATATAGGAAATCCGCAATGCACGTTGCCTACCATTTTTTCAAATTTAAAAAAGTTGTTGATATACAGCAGATTTTGCCACCAGGTGTCAGCACAGTTGGTGTCGATTCCCTCTCGGGGCCACAATGGACCACCGTTACCACCCATGTATTTAGTTAGTGTGGAGTCAATCATCATAACCAGCATGTACATTGGTGTTAATCTAGGCCAATATAAACAAATTCGTATTAGACATTAATTAGGTCGGTACTAATCTAGATCAACACAACAGACTCCAGTTAGGCATTAATTAGGTCGGTACTAATCTAGATCAACACAACAGACTCCAGTTAGGCATTAATTAGGTCGGTACTAATCTAGATCAACACAACAGACTCCAGTTAGGCATTAATTAGGTCGGTACTAATCTAGGTCAACACAACAGACTCCTGTTAGGCATTAATTAGGTCGGTACTAATCTATATCAACACAACAGACTCTTGTTAGACATTAATTAGGTCGGTACTAATCTATATCAACACAACAGACTCTTGTTAGACATTAATTAGGTCGGTACTAATCTAGGTCAACACAACAGACTCCTGTTAGTCATTAATTAGGTCGGTACTAATCTAGGTCAACACAACAGATTCTTGTTAGACATTAATTAGGTCGGTACTAATCTAGATCAACACAACAGACTCCAGTTAAGCATTAATTAGGTCGGTACTAATCTAGGTCAACACAACAGACTCCTGTTAGGCATTAATTAGGTCGGTACTAATCTAGATCAACACAACAGACTCTTGTTAGACATTAATTAGGTCGGTACTAATCTATATCAACACAACAGACTCTTGTTAGACATTAATTAGGTCGGTACTAATCTAGGTCAACACAACAGACTCCTGTTAGTCATTAATTAGGTCGGTACTAATCTAGGTCAACACAACAGACTCTTGTTAGGCATTAATTAGGTCGGTACTAATCTAGAGCAACACAACAGACTCTTGTTAGACATTAATTAGGTCGGTACTAATCTAGGTCAACACTACAGACTCCTGTTAGACATTAATGAGGTCGGTACTAATCTAGGTCAACACAACAGACTAGTGTTAGACATTAATTAGGTCGGTACTAATCTAGGTCAACACAACAGACTAGTGTTAGACATTAATTAGGTCGGTACTAATCTAGGTCAACACAACAGACTCTTGTTAAACATTAATTAGGTCGGTACTAATCTAGGTCAACACAACAGACTCCTGTTAGACATTAATTAGGTCGGTACTAATCTAAGTCAACACAACAGACTAGTGTTAGACATTAATTAGGTCGGTACTAATCTAGGTCAACACAACAGATTCTTGTTAGACATTAATTAGGTCGGTACTAATCTAGGTCAACACAACAGACTAGTGTTAGACATTAATTAGGTCGGTACTAATCTAGGTCAACACAACAGACTCCTGTTAGACATTAATTAGGTCGATACTAATCTAGGTCAACACAACAGACTCCTGTTAGACATTAATTAGGTCGGTACTAATCTAGGTCAACACAACAGACTAGTGTTAG
The DNA here is from genome assembly GCF_031769215.1 of Ylistrum balloti. Classification (NCBI taxonomy): domain Eukaryota; kingdom Metazoa; phylum Mollusca; class Bivalvia; order Pectinida; family Pectinidae; genus Ylistrum; species Ylistrum balloti. The sequence goes on along the minus strand of NW_026782106.1, from coordinate 1,821,033 downwards.
ACATTAATTAGGTCGGTACTAATCTAAGTCAACTCCTGGAATGACCCCAAGATACACATGTAACTTTTTCTAACCGTCAGTCAGTTATTTGTTACAATCAGTTCCAAAATGAAGGACACGAAGGATAATCTAGATAAGATACATTATAATCCAACAAGTACTAAACTAGAAAAATCAATAACAAACTATATCCGTAAAATTTAAGATGGCTACAAGTCGGCCAATTTATTTTTCCGATCATTTCGAATATGGACAATACATAACAAGACACCAAAGGGGATGCTTGCTGAGATTTATTCACCCGCTTAAGATAAAACAATCACCAAATATTAGTGCCAAATCCAAAATGGCTGCCTGTCGACCATTTTCCCCGGTTCCCATCAATCCCAAAATGGACAATGCACATGAAGTATGAGAATGATCCATCAAGTTCCTCTCAATAAATAGTGATAACAATAATTGTAGAAAGATGGACGGGCAAAGGGTACTTTCAGCAGCTCACCATTTGATAATGGTAGGCTTAAATAGTTTAAGCTGCATACCTATTTGCATAATTCTGATCAATAGGTTAGAGTTCGTACGATACTTAAAAAGACACATTTAGATAATAAATCCATTAACATTATTCACAATAAAGATGTACATACTTCAGATCCATCAATGATTTACCTCCAGAATCTATGAAAGTAGAACAATGACCAATTGATGTTCCCGTTTTTCTTCACTTCTTTCATTAACATGTAGGCTAGCAGAAGACCACTGAAACAAGCAGTGAAATTTCCGATAATACCATCACATGAAACATCATAGATTCTACAGCATGATATTATATGGAACAATATAATTTCAGTCCAGAACATCGAAATCAATAATTGATACACAGAATTGAATATTTCCTTAACCATAGGGTAGATGTTGGGACAAAGTGACTTAAATTGTGCTCTGTTAAGAATTGTTCCCTGTGTGATGCAATTCATAGTAATTGAACCTTTATATAAAGACCACCTCTGTGTAAAGACCAATTTTCTCCTCTCCCTTTCATGGCCTTGAGATATATGTTTGACTATGTTATCAATAACATTTAACTTTAGCAACCTAAAACATTGGCAGTTTGATTGCTGTCCATATATCTTATTTTAGTTTATTGATTCTGAAGTACTACGTTTTAATTGCAAAAGAGTGAGAGTTAATGTACCTACCTCATGGTAAAAAATGTATCAACGGACACAAGGGCATTTAGTATAGTTTGATATGTCCATCTATTCATTACCGTCTGTAAAAACGGCAGTGAATTTACTGAAATAGAAAACAATAGGAAATACACTGCACACACATATTTTCATGCGAAAAGAGTTTGTTACAAAAAAGTAATAATGACCATTAATTAATTAGTATTGTTTAGAAGTCTTCCATTCTACACGTTAGACGAACAAAAATATAAACAATGTGTTGTCTATTTCTGTATGAATTTTCAAACACGTGTAAGGATTTGGTGTACAGTGAGATATAATATTACTACAATATTCCATCGTCCCTAGATTTCTTTCTAATTAGGCTATTTTGCTCGAGAAAGATAATCAGACAGATCTGTTTTTTGTTTCAGGTAAGAGAAAATATTCCCTGTGCTAAACAATCGTCAATAATGACAAAAACGTTTGCAATTGTTTGCTTAAAATATTCTAAGCAACACTATGGTTGTTTGCAAATTAGCAATTCCATTGTTAATCGCAGGTTACCGTGTGGTAGGTTTATTTCATGGAGAAATTTATTGCTTGTCCTGGTTTGGGCTGGGATTTAATTTCACGCTTGTCTCTACATTGGTTTCAATGTATACAAGCGCGAAATTACGACTTACTGCTGAATATTTGCCTGGTACTACATTTGATAGTGAACTTATATCCCCGCGAATTATATCATCTACAGTGTCATAGATTTCTATATATCTAGTCTGTATAAAACCTGATGTTGACCCGAACTTGAAATTTGAAAGCTAATATTACAGCCTTACTTCTTGCAGACGTCAAATCTTGCATAAAACAGTGGCCCATTATGACCCATGTTATACTGAGGAACCTCATTCCATTGAGAGCTGTAAGACTACCCTCGCCTTGGGCTGTACTCAGAATCCTCTCGCCATTCGACACCACAGAGAAGGCCAGAATGATTTTCACAAATATTCCTGGAAATAACGTGAAGAAACTTTTTAAGCTAAATAAATCACGCTGTCTACAGCTAGATACCAGGATTTGTGAAGTGATCAACAAGGATGTTCTAAAGATCTACCAACAACAGGTAGTCGAGGAAGCAGAAGATGTTCTCGTTTTCCGAATATGTGGTCTTATTATTCTCGTACTTCTTTTTCTGTGTAAACCAATCTGTCCTACATATTTTCAACGAATATGTGTTTTAGATAAATGGTTTTACCTTAATATTCTAAATTTTGTCAGATATATCCCTTTCCGAAGGTTGTATAAGACATACCGGTAAATGACATCGTGCATTGAAATAACATTATGTAGAGAAGAGTTAAGATATTTCGTTCTTAGAGAACTCGTTAAAGATGCTGAGGTCCTAAAGTATGAAAACTCTGAGTCCATCAGTAGTGTTGAGCTAATGCATTTCGTAAATTGCGCAAAAAAAACCCCACAATGAATGGTGCCTTTTAATACAAATTTAGAATAAGGCACAATATATCAAAGAACTGGCTTAAACTGTACCATACGGTATTTTTGTCCCACTCGGAATCAACCGTGATTCTAAGAACCAAATATTTGAAGCCCAGAAGGCGTCTGATGATAGCAGAGAATTGATATCGTAAGATAAGTCAGCGTCTTAATGGACAGGTGCTCTAACCCTTTGAATTTCCTGAAAATCTAAAACATAAAAACGATGACATATCATGCATATTCATATGAAATGAATACTATTTGTTATTTGTTTACAAAACTTCCCGGAAGAAAAGATTTCTGCAGCTACTTACCCTCAGCATTCTTCTCTACAGCTGGCTTTGTTTTCATCAGAAGTGTTGTGCTTTCGTTGAGAGAAGCCCCTGACTCATATCGGTCAGCCGTCGTCTGATTCTCGGGATTGATGCTTTTCTTTTCTTTTCTGTTTTCATTTCTGACAACTATTACGTCATATCCGGTACCAATTACCATCATCAGACCAATAATACTGCAAATCACTCTAAAATAAAAAAGTAATATATACACAGATTGCGGAATGAGAAAGTACATACCACAAATAAAATGTTTTTGAACTCACCTAAGTCACGTGCTTTTCCCATTCGATAATTACAGCAATGAATACATGACTGTGTAATACACATATAAAGTACTTCAAATATTTTTCATAGCTTTGATGACAATGCTGATAGGATGTATATATCATAACATACACCGTTCTCTTATTTGATTGGTGATACAAACTGGTCATGATTTCTTCTCCTAGTGACCTCTAACGATGGGATATTCGTGCGGGAATTTCAAAATCTGTGACGGTACAGAAGGAAACTACCTGATTCTGACTCTGGGTATAAACATCATGTTCTGTTATTTCTACATGTTGTACTGTTGGAGGAAGAAAGGATGTTCTACAATGTTACAATACTTGACATCAGTCATCAAATTTTTCAGTGATAATTTCTACATATTCATACTCGGGACATGGAGGCTTTGATATATAGATGGTCGTGCATGAGTTTCCATGCAAAAGAGATTGATGGAACAAGTGTTAGATTGTTCTTTTTCATTGCACTTCTGGCGAGGTAAACATAAAAAACAGGATTCTGTTGATCTTATATCCCAGATTTAATCCTGAAAACAACATCTTATTCAACAAAAATAACGTCTTGATGATCAATATTTTCCTTCCACATCTCCATCTTTGATAACGTCATAATGTATATGATGCCATAAATCTATGATGTTATAGAGAAAATGATAGGTATCTTTAGCCAATCACAGCTCCATTTGGTTATGAGTCGTATATACGTGAATATGAAACATTAGGCTTTATTTTAGATAAATCCTAATAATTTATAATAAAGTAATGTCTACGTCTTCCGAGAGAACGTTTGTATTCTGTGCACATTTGCATTTTTTGGGGAGATTTCGATCAAATACTCTCTTAGTCTGTCAGTTTGAGATGAGCGTTCTTTTTTATTGACAAGAGCTAAATGAAACGTCCTAAAAAGAATACTTACAAACTGACAATGGCTTTAGTGTCATAGGTTGTTTCCACTTCGGGGCAAGTCATTCCAATTATCCGGGATGTGTTAGAGAACACGGAAAACGCTGCAAGAAAAAGAAACTTAGTTATCATAAGTGGCAGTGCATATGTATAAAAGATACGAAAGATATACCAAATATAGAAGTAAATACAGCATAGCAAATAATTAATTAAATATCATCGTGTAATTGTCTTGTCCCTATAGGACCTGTCAGGTCTAATTGTTTTAAAATCCAGGAAAACTGATGAAAATAATAAAACAATGCTGAGATATAGGTCAAAGTACAGAGGAGATGTATCAATCCCATGGTCCAATGAATGTAATCATTCTTAATGCAATTCAATTTACTACATTATCTTTATCCAATTTCACTAATTAGCTAACTAGTACCATCTACAACTGTACATTTCACCAATTTGGAAGTGTCATCAGCGCTGCACACTTTTCATCAACTTTTCATCAACTTCTGTGCTGCGTTGTATACTTACCAGAGTTCACGAGCTTATTAGCTTCTTCTGAGCTACATCTGCTTGGTACACAAAATCCGAGGTACAGTCCCATTTTGCCCTGTTTGATAAATATTGGTCAATGGTATATTTTTGAGCAAAATGTAATTTCCGTGATTTTTCTGTCTAGGTGTTTACGTGAATGTATTTTTGTATGTTACTTTCACTCAGTATAAAGTGACATATTGATATATGGAAGTACACTTCATGCCGTGGAATTGTGTTGTGTAGAGGTAGTGGCTTATTGCTGTATGTAGGTAAAATTCAATGTGTGGTAACTTGTTGATGTATGTAGGTAAAATTCAATGCGTGGCAACTTGTTGATGTATGTAGGTAAAATTCAATGTGTGGCAACTTGTTGATGTATGTAGGTAAAATTCAATGTGTGGCGACCTGTTGATGTATGTAGGTAAAATTCAATGTGTTCGACTTATTGATGTATGTAGGTAAAATTCAATGTGTGGCGACTTATTGATGTATGTAGGTAAAATTCAATGTGTGGCGACCTGTTGATGTATGTAGGTAAAATTCAATGTGTTCGACTTATTGATGTATGTAGGTAAAATTCAATGTGTGGCGACTTATTGATGTATGTAAAAATTCAATGGTAAAATTAAAATTCAATGTGTGCGACTTATTGATGTATGTAGGTAAAATTCAATGTGTGGTGACTTATTGATGTATGTAGGTAAAATTCAATGTGTGGTGACTTATTGATGTATGTAGGTAAAATTCAATGTGTGGTGACTTATTGATGTATGTAGGTAAAATTCAATGTGTGGTGACTTATTGAAGTATGTAGGTAAAATTCGGTGTGTGACGTATTGATGTATGTAGGTAAAATTCAATGTGTGTGAGGTAAAATTCAATGTGTGTGACTTACTGATGTATGAAGGTAAAATTCAATGTGTAGTGACTTATTGATGTATGTAGGTAAAATTCAATGTATGTGACTTACTGATGTATGAAGGTAAAATTCAATGTGTAGTGACTTATTGATGTATGTAGGTAAAATTCAATGTGTGGTAACTTGTTGATGTATGTAGGTAAAATTCAATTCGTGGTAACTTGTTGATGTATGTAGGTAAAATTGAATGTGTGGCGACTAATTGATGTATGTAAGGTAAAATTCAATGTGTGCGACTTATTGATGTATGTAGGTAAAATTCAATGTGTGCGACTTATTGATGTATGTAGGTAAAATTCAATGTGTGGCGACTAATTGATGTATGTAAGGTAAAATTCAATGTGTGCGACTTATTGATGTATGTAGGTAAAAGTCAATGTGTGGTGACTTATTGATGTATGTAGGTAAAATTCAATATGTGCGACTTATTGATGTATGTAGGTAAAATTCTATGTGTGCGACTTATTGATGTATGTAGGTAAAATTCTATGTGTGGTGACTTATTGATGTATGTAGGTAAAATTCAATGTGTGTTTACTTATTGATGTATGTAGGTAAAATGTATTGATGTATGTAGGTAAAATTCTATGTGTGGTGACTTATTGATGTATGTAGGTAAAATTCAATGTGTGTTTACTTATTGATGTATGTAGGTAAAATTCAATGTGTGACTTATTATTGATGTATTATTGATGTATGTAGGTAAAATTCAATGTGTGTGTATGTAGGTAAAATTCAATGAGTGCGACTTATTGATGTATGTAGGTAAAATTCAATGTGTGCGACTTATTGATGTATGTAGGTAAAATTCTATGTGTGGTGACTTATTGATGTATGTAGGTAAAATTCAATGTGTGTTTACTTATTGATGTATGTAGGTAAAATTCAATGTGTGTGACTTATTGATATATGTGTGTGTGACTTATTGATGTAGAAAATTCAATGTGTGGCGACTTATTGATGTATGTAGGTAAAATTCAATGTGTGACTTATTGACTTATTGATGTATGTAGGTAAAATTCAATGTGTGTGACTTATTGATGTATGTAGGTAAAATTCAATGTGTGTGACGTATGTAGGTAAAATTCAATGTGTGGTGACTTATTGATGTATGTAGGTAAAATTCAATGTGTGTGACTTATTGATGTATGTAGGTAAAATTCAATGTGTGTGACTGAAAATTATGTGATGTGTGATGTAGGTAAAATTCAATGTGTGTGACTTATTGATGTATGTAGGTAAAATTCAATGTGTGTGACTTATTGATGTATGTAGGTAAAATTCAATGTGTGTGACTTATTGATGTATGATGTATGGTAAAATTCAATGTGTGTGACTTATTGATGTATGTAGGTAAAATTCTATGTATGCGACTTATTGATGTATGTAGGTAAAATTCAATGTGTGGTGACTTATTGAAGTATGTAGGTAAAATTCAATGTGTGGCGACTTATTGATGTATGTAGGTAAAATTCAATGTGTGGCGACTTATTGAAGTATGTAGGTAAAATTCAATGTATGGCGACCTGTTGATGTGTGTAGGTAAAATTCAATGTATGAAGGTAAAATTCAATGTGTGCGACTTATTGATGTATGTAGGTAAAAGTCAATGTGTGGTGACTTATTGATGTATGTAGGTAAAATTCAATATGTGCGACTTATTGATGTATGTAGGTAAAATTCAATGAGTGCGACTTATTGATGTATGTAGGTAAAATTCAATGTGTGCGACTTATTGATGTATGTAGGTAAAATTCTATGTGTGTGACTTATTGATGTATGATGTATGTAGGTAAAATTCAATGTGTGTGACTTATTGATGTGTGTGACTATGTAGGTAAAATTCAATGTGTGTGACTTATTGATGTATGTAGGTAAAATTCAATGTGTGTGACTTATTGATGTGTGATGTATGTAGGTAAAATTCAATGTGTGTGACTTATTGATGTATGTAGGTAAAATTCAATGTGTGTGACTTACTTATTGATGTATGTATGTATGGTAAAATTCAATGTGTGTGACTTATGTAGGTAAAATTCAATGTGTGCGATGTATGTATGGTAAAATTCAATGTGTGGACGTATTGATGTATGAAGGTAAAATTCAATGTGTGGTGTGCGACTTATTGATGTATGTAGGTAAAATTCAATGTGTGGTGACTTATTGATGTATGTAGGTAAAATTCAATGTGTGGTGACTTATTGATGTATGTAGGTAAAATTCAATGTGTGTGACTTATTGACAATGTGTGCGATTGATGTATGTAGGTAAAATTCAATGTGTGTGACATTGATGTATGTGTGTGTGACTTATTGATGTATGTAGGTAAAATTCAATGTGTGACTTATTGATATATGTAGGTAAAAGTCAATGTGTGACTTATTGATGTATGTAGGTAAAATTCAATGTGTGTGGCGACTTATTGATGTATGTAGGTAAAATTCAATGTGTGACTTATTGATGTATGTAGGTAAAATTCAATGTGTGCGACTTATTGATGTATGTAGGTAAAATTCAATGTGTGTGACTTACTGATGTATGAAGGTAAAATTCAATGTGTAGTGACTTATTGAAGTATGTAGGTAAAAGTCAATGTGTGGCGACTTATTGATGTATGTAGGTAAAATTCAATGTGTAGTGACTTATTGAAGTATGTAGGTAAAATTCAATGTGTGGTAACTTGTTGATGTATGTAGGTAAAATTCAATGAGTGCGACTTATTGATGTATGTAGGTAAAATTCAATGTGTGCGACTTATTGATGTATGTAGGTAAAATTCTATGTGTGGTGACTTAATGAAGGTAAAATTCAATGTGTGTGACTTATTGTGTGATGTATGTAGGTAAAATTCAATATGTGCGACTTATTGATGTATGTAGGTAAAATTCAATGAGTGCGACTTATTGATGTATGTAGGTAAAATTCAATGTGTGCGACTTATTGATGTATGTAGGTAAAATTCTATGTGTGGTGACTTATTGATGTATGTAGGTAAAAGTCAATGTGTGACTTATTGATTTATGTAGGTAAAATTCAATGTGTGGCGACTTATTGATGTATGTAGGTAAAATTCAATGTGTGTGACTTATTGATGTATGTAGGTAAAATTCAATGTGTGACTTATTGATGTATGTAGGTAAAATTCAATGTGTGTGACTTAATGTATGTGGTAAAATTCAATGTGTGTGACTTATTGACTTATTGATGTATGTAGGTAAAATTCAATGTGTGATGTATGTAGGTAAAATTCAATGTGTGTGACTTATTGATGTATGTAGGTAAAATTCAATGTGTGTGACTTATTGATGTATGTAGGTAAAATTCAATGTGTGTGACTTATTGTGTGTGATGTATGTAGGTAAAATTCAATGTGTGTGACTTATTGATGTATGTAGGTAAAAAATTCAATGTGTGACTTATTGATGTATTATTGATGTATGAAGGTAAAATTCAATGTGTGTGACTTATTGATGTATGTAGGTAAAATTCAATGTGTGGTAACTTGTTGATGTATGTAGGTAAAATTCAATTCGTGGTTATTGAAGTATGTAGGTAAAAGTCAATGTGTGGCGACTTATTGATGTATGTAGGTAAAATTCAATGTGTAGTGACTTATTGAAGTATGTAGGTAAAATTCAATGTGTGGTGACTTATTGATGTATGTAGGTAAAATTCAATGTGTGGTGACTTATTGAAGTATGTAGGTAAAATTCAATGTGTGGTGACTTATTGATGTATGTAGGTAAAATTCAATGTGTGTTTACTTATTGATGTATGTAGGTAAAATTCAATGTGTGGCGACTTATTGATGTATGTAGGTAAAATTCAATGTGTAGTGACTTATTGATGTATGTAGGTAAAATTCAATGTGTGCGACTTATTATTATTATTGATGTATGTAGGTAAAATTCGGTGTGTGACGTATTGATGTATGTAGGTAAAATTCAATGTGTGTGACTTACTGATGTATGAAGGTAAAATTCAATGTGTAGTGACTTATTGATGTATGTAGGTAAAATTCAATGTGTGCGACTTATTATTATTATTGATGTATGTAGGTAAAATTCAATGTATGTGACTTACTGATGTATGAAGGTAAAATTCAATGTGTGTGACTTATTGATGTATGTAGGTAAAATTCAATGTGTGTGACTTATTGATGTATGTAGGTAAAATTCAATGTGTGACTTACTGACTTATTGATGTATGTAGGTAAAATTCAATGTGTGTGACTTATTGATGTATGTAGGTAAAATTCAATGTGTGTGACTTATTATTATTATAAAATTCAATGATGTGTGTACTTATTGATGTATGTAGGTAAAATTCAATGTGTGCGACTTATTATTCTTATTGATGTATGTAGGTAAAATTCAATGTGTGGCGACTTATTGAAGTATGTAGGTAAAATTCAATGTGTAGTGACTTATTGAAGTATGTAGGTAAAAGTCAATGTGTGGCGACTTATTGATGTATGTAGGTAAAATTCAATGTGTGGTGACTTATTGAAGTATGTAGGTAAAATTCAATGTTTGCGACTTATTGATGTATGTAGGTAAAATTCAATGTGTGGCGACCTGTTGATGTATGTAGGTAAAATTCAATGTGTGTGACTTACTGATGTATGAAGGTAAAATTCAATGTGTGTGACTTATTGATGTATGTAGGTAAAATTCAATGTGTGTGGCGACTTATTGATGTATGTAGGTAAAATTCAATGTGTGACTTATTGATGTATGTAGGTAAAAGTCAATGTGTGACTTATTGATGTATGTAGGTAAAATTCAATGTGTGGCGACTTATTGAAGTATGTAGGTAAAATTCAATGTGTAGTGACTTATTGAAGTATGTAGGTAAAATTCAATGTGTGGTGACTTATTGATGTATGTAGGTAAAATTCAATGTGTGTTTACTTATTGATGTATGTAGGTAAAATTCAATGTGTGACTTATTGATGTATGTAGGTAAAAGTCAATGTGTGACTTATTGATATATGTAGGTAAAATTCAATGTGTGGCGACTTATTGAAGTATGTAGGTAAAATTCAATGTGTGGTGACTTATTGATGTATGTAGGTAAAATTCAATGTGTGGCGACTTATTGATGTATGTAGGTAAAATTCAATGTGTGTGACTTATTGATGTATGTAGGTAAAATTTAATGTGTGTGACTTATTGATGTATGTAGGTAAAATTCAATGTGTGTTGACTTATTGATGTATGTAGGTAAAATTCAATGTGTGGCGACTTGTTGATTTATGTAGGTAAAATTCAATGCGTATTGCTGTAATCACATTAAGATTTAGTCTCAATGTGGTTGCATTTCATGTATGTGAAAAAGTCTCAATATGAACGATTTATCAAGATATATTAGAGACCTTTTAAAAGAACCTCAAATTACTTCATTGGAAAACAGATTTCATATCATAACCTTCATTACTTTGATCATAAACATACATATAAACTGCCTTTGTAGAGTTAAGATCATTATTACAACATGTACTATTAATCTCTGTAGATTCTTTACACAAACAGGCAATTTCACGTAATGGTTATGATATTAGAAAAATTCAAACACATAAAGAGCATCAGAATATGAAAACAATCAGTGATATTTACCAGCTGTAATTGCCCGAGGCATTGTTTGGCTTTTATCTGGTACTGTGGCCCGGTGTTGGTGATCATATCGACATAAACAGTACCTTCTACGGAAAGACATTCCTCATAACCTCCGGTCCAAAATATGTTACCGCTCAAGATGTCGCTTGGGGGCTTTGCCATGGCATCCAGCACTTGATAAAAAAAGTGTAAAGGGAGGAACAACAAATCGGATACAAAGCTTAAAAAATAAGGAGTAATCTGATGGGAATCAATAATAAACAAAATAAAGACTACAAGCCGGGCATAGAAATGAGACCTGAATGGATGGTCCAGGGGGAAAGTAGAAACGCACACAAGTGATAAGTATATTTTTAAGCGCTATTTCTCAATTATAAAATCATTCAAGTATAGATATATAATAAGAGCAGATGTCCAGGAGGATAATTGCCCGAAATATATATCGAGATGCAAAAGCCATTTATTGTGATGTCTTCCAAATGAGAACCATAACCAAACCATAATATCGCCTTATTCTCAAGCAATGAAAACGAGCTGAATGTCACATGGCAATTTCAAAGGAAATGTTTAGTTTGAATACGCAGTTAAAAACTGGAATTGGTCCGTAGTCGATTTACCACCATTATGTACGTACTTTGTAAGGCCCAATGACTCTTCCTTTCTAATCCTAGAATCACTTGCTTGGCATCATTCAAACAGGATTCGGAAATGTTAAAGTCTTCTCTAGGTACTTCATCATCTGTCCTATATAAAACGTCCTTGAATATGTCGAGGTATGGCTGGGATGCTCCAAGAAAACTATCAAACAACTCGGTGATTAAATTATTTTTTGTCATTCTTATATAGTCACTGTTTGCCATGGTCCTCAACTTTTCTGCAGCTTTACTGTAGTCGGGCGTTCCCCCTCCATTGACGCTGGATGATAACGTCACAGAGCCAAGAAAAATCATGAAAAACACAAACCTACCACGTACAATCATTGTATTGATGTTCTCTGTGATTTCTGATGTCATATACTTTATCCGTTGTTAATGTCGTGAGATACAAACCGTTTGCAAAGTTCATTGCCCGAGCATGTTATATATTGACTATCAGTATTTAGTACGTTACATCTAAACACATGTCATGTGTCATCAGGTCACTTTTGGAATCACAGGTATTGCTAATGATCACATCATAAAGAGACGACCTCTTGTTATCGAGAATGCGTCATATATCATTCACAAGTGAAGTGCAAAGCCCGAACATCATCGTCTGTTGTTTAAATAGTGGATGATAATAAACGGAGGGCACGGTTGTGAAATGTGGCTGTGTTGAGTGGTAGACGTGATAGTGATGTCTATCATGTAAGAATGAGTATATGCTGTAGATTGTGTCAGTGAATACACCCGAACCCATGTACTTATACGGTCTAAAATGAATCATCATTACATATGGGATTTTATTAAGCAAAATTTAAGAAGGTTTTATTTTATTTTATTTTAAGTTGTTTTTTATCACATAAACTCTGCAAAATTACATTTTTATATGTTGTATAGTAAACCTAAAGAGGACAAAATCAAATAAATAGAAACAAACATTTCATTTTTAAACAATTAATGACATCTCGTCATTGGCTATAAAATGATATCACAAGTATTTTCTCACTACCTCTACCATGAAAAGACGTTCCAAGGTTGATTTCACTAGTGACATACACATCGTTCACCACGTGGGCGAATTCATTGGATAACGGTGTCCTATATTGCCGTGTTACACTGATATGTTCCTACGTGACTCTAAATAGATATATTACACTCCCTCGTGACCTCGATCTCTTCGCCAACTACCTTCAAGGACAATACAACAGTATCAACAAAGACAATGATACTAATATATCAACAGAATCTTAATTCTAACTCAAACTCAATGAAGCTTTGACAAAATAGGAATTGAGAAGTATTTAGAGATAATAAGACAACCTGTTAAGCGGAGTTTCTTTGTGTGCCAATTATTTCACATTAATTCGGTGTCGATTGAAATACCCGAAATGGCGTTGTGAAAGTGATGATGTCGAAACATCCTCTCTCAGATATTTCCACATATAGACTTCTTTAATATTCGATAAATGACGTAAATAAGTACCACATTTTAATGAAACTTTAGAGTTAGATGCAGTTGAGCCAAACAATGATTCAAATTGCGTTATACAGATTTTTCGTCCTCCTGGGGCTCAATGATGCTAAGGAATTCAATTCAGAAACCTTGGATGCGATTGGGGAAAATCTATAT